>NC_142075.1:9880000-10192083 GCF_059756535.1 Pantherophis guttatus | reverse complement strand
GGGAACACCGAGGGGGAGGGGGTTGCGCGTGCATGCATGGGGGATGGGGCACATTGAATTATGGGTGCTCAACCCCCTGTGCTCCCTCCTGCTTTTGGCACGTGACGGCAAAAATGTTAGCTATCCCTGCCCTATAACATTTCAGACAAATGGTTGTCCAATCTCTTCTTGAAAACCTCCGGTGTTGGAGCATTCACAACCTCGGTCTGGACTCTGGAGGCAAGTGGTTCCACTGATTAATTGTTCTCACTGTCAGGAAATTTCTCTTTAGTTCTAAGTTGCTTCTCTCCTTGATTAGTTTCCACCCATTGCTTCTTGTCCTGCTCTCAGGTGCTTTGGGGAATAGCTTGATTCCCTCTTATTTGTGGCAGCCCCTGAGATATCGGAAGACTGCTATCATGTCTCCCCTAGTCCTTCTCTTCACTAAACTAGACATACCCAATTCTCATTCCAATTATGCAGCTCAGTGGGATATATTTTATCATGTCCAGGAGAATGACCAATTCATGGAGATGTTTTATCCTACTGTATGTTGTCTGGAACGGAGAATTCATGACAGTGTCACAAGTGAGGCCAGCTGTGAGAAGAATGAAGAGCTCACCAGGAAAGACAGAGAAAAAAACAACATGTGTTTGAGTAGGAAACAATGAGAATCCATCTCTATAGGGAGAGAGAGAGAGGCAAGAGACATAGCTAGCAACAGATCACTGCTTCTGTAGAGACACTCAGTGCTGGAAATAAGAAGCTTGTTGCATCAGCAACGAAGATCTAGCATGAGCAAATTCCTGGAAATCGTTCAACCCCAAAGTCTTGATGACACCGTCAACAGAGGAATGGTGCATGTTCTGCTCCTTTTATGGAAGAGCCTTACGATGGATGTGCTACCATAAGAGAAGATGTTTCTGAGACATGCAGCTCGGAGTTCCAAGGCAGGACTTGACAACGAGTGTCATTTCCTTCCCCTGCCAAGATGTGAAAACCACCTTGGTGACATGCATGACAGGCCCATCCTGTGCGGGATGAATGTTGTTGGTTTGTAGTCACAGATTGCAAAGATGGGCGGGGTTCACCTTAGCAGCATTACAGAGTTGGAAGTCTTCTAGCCCAAGTCTAGTTTTGTCTGGAATGGTATGGGGCAGGGGTGTCAAACTCGATTTCATTGAGGGCCGCATCAGGGTTGTATTTGACCTTGTGGGGCCAGGGTGGGCGTGGCCAGCTTGACATCACTCGTGTTGGGCATGCCTGTGGCGGCCTAAGCGCTCTGCCAGTGAAAACGAGCTTCCAAGCTTTGTTTCGGCTGCGATGGCCTCCTGCAACCCTCTGCTAGCGAAAACGGAGCTGCATGCATCCCAGGGGTGGGTTCTATTTACCTTTACTACCGGTTTGCAATGGGGCCGTGCACGTGTGCTCGCTTTGCTCCCACACGTCCTGATGACATCGGGTCAGTGGGTGGAGCCTCCCGATGATTTTATTACCGGTTCTTGCGAACCGGTCCAAACCAGGGGCAACCACCAGTGCAGCCCAGTGGTGAAATCCAAATTCTTTTTACTACCAGTTCTGGGAGCGTGGCTTGGTGGGCGTGGTATGGCTTGGTGGGCGTGGCTTGGTGGGTGTGGCAGGTGAAGGATACTGTAAAAACCTTAATTCCAACTCCACTCCAGGGGAAGGATACTGCAAAATCCCCATTCCCTCCCCACTCCTGGGGGAAGGATATTGCAAAATCTCCATTCCCACCCCAGTCCATTACCAGTTCTCCGAACTGCTCAACATTTTTGCTACCGGTTCTCCAGAACCTGTCAGAACCTGCTGGGTTTCACCCCTGGTGCAGCCCTCTATTTTCACTGGCAGAGGCACTGCAGGCTGGTCCTTCGCTGTTTCCAAGGTGGGCCAGATCCAGCCCCCGGGCCTTAAGTTTGACACCCCAGGTATAGGGCCACGAGCAAGAGACCCTATGCCATTCCAGGACAAGTGGCTGTCCAGTCTCTTCTTAAAAGCCTCCAGTGATGGAGCAACCTTGGTAGTACAGTGGTTTAAGGCACTCTGTTATTAAGCTGGTTATTAAGACCAGCTGCCTGCAATTACTGCAGGTTCGAATCTCTCCAAGGCTCAAGGTTGACTCAGCCTTCCATCCTTTCTAAGGTAGGTAAATTGAGGAGCCAGTTTGTGGGGGCAATAAGCTGACTTTGTATAAATATACAAAAGAATGAAGGCTATTGCTTAATGCATTGTAAGCCGCCCTGAGTCTCCGGAGAAGGGCGGCATATAAATCAAATTTAAAAAAAACAAAAAACAAAAAACCACAACTTCTGAAGGCAAAGCTGTTGCACTGGTTGATTTTTTTCACTGTTCTCACCTTCAAAGGCCCAAACTCACGATGCAGACTTGCTTCAACGGGTGGGGGTGGGGGGTGGAGTGGGGACCTTTTTAACGAGATCAGAGTTAATCTGAAAACGCTTCTGAAACTTTGTTCCTCGGCCAAGTCACAAGACTCTGTCATAATCACATTCTTCCTGTTTACGTCTTTGTTCCTATTTTTAAATGTAAAGCTCCTTGAGAATGCAGAGCATGGCCTGTGTAAAAGATCACAAACCCTGGACCCGCTAAGTAAACGAAGAGGTGTGTTTGTGAATGTTTGTGTGTGTTGAGGGAGGGGGACTTCCAAAACTTCAACACTGTACTGTCTTTATTACAACAGACACATTCTAATTTCTCCAGAAAAGCCTCACCCCAGTGAAATGCTGACCACATCATGCAGAGTCACGAAGACAAGAATTTTTACATTCATCCATGTCCCGCATAGACAAGCGTGAAGGAAGGAAAGAACCATATCTGCAGCCGCCTCTCTCTCTCTTGTGAAATGCTTTGCAGAGATACAAAAGAAAAGGGAAGGGAAAATGTGTTGCAACCCCCCATCAATGGTCCAGTGGGAATGCATCGAATAAAGATATTATTGCAAACCTTGGGTTTGCAAGAAAGAAAGAAAGGAAAAGGAAGAAAGAAAGGAAAGAAAGAGAGAGAGAGAGAAAAAAGAAAGAAAGAGAGAGAAAAGAAAGAAGGAAAGAAAGAAAGAGAGAGAGAAAGAGAGGGAAAGGAAGGAAGGAAGGAAAGTGAGAGAGAGAGAAAAGAAAGAGATCAAGAGAGAGAAAGGAAAGGAAGGAAGGAAAGAGAGAGAGAAAAGAAAGAAAGAGAGGGAAAAGAAAAAAGAGACAGAGAAAAAGGAAAGAAAGAATGAGAGAGAAAAGAAAGAGAGAAAGAGAGAGAGAAAGGAAGAGGAAGGAAAGAAAGAGAGAGAAAAGAAAGAGAGAAAGGGAGAGAGAAAGGAAGGAAGGAAAGAAAGAAAGAGGGAGAGAAAGAGAAGGAAGGAAGGAAGGAAGGAAAGAGAAAAAGGAAGGAAAGAAAGAAAGGGAGAGAAAAGAAAGGGAGAGAAAAGAAAAAAGAGAGAGAGAAAGGAAGGGAGGGAGAGAGAAAGAAAGAAAGAAAGAAAGAAAGAAAGAAAGAAAGAAAGAAAGAAAGAAAGAAAGAAAGAAACCCCAGTGGGCTGGAGAGATGCTACAGACTTCATGCCAACAGATCCGCCCTCAAATGTATTTTATTTCATATTTCACTGTTGTTGTTGTTGTTGCTTAAAGGAAAAGCGGTGGGCTTGCCCTGTGACCTTGGACTGGGTTCTGATCAGGGCTGTGCCTGGGGACGGCTGACCTTTCCTTCCAGTGGCGCATGGAAGCCTTTGGCTCTGGGCTGCTTGCGCAAACAGCCCTCGCACCTCCCCCCCCCACTTCAAGATGAAAGCCCTCCCATGGGGAGCCTGGCACACAACCTGCATACCAAAAACAGTTGCTAGGCAACAGTGGGAAAAGGATCCGAACTGGGCCTCTCCCGGTATGCTCTGCGGCATGCCTGCCTTGCAAACAATTCGGGCCACGTAGGCAAGCCAGTGGAAATTTACTGCAGTCCTTTTTCTTAAAGAAACAGGAACTCCTTTTTTCCGTTGCGCTGCAACGTTTCCTTCCGTGCTGCTTTTCCACGAGAAAACCCGCCATGCTCAATAACTGAGCAGATGGTTTCTCCCAGCATTGCCTCCTGAACTGTTTTGGTTTGGATCGTTTGTTTGTTTTTACAATAAAACCTGGAAAATAAACCTACAAAGTGTATTGTCATTTTATTTTATTTTAGCCTGACTAGGTGGCTCAAGGGGCTAAGACGCTGAGCTTGTTGATCAGAAAGATCGGCGGTTCAAATCCTTAGTACAGGTCTCCTGCGTGAGCAGGGGGTTGGACTAGATGACCTCCAAGGTCCCTTCCAGCTCTGTTACTGTTATCCATTACGTTGCAACTCAAACTAAGGATAAGACAATTAGTTGGGGGGGGGGAAAGGAATGATGGGCATTTTATTGGCACGGATCCATGACTTTAGATCTTTTGCAAAAAGACCTAAAAACACCTTTGAAGCTCTCCCAGCACGCGTGAACATGGTGCGAGTATAATACAGGTAGTCCTTGACTTGTGACAACAATTAAGCCTGGAGTTTAAGTCATGAGTCGAGGCACCACCCGATCAGACTCGACGTTGCCACTGTTTTTATGATAGTCGTACAGCAAATCACATATAAGTGATTTAAGTGAATTGAGTCACTGCTAGCAAAAAAAAAAACCCTCACAAATTGCAGTCATGTGACCGTGGGACACTACAGCTGGTCATAAATGTAAGAGGGTCGCCAAGCCCCTGAAATGCAATTATGCAACTGTAGATGTATTTGTGTGTGGCAGTCATAACTTTGATGGGTCATAAGTAGCTTTTTTGAAGCCTGTTGTAACTTCCAATGTTTGTTAAGCAATTGCTTGTTAAGTTGAGGACCAAGGATAGATGGTTGAGCTTCAGAAATCCAGACAACCAGTAGATGGCAGAAAAATATTGTCCTGTTGCTGCCATCTAGTGGTCATTCATATTTGTGCAACCCTTAATAAGAGAGGCTTTAATTAAAGACAGTTGGAGGCAAGGTCAGCTTAAATTTTTAATTACTTCATTATCAGCAAAGCAAAATTAAGTAAATATCCTGAGCAGGCATTACAAAGGATGGACAAGCGATTCACGTTTGATGGCCAGCAAATGAGGACCGATCACCTAAAAATATTACTGCTTTGCTGACCAGTAAAATTATTACCAAGGTCACTTGGCCATAAGGGATCTGGTCAGCTCCTGCAAAGGAGATTTTCTTGATGTTCATTAGCAAACGCAGATGCCTTTTTCAGCTGATGCAATCAAGAAGATTAATAAATGTCTCAGGTTCTCACAGGCGAGTTGCAAAAATCTGGACATCCACTCGTTGGTAACAAAGAAATACAGAAAAATCTATTTTTTTTTAAATTTATTTTTTTTGGCCACCAAGAAATCATAGCTTGGCATTTTTGATAGTCTTGAAAATGACATTGTTTTGTAGATAGTTAAAAGAACTTGATTGTATTGAAATGTTTGGTTAGGATGATATTAGTTAATATTAATTGGAGAGTGAGCTTAACTCTCGGTTAGTCATGTTTGTTGTTTCGTTTTAGTCTTGTGTTTATGTGTTCCTACATTTCACTTCTTATATTGTTTTCCAATCATTATTATGTGTTAATTTTACTGTAAATATTTAATAAAGATATTTTTTTAAAAAAAGAAAAGAAAAGAAAATGACATTCAAACACCTTCCTGTTTCGACCATCCTCGGCAAGCGGTATGATCCACTGCAGCTCTTGTCAACATCGCTTGTCAAACATTTGGGTTTCTTGTCGGGAGCGAAATTAGTGAAGTGACTTAGATGGCAAAGTTCCCGTCTAACATGGTAGCCTGTTTTGCAACTTTTTTTTTTTTTTTTTTTTTTTGAAAAAAGGACACACAGCCTCAAGTTTTTCCTGGACTGCGTAGCAATACAAGGCCATCTTTTAAATATATATCAGCCGTCTGTCTTATCATGATTTTCTTTTGCTTTGAATGAAAAGTAGCTGAGATAGTTCCTCCGTCTGCTACAATGCATTTTTCTTTTCCTGGTTAAGCAAACTTCTTAGAAACATGAATATGCGGTTTGGCTTCTCTCTGTCTAGAAAAGAGGTTTAATCTTTTTTCTTATTTTGACTACGCTGCTCTTGTGCCTTTTAACACCAAGTTTCTAAGCAAATGTTCTTGAAAGACCTTTCCAGCAGAAAGAGCAGAAATAACTAGTAACCACAAACACAGCAAGGCTGGGTTACCACCAAGTGGAGGAAGTGAAATAAGATGTATTTTCAGCCAGAGGAGAAACGGAAGCAACCGCCTTTAAATTCAGAGCCTAAAAATTAACTTAATTTTAATCGCTCTGCTGGGTGCTTGATTTTAGTTCCACATCTCCATGCTAAAACAGCAAATTGGGTTCAATCTCACCATCCCGTTCTCAAACGCATAGCCATTTGTTGACCCTCTCAAGGAGCTCTTTTCAAAACCATCTGCTTCTCCATTTCTAGAACGTGAGTCAAAGGCAGATTGATAAAGGGTTAATATCACTTTATAACGCCTTCGTAAGACCACACTTTGGACAGCTGCATCCAGTTTTGGTCATCACAATGTAAAAAAGAATGTTGAGACTCTAGAAAAGAGTGCAGAGAAGAACAACAAAGATGGTTAGGAGACCGAAGGCTAAAACATATAAAGAACAGTTGCTGGAATTGAGTATGTCTAGTTTTTTTATTTATTTATTTAATTTGTATACCACCCTTCTCCAAACAGGACTCAGGGCGGTGAACAGCCATGGTAAAACATAACATATAAAATTTAAAAGCAATTTAAAAACATTAAATAATTTGGCTATCCAATTAAAACAACCCGGATTAAAACCAATTACAAATTAAAATCGAAGGGGTGGGATCAAGCCAGCCCGGCTAGGTGAAAAAGATGTGTTTTCAGGGCCCGACGAAAAGTCCGGAGGTCTGGTATCGTGCGTATCTCTGGGGGCAGGTCGTTCCAGAGGGCAGGTGCTGCCACAGAGAAGGCTCTCCCCCTGGGGGTCGCCAGCCGACATTGTCTGGCCGACAGCACCCTGAGGAGTCCCTCTCTGTGGGAGCGTATTGGCCGGTGGGAAGCTATTGGCGGCAGAAGGCAGTCTCGTAAATACCCCGGCCCTAAGCCATGGAGCGCTTTAAAGGTGGTCACCAACATCTTTAAGTTTAAGGGAAAGAAGGACTAGGGGTGACATGATAACAGTGTTCCAATATCTCAAGGGCTGCCACAAAAAAGAAGGAATCAACCTATTCTCCAAGACACCTGAAGGCAGGACCAGAAGCAATAGGTGGAAAGGATAGGATAGGATAGGATAGGATAGGATAGGATAGAATTCTTTATTGGCCAAGTGTGATTGGACACACAAGGAATTTGTCTTGGTGCATATGCTCTCAGTGTACATAAAAGAAAAGATACGTTCATCAAGAATCATAAGGTACAACACTTAATGATAGTCACAGGGTACAAATAAGCAATCAGGAAACAAACAATATCAATATAAATCGTAAGGATACAAGCAACAAAGTTACAGTCATACAGTCATTAGTGGAAGGAGATAGGTGATGGGAACAATGAGAAGATTAATAGTAGTGCAGACTTAGTAACTAGTTTGACAGTGTTGAGGGAATTATTTGTTTTGCAGAGTGATGGCATTGGGGAAAAAACTGTTCTTGTGTCTAGTTGTTCTGGTGTGCAGTGCTCTATAGCATCGTTTTGAGGGTAGGAGTTGAAACAGTTTATGTCCAAGATGCGAGGGGTCTGTAAATATTTTCCCAGCCCTCTTTTTGACTCATGCAGTGTACAGGTCTTCCATGGAGGGTAGGTTGAAAGGAAACTAATCAAGAAGAGAAGCAACCTAGAACTAAGGAGAAATTTCCTGACAGTTAGAACAATTAATCAGTGGAACAACTTGCCTCCAGAAGTTGTGAATGCTCCAACACTGGAAGTTTTTAAGAAGAGATTAGAGAACCATTTATCTGAAATGGTATAGGGCTTCCTGCCTGAGCAGGGGGTTGGACTAGAAGACCTCCAAGGTCTCTTTCAAATTTGTTATTCTGATACCAGCTCCATTTTAGGCATGAAAACTGTGCAGCTCAGTAGGCACACGTCAAGCAGACGCACCTTCCATCCCACGTGCAAAATGAGAATGACGTTACCTGTCACTGCAAGAATGTTTTTGCTCAATTATGCATTCCTCAGAGGGAGGCTTTGTCTATTGTCTAGTCCAGGGACACCCAGCTGCCTTGAGAGTTGCATCAGGTATGTCACAGGTGGCATCCTAAAGGTCCAAGATTTTCATAAAATATATACTGTTCAGTAGGAGAAGGACTGGTAGAAACTGAGGGCAGAGTCAAAAAAGGAATCAGTCTGGAATCCTTACGTTCCCACAAGTGGTCTCAGTCTCTTGAATTCCATTAACCCTTACCTAGGGCCAAATTAATGCTAAACTTCAGTTGATTAGATTCCGGTGCATAGGCGTGAGCAATAAATCATTGGAACTTAACGTGCGACCCTAATCTTTCATGCTGGACATGTTGTGAGTAATACAACACAAAAAGTTGTGTTAGGGTCATTTCAATGCGATAGGACACTCACTGTGCCACTAATGGAAGAGAATATTTGTAGGTCAGGGTTGAACTGTGGAGTCCTTGGTGCTCTCTGAGCTTGGTTCTTTTCTTGCAGACATTTCCTTACCCAGCTAGGTAACTTCATCAGTGCTAGAAGGGAGTAGGATTTGCAGAGTGAAGGATGATGCTGTCACCTAATTAGGTGATGAAACATTTACAAGAAAACAGCCAAGTCCAGAAAGCACCAAGGACCCCACACTTACTGTACAATTCACACCCAATTTGTTTGCAGAACCTTGGCAGATTTGGGGAAGGAGTTTCAGCAGTTCTTTGGGAAGAAATATAGGCAGCCCTCAACCCACGAATGACAATTGAGACCAGGATTTCTGTTGCTAAGCAAGGGGATTATTAAGTTAGACCTTCCAGTCATTCCCGCAGAATTGTAAATCATCTCTCCAGACCTATGGACATGTCAATCTAGGACAGTGATGGCTAACTTTTTCCGGACCGAGTGCCCAAAGCGTGCATGCTCGAACCCCCCAAAATGCAATGCACGCGTGCCCCCCACATGCGCCCATTTGCATGTGTCCCCCTGCATGTGCCTCCCCACTGAGCATGTGCATGCCCCCTGCGCATGTGCAAACGGCCTCCCATGCCATGCCACCCGTGCATGCATGGCAGAGACCCGAAGACCAGCTGGCCAGCGGGAGGCGCGCGCACATACACAATGAAGCTGAATTGGGGCGACGGCTCGCGTTTCCACAGAGAGGGCACTGCGTGCCACCTCTGGCACACGTGCCATAGGTTTGCCATCACAGATCTAGGGTTTCTCTGTAAGTTATTGCGATTCTGGGGAGATATTCCCAAAATTGGTCTATCGTGTCTAGGCTGCAAAACCCCCAATGGCAATTAGCTGAAGGGAAAGGGGGAAGGCATTTTGCATCCCTTGGCTGGCATCTAATTATTGCCTCGAGATTTGCAGCTCAGGTGTGGGAGTCCCTGGCGATAGCTGCTTCTGCCGTTAAGGCAGAAACAAACACGCCTCTCAGCTAGCAGACGCAGCAGGGAAATGTGGTGTGATGGAGCTGCGGTTTTGATTCCTTCGTCGTGCCCACCGACAAATGCAACTGCCCGTTCTCAGTGACCTCTGAATGCAGATTATTAATCTAGGACAGCTCAAAAAAAAAACCAGAAGGAGGCTGATAGCTCTTTTTCCCCGACGATCCCATTTTATTAAAGGCATGTGGCTTTTTTGAGTTCCGGCTCATTTGCTCAGATCCAGTGGAGCGGACAGAACTGATGTAGGATTTAAACTGGGATTAGGTGGAGGGGAAGGCAAATTCATCAACCTGTCAGTCATTTGGGCTGGCAACGTTTCTCTTTCCCAAAACGGTGACTTTGAAATCCAGAATGGTGCAGCCCGGAAGATAGAAATGCTCTGAAACTTTGCCAGCCGAACTGAACGAGAGATGGTTGAACTCACGTACTATACAGATAGTCCTCGACTTACAATGCTTCATTCATTTATTTATTTATTTATTTATTTATTTATTTATTTATTTATTCATTCATTCATTCATTCATTCATTCATTCATTTATTTATTTATTTAATTTTTATACCGCCCTTCTCCCGAAGGACTCAGGGCGGTGAACAGTCAGAATAACATACATATAATGTGAAATAAAAATAATGGCCTCCTTGCAGATTGCAGAAGTGTAATTGATAGATTACAGTGTAAACACCCTTTCCTCTAGAAGAACTAAAAATAAATCTACAGCAAGTTTCGAGTTTTTATTCTGTTTTGCAAAGCCGGCTTGCTGATTCTTTTCTCTCTCTCCTTCAGGAAGGAAGCTCACCCTTACTGCCAAACTCCACACTGCGGGAGAACAGCTGCTGCCACCCCGTGGAAAATTAAACTTAAACCCGGTCTCTGAAAATATTCGTGCAAGAATGAGAAGCCATTTTAAAGACTCCTGTCATGCACACAGGGTTGGTTAGGCATCAGATATCCAAGACGGATAGAAGAGGTTAATGTCATTTCCAAAGTGGATTTTTTTTAAAAAAAAACAAAAATAAAAACCTAAAACTGACATTTTTCAAGAAAGCACATTCAATTATTCATGACAAGGATTCAGTCAAGGGGTAAAATCAGGTCACTCAATCAATGAGCATTAAGCAACATTACCCCAAATAAGTTTCTTTTCCCCCCCCCCTTTCTTTTAACAACCCTGTAATCCCTTACATCAGGAGCATTTACTGGCCGGACTCCCTTCCTGATGCCTATGCAGAGTTCACAGCAGACAATTACTCATTGCTCCCAAAGAAAGAAATATCTTCCACTACCTAGGATCGGACTCACAGACTCCTGATAGTGAGGCGAGTCCATCACCTCTAGGCCACCGCACCACTCCACACCAAATAAGAATGATTATGAGAACTTTGCTCGGGAGATCTTTTAGACTCGTACAATCATTGGTTCTTTCCATTTATGATCTAGGCCAAGGGTGTCAAACTCAAGACCCAGGGGCCAGATTTGGCCCTCGTTCCGGGGTGGGTTCTACTTAGCTTTACTACCGGTTCGCAATGGGATCGCGTGCTTCTTCTGCGCAGGTGCAGATCACCGATGATGACATCCGGGGCAATAGGCGGGGCCTCCTGCCGGTTTTACTACCAATTCTTGCGAACCGGTCCGAACCGGAGGCAACCCACCACTGGCCTGCGGGTACTTAGATCTGGCCTGCGGGGCCACTCTGGAGATAGTAAAGGACCACTCCATAGTGCCTCTGCCAGTGAAAATGGAGCTTGCGAGGGCCGTGTGTGGCCCTCCCAAGCTCCATTTTCACTGGCAGAGGGTTGCAAAAGGCTGTGGAAGCCGAAAATGGAGCTCGGGTGCCCATTTTCGCTGGCAGAGCGCTCAGGCCACCACAGGTGCCCCCGACACAAGTGATGTTTGAGTTGGCCATGCCTATCCCCGGCTCCTCGAGGTCAAACATGACCCTGATGTGGCCCTCAATGCAATCGAGTTTGACACCCCTGATCTAGGCACTTAACGGCACCCCATCGATGGCTGGGGCTACCAATGCAATCATGAGAATTATTTTTCAAAGAGCAGGGAAATCCGTCTGTTAAATGTTGGTCATGAAAAGCCATCAAGTCTGGGCTTAGGTTCTGTAAACTGGCTAGATGGGCTCAGTGGCTAAGATGCTGAGCTTGTCGATCAGAAAGGTCGGCAGTTCGGCGGTTCGAATCCCTAGCATAGGTGTCCTGCATGACCAGGGGGTTGGATTAGATGACCTCCAAGGTCCCTTCCAACTCTGTTACTGTTATAAGTCCTCAAGCCTCTTCTTTCTGCCTCCGCACTTGTTATGCAGAATGCAGAGCTTCTCAAACAGATTTTCCTGGAGTTGGTTGAATGGCAACTGAGCTGCCCGTCATGTGGGGTTTTCTCTTCAGCTGGATTCCAGTTGGGCACCAAATCCAAGCTTCACACAGAAGCAAACATCAGACAGTTGCCACTAATTATAGCAAGATCAGAGACGGAGGTGGGAAGTGGGCTACGCCTGGGAATATCAAAGCAGAATCAGGAATGTTTTCCCGACAGCCATTTAACTGGGTCAATGAGAACACAAAAAGGAATAATTGACTCAGTCAACTAATACCAGAGTTAAATTTAGCGCTAAGCTGATTAAATTATACTGTAGAGGATAAAGAGGTCGGCTTTGAAAGAGATAGGCTGGAATTACTACCTACACAAAAGGGCGTGAAGCATTTTTTAGAAAAATCCGGAGCAGCGAGATAACATTGAGAAGCAGATGAGACAAATGTCCCTCTAATTTACTGAGATATAAGAAGGAGGGAAGTCCAGCACAGTTAGACTTGTAAGATTTTGTTCATTAGAACCAATCCAGTGGTGGGATTCAAATTTTTTTTACTACCAGTTCTGTGGGTGTGGCTTGGTGGGCGTGGCATGGCTTGGTGGGCGTGGCTTGGTGGGCCTGGCAGGGGAAGGATACTGCAAAATCCCCGTTTACTCCCGATCAGCTGGGACTCGGGAGGCAGAGAATATATAGGGGCGGGGCCAGTCAGAGGTGGTATTTACCGGTTCTCTGAACTACTCAAAATTTCTGCTACCGGTTCTGCAGAACTGGTCAGAACCTGCCAAAACCCACCTCTGAACCAATCTCAATAAAACTAGATTTAGCTTTCCGATGGAGTTGATTTCCTGGTCTGGTCTCCTTTGTTTCCATTCCCTCCTTTGGGGAGGGAATGGAAATTTTGCAGTATCCTTCCCCTGAAATGGGGACTGGCCCATGTTCCTCCCCAGCCTCCTCACTGTCCGTGTTTTCTTTTCTGTGGGAAACGGGTCCAAATGGCTCTTTGAGTGTTTAAGATTGCAGGCCCCTGTTCTAGCAGATTGTGTGTTGATCTGTGTCTGGCATTTATGTGGTGCCTGTTGTATGTGGCTTTTTAGATGTTGATTGGGGTGTGGTGGATGGCTGGCTTTTAAATCGTTGGCTGCCGTTGGCTGTGCTGCCCAGCCTTCCTCTTCAAAGTACTTGATAGGCTGGTGGTAAATAAGCACTCCTGTTGACTTACTGATAAGGGGAATGTTTCCCAGGCTTCAATCACTTCCATGTGTTGTGGTCCGCCAGCAGCCTGTGGAGCTGGCAGCGGAGTTGGACAGTGAGGAGGCTGGGGAGGAACATGGGCCAGTCCCCATTCCAGGGGAAGGATACTGCAAAATCCCCATTCCCTCCTCACTTCAGGGGAAGGATACTGCAAAATCCCCATTCCCACCCCATTCTGGGGCCAGCCAGAGGTGGTATTTGCCGGTTCTCTGAACTGCTCAAAATTTCCGCTACTGGTTCTCCAGAACCTGTCAGAACCTGCTGGATTTCACCCCTGATGTGATTCTATTTTGCAACCATCTGACAAGCGAAGTCAATGGGGAAGTCAGATTCACTTAACAATTAACTTAACAACTTTAGTGATACAATTTAGGAACTGTGGCAAGACAGGTCATAAAATGGGGCAAAACCTATTTAGCAAATGACTCACTCAGCAACAAAAAAAAAAGAAATGGGCTCCATTGTGGCCATATGTTCAAAGACTGCCAGTATTGTGTCCCCATATTAAGGAATTTTTTAAATAACATGGAATGGAATGATCAGAATGGAACAAATACATGTTGATACACAGAAGACCTGAGCAAAAAAAATAATAATTGTGGAGTCCTCTTGTGGTAAAATATATCATTGCAGTGCACTTTACATATATTTTTATTTTACTTTCTTCAGTTTATGTGGTTTCCCCAGCCATCTGATAACTAAGTTCAGGCAATTATCCAATCTAAGCTACATTTTGAGTTAGTAAAAATCACATCAAAATAGAAGAACAACCGAATGGTTCCAATTTGCCCAAGGCACTGTCTTGTTAATAAACTACCAGTAATGTTTTATTCAAACTTTGGTGTAAACATAAGACATTTTCTCAGGACAGCCTAGAAAACTGAGAATAATGTGACAGATAATGCAACAATTTGTATTTCAATACAACTAGATAATGCCTAGATAAGAAGGCTGAAATGGGAATAGAAATATTAAGTGAATAAAATTGTCCAAATATTCACTTTTTAAAAAGAAAATTGAAACGAACACAAATTATTATATCGTTGGTTACCTTATTTTTTTTTAATACCAAGAGTTTTAAAACTATTTTTGTTTATAATTCTTTCAAAATTTAGAACGTGGTGCCTGGAAGATGTCAAAAATATATTCCTATAAGGAAAGGGAAGGGAAGGGAAGGGAAGGGAAGGGAAGGGAAGGGAAGGGAAGGGAAGGGAAGGGAAGGAAAGGAAAGGAAAGGAAAGGAAAGGAAAGGAAAGTCTGTAAGATGCTGAAGTCAAAGAAAGGAGGGACAGAAGGAAGGAAGGAAGGAAGGAAGGAAGGAAGGAAGGAAGGAAGGAAGGAAGGAAGGATCTGTAAATGAAGTCACCTACCTCGAGCATCAAATGTAGGGCTATGTAGATTCCAGATGTGTAGAGAACATGCAGACATTGAAAATCCAAAAACTAAAAGTTCACAAACTTTTAAGCACCACTGAATTTCAATCTTTGAACTGGGCTTTCAATTGGAAGCCGATTCAGCTTCATCTCTGACGCAAATCAATTATTCAAATTAAGCCGGAACGCCAATTTGAATCCGATTCAATTTCAGTCTCTCAAATCAGTATGGAGCTATTCATCAAAAAGTCAAAGTATTATTCAAAGGTGTGAATCTCTGAAGGAACTGACTTTCCAAATGGAATAGGGAAATCAAGGTGGGGTATCAAATCAAATGTATCTCCATCAATTCAACAAGGTAAACACCGCACCCCCCCCCCACCCCTCCTGAATCAATTTGATGTTTGGAATGAAAGCACGGATCAAAGTCCATAGAAAGAGTGCAGAGAAGAGGATAAAGAGCCTGGAGGCTAAACCATACGATGAACAATTGAGAGAACTAGGCAGGGATGGGCTGCTGGGTGTTTGCAGGGGTTCGGGAACCCCCAAATCTCACTCCTGGCTCCGGGCTTGTTTCCGGCCTCCAGAGGGCCTCCGGAGCCTGGGGAGGCCGTTTTCGCCCTCCTGGAGGCCCGAGGAAAGCGTCCGAAGCCCAGGGAGGGCAAAAACGATCCCCCCCACCGTGGTTCAGGAGGCTGACTAGGCCATTCCCACCATGGCCACACCAACCCATCAACCGGGAAGAGAACCCCTTGCTAATTTTTTTTTTTTTTGTAAACAAGCTTTATTAAAAATTTTCTTTCATCATACATATTTTATGAACAGAGTGTTGACCGGATCACATCTTATACATTTTATCATCTTAATTTTTATAATCTATTCCAATCTTCCCGCTGTTTCCAAATTCATCCCTTTTATATAATTCTTTATCACAAATTCATCATTTGTCACCATATCTTGTTATTTCATCTCTTTTTTTTCCTTTCCCCCAAGTACATTTTACATATTTCCAATTCCAGCCATAATATTCTTTTTCCATATTTCTTTATCTTATCTTAATCTCTTCTTAATACATAATACATAAACAGTATCACTATCCGCCCTTTAATTCTTAATTTCTTACAATAACATCAATTAATTATCTTATTTCTCCATTTACAAAATATATTTCTCAAAATACCCATCCCACTTTTTAACTATACACAATATATATCATCATATTCAATTCTTACATTGAAACCCTTTAACTTAATTAACCATCCACATCTTATCTTAATCTCTTCTTAATACATTGCTAAAATTTTTGAAGCCTACCCTTGGAACTACTCTGTTTCCCCCAAAATAAGACATCCCCTGATAATAAGCCCAATCGGGCTTTTGAGTGCATGGCAATAAGGCCAAGTGCTTATTTCGGGGTTCAAAAAAAAATATAAGACAGGGTCTTATTTTCAGGGAAACATGGTAGGTATATCTAGCTTAATAAAGAGAAGACTGAGGGGGTGACATAATAACAATCTTATAGTACTTGAGGGTCTGTCACAGAGAAGAAAGGGTTGACTCATTCTCCAAAGCATCTGAGGGTAGGGCAAGAAACCATGAGTGGAGGATCATTAAACCGAGATCCAACCTAGAACTAAGAAGACACTGAGAACATGAATCAGTGGAATGGGTTGTCTTCAGAAGCTGTGGGTGCTCCATCACTGGAGGTTTATCATTTTCCAAAGCACCAGAAGGCAAGACGAGAAGCAATGGATGGAAAGTCATCAAGGAGAGAAGCAACCATGGAATTAAGGAGAAACTTCCTAACAGTGAGGACAATTAACCAGTGGAACAGCTTGCCTTCAGAAAACATGGGTGCTCCATCACTGGAGGTTTATCATTTTCCAAAGCACCAGAAGGCAAGACGAGAAGCAATGGATGGAAAGTCATCAAGGAGAGAAGCAACCATGGAATTAAGGAGAAACTTCCTAACAGTGACGACAATTAACCAGTGGGATAGCTCGCCTCCAGAAGCTTGTGGGTGCTCCATCCCTGGAGGTTTTCAAGAAGAGATTGGACAACCATTTGTCCAGAATGGTATAGTGTTTCCTGATTACAGGGGGTTGGACTAGAAAACCTCCAAGGTCCCTTCCAACCTTATTTATTTATTAATTCAATTTATTAATTCAATTTGTACGCCGCCCCTCTCCAAAGACTCAGGGCGGCTTATTGTTATATAAAACCTTATAGAAGGTTCTTATGGAACCTTATTGTTCTATGTCCTGCGAATTGGAGCAGAACCTACACAGCCATCCGATGTTACTCTACTGCAACCTTCTGAGGGCCTCGTAGGGTCCTCAAAATGATCAATTCTTGCAGCCCAATGATTTCTCCCATCCCCCCCTGCAGTCAACCCACTGTTGTATGGCTCGTTTGCCTTCTGAGTTTTGCAAATTTATTTATTATTATTTATTTATTAGTTTGATTTATATGCCACCCTTCTCCGGAGACTCAGGGCGGCTTACAATGCTTTTAAGCAAATGAAAATGTGCCAGAGATCCAGTGTGAAAAGGCCTTAGCTTAGCTTTTCTTTCTGCCCGGTTCACATCCTATTAGTCAGACGTCCTGCAATTTCTATCCAGCAACAATAATCCCTGTTCCGTTTGTGCTTTTATCTCTTTCCTAGCTAGCAATCGCAGGAAGGAAAGTGTTTAATGCGAGCGGCTGACCTAAGGCTACGGGTTTTTTTGACACATCAGCGCTCTTGTCAAAGAAACACTTATTTGCAATTGTGCTGAAGGAAATGCCAAGACCACAGACTAACAACTCTGCTTCTCCCCCCCCATCGACACATCTGAAAAAGCTCACATAGGGTACCTGCAGAGGCCATTTGATGCCGTTGCAATCCTATCCAATAGAGGGCAGCACGCGCTCATCTCATTATCCCACGTCGTCCACCCAGGGATGAAGGATGCCATCCGAGGATCTGTGTTTTCTATGCATAATAAGTGAGTGCTGCTAGGCAGAAAACTCGTCCCTATCAAACCAAAGATGCTCTCCTGCTATTTCATCTTTTGTTAAAAAAAAAAAAAGAGGGGAAAAAAAGATGGCAGGAAGTATAAACCGTGCCATCTTGCTCTTCTTGTTCCCTTCAAGCCCACCTGGCTTAAGAACAAGCCTAGGAGAGAATGCGAACAGAACAGAAGCAGGGACACGGTGGCTCAGTGGCTAAGATGCTGAGCTTGCTGATCGAAAGGTCGGCAGTTCAGCGGTTCGAATCCCTAGTGCCGCGTAATGGAGTGAGTTCCCGTTAACTTGTCCCAGCTTCTGCCAACCGAGCAGTTCGAAAGCATGTAAAAAATGCAAGTAGAAAAATAGGGACCACCTTTGGTGGGAAGGTAACAGCGTTCTGTGCGCCTTTGGCATTGAGTCATGCCGGCCACATGACCACGGAGACGTCTTCGGACAGCGCTGGCTCTTCGGCTTTGAAACGGAGATGAGCAGTGCTCCCCAGAGTCGGGAACGACTAGCACACATGTGCGAGGGGAACCTTTACCTTAAATGTCTGGAATCAGGCTCCAACACTGAGAATGTTTCCCCCCCTCCATTTGGTTAGAGGAACGGAAAACTTCTCTAGATAGTTCCAATTTGAATTTGGACAAATGCAGATTGTAATGGAGGCGACTGGCAAGATTCAGATTCATTATTGCTGCAGGGAAATCTATGGCTTTGCCCCTTTCTTAGGAGATCTTGTTTCCATTACAATGTGCTCGCGGTGGCAAAGATACGGAAGGCTACAGCAATCTCTTTCATCCTACACAAAGCTGACCTTACCACATTATCTTTAGACCTCTATTTGTCAAGAAAAATGGGAAGCTTTTATCCAATGAATAACTGCAAAGAAACAGATGGCAAGAATACGCTTTCCAACCTTGCAACTTAAAGTTGGATTAACAGAGGGAGGTGGGCATTGCGCTCGAACCCACTTGCGTAACTTCAGGTTGGATGGCAACCCGGGCCATGTGAGAGCGGAACCTTTACCTTTACCTTTACCTTTAAAGCTACTTATTGCCACTGTAACTGATCATGATGCATCACAAAATCACCTCCAGCCAGCCTCAATTGCGGAATTCAGTTCTGTCAGCTGGACTCGCTAGCTGGACAAAAATGCCAATTCCAGTTTATACATCTGGCTGGCTGTGTGATCAACCATAATAATTTATTAAAACTCACACGCTGCCCAGCTCTCAATCATTTTGGGCAGCTGATGCTGTCTATCATCCCACCGAGACTTTTATCAAGCCCAAATGCATTGCGGTGCACTTACTATGCTATGTTTTGTGAAAAAAGAAGCCACGATTTTATTTTGAAATAATGTAAAAGGGTAATTGGGACAGAAGGTAAACTAGACTAGACTAGACTATAGAAGAGTTGGAAGGGACCTTGGAGGTCCTCTAGTCCAACCTCCTGATCAGGCAAGAAACTCTACACTACTTCAGACAAATGGTTAGCCAATCTCTTCTTAAAAACTCCCAGTGCTGGAACATTCACAACTTCTGGAGGCAAGTTGTTCCACTGATTAATTGTTCTCACTGCCAGGAAATTTCTCCTTAGTTCTAAGTTGCTTCTCTCCTTGATTAGTTTGCACCCATTGCTTCTTGTCCTGCCCTCAGGTGCTTTGGAGAACAGCTTGACTCCCTCTTCTTTGTGGCAGCCCCTGAGATATTGGAACACTGCTATCCTGTCACCCCTAGTCCTTCTTTTCATTAAACTAGACATACCCAAGCAACCATGGTTTATATGTTTTAGCCTCCAGTCCCCAACCATCTTTGTTGCTCTTCTCTGCACTCTTTAGATCAGGAGAAATCCATTCTCTCATGGCCATGAGGGCATCACATTGCCATCCCTGCCTCAGTTGAAACCAAGCATCCATTCAGGCCACGGAGCAGTTTCACGTTCATTAAATTTATTTTTATCCCTTCCGCAGGCCAGCACCGGGACCAAATACACTTAGAGGCAGGTGCACTCTTCCTTTGGGGTTTTGCTGTGTGACTTTCAAGTCGCCGTGTCTTTCCGCTAGGCTTCATTGACCCCAAAGCCTCCCGCCTCGCTTCTCATGGCATGGCATTCAGCTTCTCTTGTGTGGACTAATAAACCCTCCCAAAGGAACGACACACATCCATTGTCAGGCAGGATGAAAAAAGGAAGACGGCACACTTGAATGAATATCTCCGTCTCGGAATCCTTTCCGCCATCGGACAATCCATTAACCAAATAAAAACGAACTCCCAGCCGTGAATTTGACATTGTGAGATGCAAGGTGTTGGTTGCATAGCTTCTCCTGCTATCGTGGCTTCTGCAAAAGGCAAGAGCGGGGTGTGTGTGTGGGGGGGGGGGGGGTTAGCCCTATTGAGGATATTAACTTTCCTTTGAAAAGCTCTCTCGCTGAGTTCCATGGACACAAAGCGGTGATAAAAGAGAGCCGAAGGCCTTCATCTCCCTTTGCTTTGCAGATACAAAAGCCTCCGTTTTTAGCAGAAGGAGCTCAAGACAGCCACATTCAGTGATCTCATTTATTTACTGTCAAAAACGCCTGAAGTGCAGAAGTGTGCCAGGGAGCCTAGCTCAGAAAAGAAAAAGACAGTCCTCAGACTGGCAATTGAGTACGGGAGAGATAAAAGTCGCCATTTCATAAATAAGGAGACAGGAGGGCTACAGACACGAACAGCGTCACCGTCACTTGAGAAGAAAAGGATCCATTTCTAGAACGGAAGGGGAGGTCGAACCATTCTTCAACGAAGGCCAAAATGAAAAGCGATTTGAATAGGAGAACATAATTAATGGGCATCACATCACCAGAGGTGGGTTTCAGCAGGTTCTGACCGGTACTGGACAACCGGTAGCGGAAATTTTGAGTAGTTCGGAGAACTGGTAAATACCACCTCTGGCTGGCCCCGCCCCCATCGATTCTTTGCCTCCCTGATCGGGAGGAAATGGGGATTTTGCAGTAACCTTCCCCTGGAGTGGGGAGGGAATGGAGATTTTACAGTAGCCTTCCCCTGCAATTGCAAAATCTCATTCCCACCTCACTCCAGGGGACGGATACTGCAAAATCTCCCCTCCCTCCCCTCCTGGGGGAAGGATATTGCAAAATCTCCATTCCCAACCCACTCTGGGGCCAGCCAGAGGTGCTATTTGTTGGTTCTCCAAACTACTCAAAATTTCCGCTACCGGTTCTCCAGAACCTGTTAGAACCTGCAGGATTTCAGCCCCGCCTGGAGAGATCTCAAGTGTTTTCTCAGACAAAAAGGGGAAAAGACTAAGGCAGAAGAAATTGTAGGGAAAACATTCCCGTATTTGACTTAAGCAACTGTAACTCATACAATATTGGGAGCTTTTCTTGTGATTATATTACAAAAGGCTGGGCACTCTCATCTTTGGCACTCAGCCAGAGATCTCTGTTCTTGTGGTGACAGGTGGAAAAAATGAAATAGCCCGAAGCTCTCAACATTTCTGTCTATTTGCCACTTAGCTGAGCGCTAAGAAGAACAGGGGTTTAGTTAACTTAGGCTGAGAAACTGTGGAAAGAACCATATTCAAGTCCCACTGACAGAAGCAAGGGGATTAATACATTCCTGAAAAACAAACAGTACAGCAGCCACTCCTGTATCCTGCCTTGTTTTCACAGGCTGGGTAATATGTTCCCGCTCTTAAAGTCTGACTCTAGAAAGAAGCATGTTCAGATAAACCAGAGTGGGCGACCAACGCCTGCATGCTGAATGGAATCCCCTCTTCCATTTTTTGCAAAAACTCTGCTCCTCAAAACAGGTTCCCTGAGATTCAAGAGAAAAATGATTATTTTCAGCAAGGGAGTTTGGCTATATATGGGGCGCAAATGGCATAGCGGTTAAGACATTGGGCTCATTGATCGAAATGTTGGCAGTTCGAGATCCAGGAACTGCTCGATGGGGTGAGCTCCTATCCTCACCTCGGCTCCTGCCCTTCTAGCAGTTTGGAAGCATGGAAATGCATGTAGATAAATAGGCACCACTGTGTTGGGAAGGTAATAGTGTTCTGTGCGCCTTGGTGTACAGTCATACTGGTCACATGACCACGGAAACATCTTATGGCAACGCTGGCTTACTCGGCTATGAAATGGAGATGAGAACTGCCCCACTAGAGTTGGACATGACTGGACAAGGGAAATATTTACCTCTAAAGGTAAAGGTCCCCCTTGCACATATGTGCTAGTCATTCCCGATTCTAAGGGGTGGTGCTCATCTCCATTTCAAAGCTGAAGAGCCAGCACTGTCTGAAGACGTCTCCATGGTCATGTGGCCAGCATGACTAAACACCAAAGGCGCACAGAACACTGTTACCTTCCCACCAAAGGTGGTCCCTATTTTTCTACTTGCATTTTTAACGTGCTTTCGAACTGCTAGGATGGCAGAAGCTGGGACAAGTAACGGGAGCTCACCCCGTTACGCAACACTAGGGATTCAAACCGCTGAATTGCCAACCTTTTGATCGACAAGCTCAGTGTCTTAGCCCCTGAGCCACCGTGTCCCTTACCTCTATCTTGCCTTTAGTTTGGCTATGCATCCATGTCCCTGTGAACTTTTACATTCGGTGGTCTTTCAAAGCCAGAAACAGAGAGAAAAAAAACTGGGACTTGACCTCTTTCCCCAGTTTAAATGTAAATGAACTATAACACATTTTGTTTTTGTGCTGGTCCTGCTACTGTTTGCGGTGTGGCACGACATTAAAGGAAATACCAATCCTTGCCTACGAAATTATTGCCCATTTCTATCTGCTAAGATCAAAGCCACAATCACAGATTACAGCTGACACAATCATAACCCAGCTCACTGGTTTAGATAATATTAAAAACCAAGTTTGGAAATGTAAATGCTTGGAAGTTCAGAGAAAATACTATTTTTTTCTTTTCAGCTGAGATTTTATTTTTGTTGTCATCTTTTGTTCATCTGTCACTTTTTAAAATACATCCCTGGATCAGAAACTGTATCTTGAGGGCAAGCTCACTTGCATTTAAGTTCTACTTCAACATTGGCCACAGGAGCGACTAAAAGGAGAACTAAGAACTCCTGGAATTAAAGAGAAATTTCCTGACAGAGAAAACAATTTACCAGTGGAACAGAAGTTGCCTTCAGAAGCTGTGGGTGCTCCATCACTGGAGGTTTTTAAGAATAGATTGGACAATCATTTCTTTGAAATGGTCTAGGGCCGTGATGGCAAACCTGTAGCATGTATGCCAGAGGTGGCACACAGAGCCATCTCTGTGGGCACGTACACCTTTGCCAGCTGGTCTTTGCGAGCGCCGGACCACCAGAAAATGGCCAGAAAAGGGCCAGAAAAATGGCCTGAAAATGGCCGAAAAAATGGTCTGAGAATGGCCAAAAAAACAGCCAAAAAAGGCCAAAAAACCAGACATATGCGTGCTAGGAAGCTGGTCTTCAGGTTTCCGGTGCTCCGGCAAGCGCATGCGCACGCATGCACATGCTTGCACACACATTCCGGTTTGGGCACTCAGTGCTGAAAAGGTTTGCCATCACTGGTCTAGGGTCTCACTGCTTGAGCGGAGGTTGGACTAAAAGACCTCCAACCTCACACCAGTTGCCAAGCGCTCAAATGTTGATCCCATGACTGTGAGGATGCTGTGATGGTTTTAAGGGCGAGGACCGGGTTGTAAGCCATTATTTTCCAATGCCATTGTTAACTTTGAACGGTCACTTAACAAATGGTTATAAATCAAGGATTACCTTTAGCTGGTTCTGTTCTTGCCTTACCTTGTTTTCCAGGCTCAACCTTTAATGAATGTCACCAAAGATTCAACTGACTGGACCAACAATGGACAACAGCATAGCTGGAAACAGAATAGAACAGAATAATAGAGTTGGAAGGGACTTTGTAGGTCATTTAGTCCAACACCAACCCCCCCACCCAAGCAGACCATACACCATTTATGACAGATGGCAGTTCAGTCTCATCTTGAAAGCTTCCAGGGATGAAGCTCCCACAACTTCTGAAGGCAACTTCTGTTCCATGGGTTGATAGTTCTCACTGTCAGAAAATTTCTCCTCATTTCCAGGTTGAATCTCTCCTTGTTCAGTTTCCATCCATGATTCCTTGTCTGGCCTTCGGGTGCTTTGGAGAATAGCTTGACCTCCTCCTCTCTGTGGCAGTCCCTCAAATATTGGAAGACTGCTATCATGTCTCCCCTGGTCCTTCTCTTCACTAGACCAGCCATGCCCAGTTCCTGCAACCGTTCTTCATATATTTTAGTCTCCAGTCCCCTAATCATCCTGGTTGCTCTTCTCTGCATTCTTTCTAGAGTCTCAACATCTTGTTTATAGTGTGGTAACCAAAATGGGATGCAGTACTCTTGGTGTGGTCTTACTAGGGCTTTATAGAGTGGTATAAGTACCTCATGTGATCTTGACTGAATTCCTCTGTTATTGAAACTTTGGGGGCAGGGAAAGAAATGAATGACTGAATGTGGGCAGATCGGCAGATCGGCCCACCTGTGAGGCAGGTGATGGAAAAACTCCCATTGTATCACTTACAGGGCAAGATTAGTCCCTGCGGGAACATCATGCATCTTTTGTTGAAATTGGAAAGCGGAAAGCAGGAGAACCAGTCTGAGAACTTGGCTGGGCATCCAGTCCTAATAAAGAACAATGTGACACACATAATTTGTCAAGCGTTTCCCCCCCCCCCCGTTCTCCATTTTAGGCATGAGTGATGAGGCAAGCACTGGAGGGGAACCTTCTTCCGAGGTTTTAGAGTTGGGTAATTTTGAACGATGACTAAAGAGGACACACTGGGAATAACAGCAATAGCACTTAGACTTATATACCGCTTCATGGGACTTTATAGCTCTCTCTAAGTAGTTTACAGAGTCAGCATATTTCCCCCAGCAATTTAGGTCCTCATTTTACCCATCTCGGAATGATGGAAGGCTGAATCAACCTTGAGCGAGGCAGGATCCTACTCCTGGCAGTGGGCAGAGTTAATCTGCAATAGCAATAGCGCTTAGACTTATGTACCGCTTCACAGTGTTTTACAGTCCTCTCTAAGCGGTTTTACAGAGTCAGCATCTTGCCCCCAACAACAATCTGGGTCCTCATTTTATCCAACTCAGAAGGATGGAAGGCTGAATCAACCTTGAGCCAGTCAGGATCGAACTCCTGGCAGTGGGCAGAGATTATTGCTAATCTGCAAAAGAAATAATACTTAGATTTATATATCACTTCACAGTGCTTTACAGCCCTCTCTAAGTGGTTTACAGAGTCAGCATATTTTCCCCAACAATCTAGGTCCTCATTTTCCCCATTTCGGAAGGATGGAAGGCTGAGTCAACCTTGAGCCGGTGAGAATCAAACTACCCAAACTGCAGGAATCTAGCAGTCAGCAGAAGTGGCCTGCAGTCTGGTCACCACAATAAGCCCAAAAATGTTGAGAATCCTAGAAAAAGGGCAGAGAAGAGCAACAAAGATGATCAGGGGTCTGGATTATGGATATTTAATAAGGTATAAATTAGAGGAGGAAACAGTGAAAGAAAACATGGTAAGCTGGGCAAGAAATATAGGTCACAATATAGAGTTGGACAGATGGGACAAGCTATGGGCAGAAAATTATAAGATGATACTGTCGATTCCATACAAAGAAAATTTATACAAGATATTTTATAGATGGCACCTTCCTCCGGCACGTTTGGCTAAAATGTTTCCAAACACATCACCAATGTGTTGGAAGTGCAAGACACAAATGGGGACATATTACCATCTCTGGTGGTCTTGCAGGAAGGCACAACGCTACTGGCAAGAGATTAAGAGAATAATTGAAGAAACAACGAGGCAAAGTGTAGAAATGAAACCAGAATTCTTTCTATTTGGAATGACTACAACACAGTGTACCAAGGAGATAAAATATCTTACCATCCACATATTGACAGCGGCACGTATAGTGTGCGCCCAGAATTGGAAATCCGAGATAATACCAACAGAAGAAAAAATAATAACAAAAATAAATGAATGCGCAGAGATGGATAGGCTCACAAAAGAGCTCCAAGATAAAGAGAACACTGACTTTTATTTAGTTTGGCAAAAATGGTACACATGGTTAGAAGGAAGGATAGGGCCAACAACATAGGACATTAGGAGAACATAACTCAAGAATCGCAGAAATAGATACATGAGATGAGCCGTAGGATTGTATAAATAAATGGTTAATATGATTGTAGAAAGATACTGCTGAACTTCTATGAATATATCAAGGTATAAGCAAGTACATTTGTAAATAGTATGATTAAGGAAAATTGGTTAAATGGACATTAATCACCGATGCGAAGGTTTTCTAGAAGTTAGTCGATTGACTTTTTGTTAATGTATAAGTGTTTACATGTATTTGTGTTTTACGTTTGTTTATGTTAATAAAATTTAATTAAAAAAAAGGTGATCAGGGGTCTGAGGGCTAAATTGTAGGATGAACGGTTGAAGGAACTAGATACTGTACATCTAATCCAGGTGTCAGCAACCTGTGGCTCTGGAGCGGCATGTGGCTCTTTCATCCCACTGCTGCGGCTCCCTGTTGCTGGTCAGCTCCACAATTGATAGGGCTTTCGGTTAGGACAGGTAGAGGAAAAAGGATGCTGCGCTAGGAGGAGACTCTATGGTAGGAGAACCGACTTCCAGTCGGCAGAGGAAAAAGGACGCCGTGCTACGAGGAGACTATGATGGGGGAACCAGACTTCCGGTCAGCTCAAGAATTGAACAGGGACTTCCATTTAGGACCTTTGTGGCTCTTTGAGTGTTTAAGGTTGCCGACTCCTAGTCTAATCCAACAAAGAGAAGATTGAATTACATGATAGCAGTGTTCCAGTACTGTACTTGAAGAAGTTGCCACAAAGAAGAGGGGGTCAACTTATTCTCCAAAACACCAGAGGCCAGGATAAGAAGCAATGGATGGAAACTTATCATGGAGAGATCCAATTTAGAATTCAGATAAAATTTCCTGACACTGAGAACAATTAATCAATAGAATGGCTTGCCTCCCACAGTTGTGGGTGCTCCATCATTGGAGATATTCAAGAAAAGATTAGACCACCATTTATCCGAGATGATATAATGCTTCTTGCTTCAGCAGGGGTTGGACTAGAAGGCCTCCAAGGTCCCTTCCAACCTTGTTATTCTGTGATCTATGGATTCCTTTTCTCCCCTTTCCAGACTTAAAGTCTTCCAAGTGGATTGTAAAGTGATTATCCCAAGAGGAACAGAGTCTGGGTCAGAGATCAAAGGATTTGGCTTTGACTTCATGTATTATTCAAACCCAGCCAGCTGTGATTTACCCAACAAAAGTTGGTTTGCCCATCCTTGGCTATTTCCTGAGACCTGGTGAGGCTCCTGGTTTCTTTTTCTTTTTAATTTGATTTATATGCTGCCCTTCTCCGGAGACTCAGGGCGGCTTACAACGCGTTAAGCAATAGCCTTCATACTTTTGTATATTTATACAAAGTCAGCTTATTGCCCCCACAAACTGGGTCCTCATTTTACCTACTTTAGAAAGGATGGAAGGCTGAGTCAACCTTGAGCCTGGTGAGATTCGAACTTACAGTAATTGCAGACAGCTGGTGTTAATCACAATGCTATCAGTCTGCTGAGCCACCAGGCCTCTTCTTGTCTGGGTGCTTGCCGTCCACTTAAAATATTTAATTCTGCCACCCTTCCAGCTTTTCTTTAACAAATGGTACAAGTGCACCGTTCTTAGCTTCTTGGTTGCACTGTCTCTGGGCCACATGATCCCCCTTTGCGACCTGCTGACAAGCCAAGTCCATGGGGAAGCCAGATTCACTTAACGACCGGGTTACTCACTTAACAACTGCAGTGATTCACTTAACAATGTTTTCTTGCAGATGTTTCATTGCCCACACTAGGCAACATCATCAGTGGTAGAAGGGAGTGAGGTTTTGGGGTGGAAGGGAGGAGGAGGAGGAGGAGGAAAAAGAAGAAGAAGAGAGGAGGAGGAGGAGGAAGAAGAAGAAGAAGAGAGGAGGAGGAGGAGGAGGAGGAGGAGGAGGAGGAGGAGGAGGAGGAAGAAGAAGAAGAAGAAGAAGAAGAAGAAGAAGAAGAAGAAGAAGAAGAAGAAGAAGAAGAAGAAGAAGAAGGGAGGAGGAGGAAGAGGAGGAGAAAGAAGAAGAAGAGAGGAGGAGGAAGAGGAGGAGGAGGAAGAAGAAGAGAGGCGGGGAGGAGGAGGAGGAAGAAGAAGAAGAAGAAGAAAAAGAAGAAGAAGAAAAAGAAGAAGAGAGGAGGAGGAAGAGGAGGAGGAAGAAGAAGAGAGAAGGAGGAGGAGGAGGAGGAAGAAGAAGAGAGGAGGAAGAGGAGGAGGAGGAGAAGAAGAAGAGAGGAGGAAGAGGAGGAGGAGGAGAAGAAGAAGGAGAAGAAGAAGAAGAAGAAGAAGAAGAAGAAGAAGAAGAAGAAGAAGAAGAAGAAGAAGAAGAAGAAGAAGAAGAGGAGGAGGAGGAGGAGGAGGAGGAGGAGGAGGAGGAAGAAGAAGAAGAAGAAGAAGAAGAAGAAGAAGAAGAAGAAGAAGAAGAAGAAGAAGAAGAAGAAGAAGAAGAAGAAGAAGAAGAAGAAGAAGGGAGGAGGAGGAAGAGGAGGAGAAAGAAGAAGAAGAGAGGAGGAGGAAGAGGAGGAGGAGGAAGAAGAAGAGAGGCGGGGAGGAGGAGGAGGAAGAAGAAGAAGAAGAAGAAGAAGAAGAAGAAGAAAGGAGGAGGCCAACTGTGAGATCCTTGGGCCTCTCTGAGCTCGCTTGTGTTCTTGCAGACGTTTCACTACCCACCCTAGGTAACATCATCAGTGGCAGAAGGGAGCGAGGTTCGCAGGGGGGAAGGGAGGAGGAAGACTGCGGGGTCTTGGATGCTGGCTTCTTTTCCCGCAGGCCTCTCATTGCCCACACTAAGTGACCTCGTCAGAAACCCCCGGCGCCCAGGAGCGCCCCTTCCAACCCCGAGTTACGAATCTCCTCCTTTGTGGGCAGCGCCAAGGCTTATTCTGGCCGGGCCCAGAGGCTGGGCAGGCGCTCCCTTCGGAGCAGCTGTCGCACGCCGGCCTCCCTGCTGCCGTGGCCCGGCCTCGGGGCCAGCTGCTGCCTACCCACCGTTCCCTCCCTCTCCCTTCCCTTCCCTTCCCTTCCCCAGCGCTGCCAGCTCAGCTCCTCCCCCGTTGCTCGCTCGCTCGCTCAGCTGATCCGGCTGGGAGCGCAGGAGAGACCGAAGCGGGGAAGCGCCAGGTGAGCGAGCGAGCGAGCAACCCCAGAGAAGGAGCCCCACCGAGCGATCCTCTCTCTCGCCTGCGCGCCCGCCCAGCCCAGCCCAGCCCAGCCCTGCCCTGGCACCATGCGGCCGGCGGAGCGAGCCTGCCTCCTGCTTGCCATCCTGGCCGCCGCCTTGCTCGCCTTGGCACCGGCGCCGACCGCCTCCCTCCCTCCGCTCAACAACGCCAGCAGCAGCAGCGGCGGCGGCGGCGGCGGCAACCCGGGCAAGGGCGACTCCCGCGATCCCCAGAAAGTCGTTGCTTCGCTGTCTCCTCCGCCGCCACCCTCCGCCGGGAATCACAGCAGCGGCGGTGGTGCCCAGCGCAACCCGATCCTGGCGATGCTGCGCGATCTGCCGGCGCTCAAGGCCGCTGTCGTCGGAGCCTGCGCGGCCAGCGCCTGCCTGATGGCCTGCCTGCTGTTCCGCGTCCTCAGGTGCGGCGGGAGGAAGAAGGGGCGGGAGGGTCCCCCACGCTTCCCCACCGCCCACCAAACCCTTCGCTCCTGGATCCCCTAAAGCCCTGTCCGTCCGTCCCCCCCACCCACCCAGCCCTCTAACCCACCCGGCTCCTTTGGCAGCTTTTCCTGCGCAAAAAGAGCCTTGGTAGCACAGTGGTCTAACGCACCCTGTTATTAAGAACAGCTGCCTGCAATTACTGCAGGTTCGAATCTCGCCAAGGCTCAAGGTTGACTCAGCCTTCCATCCTTTCTAAGGTAGGTGAAATGAGGACCCGGTTTGTGGGGGCAATAAGCTGACTTTGTATAAAATATACAAAAGAATGAAGGCTATTGCTTAACGCATTGTAAGCCGCCCTGAGTCTCCGGAGAAGGGCGGCATATAAAAATAAAATTAAATAAATAAATTTAAAAAAAAACCCTACCCGGGAAGTACTCTTCAAGCCTTATATAGGAGCCTTGATAGTACAGTGGTTTAGTGCACCCTGTTATTAACACAGCTGCCTGCAATTACTGCAGGTTCGAATCTCGCCAAGGCTCAAGGTTGACTCAGCCTTCCATCCTTTCTAAGGTAGGTAAATTGAGGACCCGGTTTGTGGGGGCAATAAGCTGACTTTGTATAAATATACAAAAGGATGAAGGCTATTGCTTAACGCATTGTAAGCCGCCCTGAGTCTCCGGAGAAGGGCGGCATATAAGTCAAATTAAATAAATAAATAAATAAATAAATAAAAGGGGGGGGAGGTGAAGGGAAGGTGTATTTCTACCCTGCTTGGGGTGGGTGGGTGGGTTAGAAGTGCCGCCCACCCCTTCCCTTCCTAACCCCCCCCCACCACAATCTGACAAGGTAGGCCAGGAGGTTACCTCTGCCTTTCGGGTGGAGAAATAAGGGGCTAAACCAGGGGTGGAATCCAGCAGGTTCTGACAGGTTCTGGAGAACCGGTAGCGGAAAGTTTGAGCAGTTCGGAGAACCGGCAAATATCACCTCTGGCTGGCCCCAGAGTAGGGAGGGAATGGAGATTTTGCAATATCCTTCCCCCAAGAGTGGGTAGGGAATGGGGATTTTGCAGTATCCTTCCCCCTGGAGTGGGGTGGGAATGAAGATTTTGCAGTATGCTTCCCCTGCCACACCCACCAAGCCACACCATGCCCACCAAACCACGCTCACAGAACTGGTGCAGTATGGGAATGGGGATTTTGCAGTATCCTTTCCCAGGAGTGGGGTGGGAATGGAGATTTTGCAATATCCTTCCCCCAAGAGTGGGGAGGGAATGGGGATTTTGCAGTATCCTTTCCCCCTGGAGTGGGGTGGGAATGGAGATTTTGCAATATCCTTCCCCCAGGAGTGGGGAGGGAATGGGGATTTTGCAGTATCCTTTCCTCCTGGAATGGGGTGGGAATGGAGATTTTGCAGTATCCTTCCCCCAGGACTGGGGAGGGAATGGGGATTTTGCAGTATCCTTCCCCCAGGAGTGGGGAGGGAATGGGGATTTTGCAATATCCTTCCCCCGGAGTGGGGTGGGAATGGAGCTTTTGCAGTATCCTTCCCCTGCCACGCCCACCAAGCCACACCATGCCCACCAAACCACGCCCACAGAACCGATAGTAAAAAAAAAAATGGGATTTCACCCCTGGGCTAAACCCAGTTTGTGTTTTCCAACCCACAAGGTCTGAATATTCTCAGCCTGCCTGTTTGCATTTTAGGCCAATCTGGGCTGTAAGGAATGATAAGGGGAATTATTTTTCTTCATGTGCTCCCAACTGTCGATGTCTAAGAACGCTGTGCCTTCTTCTAAGGCAGGCCGGTATATCTCCTTGACATAAGAGGCTTGAGGATCTAAAAGAGTAATTGCTTAAGAAGACAACCTGATCCTTGCCAATGGCTTTCCCTATCCTGACTTTTCAACGTTGCTTTGTTCTCTTGGCATTGGCCTAAATCGGAAATACTTAAGGATTCTTTTGAGAAGGGCTTCCCCACCCCTGTGCAAAATTCAGGAGGCGAAACCTTGCCAGTGAAGGGCACGTTATGTATTATGATCCCTTTCTTGCTTATGAAGAGGCTTGAAAGCAGTTTAATGGTGAGGTGGTGAGATTTAAACTGAAGCTTTCTGAATTAAAACTCAGCTGTTTTGCCCAGGAGTGTGAACTGCAATGGAGTATGTGGGCCTCCCCCACCGGAGGCACAGCAGTCATTAAAAAATGTGACTTTTCAGGGAGGACTGTGGGAAACTTCCTTACTTCCCCTCTGAACAGGATATTTTTCTGTAGGGGAGGAAATATTTTCCCACTTCAGGGTTTTTGCTGCTTGAGCTTAACTGAGCAATCAAAGCAGCAAATGGATAGCAATAGCAATAGCATTTAGACTTATCTACTGCTTCACAGTGCTTTACAGCCCTCTCTAAGCGGTTTACAGAGTCAGCGTATTGCCCCAATAATCTGGGTCCTCATTTTAGCGATCTCAGAAGGATGGAAGGCTGAGTCAATCTTGAGCCAATCAGGATCGAACTTCTGGCAGTGGGCAGAATTAGCCTGCAATAGTGCATTCCATGGATTGATGGATGAATGGATGGATGGAAGGAAGGAAGAAATGAGAAAAGGAAGAGCAATAGCAATAGCACTTAGACCTATATCCCGACCTCCTTCCGTCGGGACTTGAAGAATTGGCTTTTCAAACAAATAGGCTGAGACTGATTCCGAGCTTTATTATTTACTACTAATTAATTATTTGGATTAAATTATGATTTTATTGTACTTGTTTCTTAACTTGTGTTCACCGCCCTGAGTCCTTCGGGAGAATGGCAGCATATAAATACATGTAATAAATAAATAAATACCGCTTGACAGTGCTTTTACAGCCCTCTCTAAGTGGTTTACAGAGTCAGCCTCTTGCCCCCAACAATCTAAGTCCTCATTTTACCCACTTCGGAAGGATGGAAGGCTGAGTCAACCTTCAGCCTGGTGAGATTCGAACTGCCAAATTGCAGGCAGCCGGCAGTCAGCAGAAGTAGCCTGCAGTACTGCACTCTAACCACTGCGCCACCACGGCTCTAGGAAGATGTTGGTGATGCAAATGGCAAGAAGGATTAACTTTTCAAGTGCTGAGTTCAGGATTGGTCTGCCATCAGACAATCCTTGCTTTTAGTCTTCTCTATTCAACTGCCTAACAAACTCATCCCTTGTAGCTGGAGCCAGCATAGTGTTGTGGTTAAGGCACTAGGCTAGAAACCAGGTGACCGTGAGTTCTGGTTCCACCTTCAGCTCAAAGCCAGCTGGGTGACACTGGACCAGTTCCCTGTGCTAGGAAGAAGAAAGCAACATAAGTAGCAAAGGCTACTTCCAAAATCTTGCCAAAAAAAAGCTACAGGGACTGATGCAAGCAGTTGCCAGAAATCAATACAGACTTAAAGGTGTGTGTATCTGTGTGTGTGTGTGTGTGTGTGTATAAGGAATGTGATTCCTTATATATCTATCTATCTAAGGAATCACATGCAGGTAGTATGTAATTGAGCCTGGCATTACAGCCATAAGTCATTGCAATCATTAAGTAGGTCACCATCTGATTTTATGCCTTTTTGTGACGGTTGTTAAGCGAACAGAGTGTGGTTGCTAAGCAAACCCATTTTATCCAGGGGGCATATTTTGCCAGGCAATGGAAGTAAACACTTGAAATTGGCTAATAATAATAATAATAATAATAATAATAATAATAATAATAATAATAATAATAATAATAAGAAGAAGAAGAAGAAGAAGAAGAAGAAGAAGAAGAAGAAGAAGAAGAAGAAGAAGAAGAAGAAGAAGAAGAAGAAGAAGAAGAAGAAGAAGAAGAAGTAGTCAATCGTATTTGTGACACATTTTGAAGTGTTCGGTTGACTGAGTTTCATGTTTAATGAATAAAAGATAATAATAACCCATCAAAAATCAGTCAGGTGCCTGCAGGACCTTGAAAATAGCTATAAAGGTAAGGCAGTTGCCAAGCACCCAAAATGGGATCCCATGGCCACAGGGGTGTGTGTTGCCATTGTAGTTTCAAAATCAGGTCATAGGTAGCTTTTTTTTTGGAGAGGGGGGGTGTCTGTTGTTTGAATGGTGACTTAGCAATCGGCCATAAGTCAAGAACTACCTGTATAAGCAGGGTGTTAAAAATTCTCTCTACGAAAGCATGTCTTAATCGGAGGTGGGTTTCAGTAGGTTCTGACCAATTCTGGAGAACCGGTAGCGGAAATTTTGAGTAGTTCGGAGAACTGGGAGTAAAAATTCTGACTGGCCCCGCCCACATCTATTCTCTGCCTCCTGAGTCCCAGCTGATCAGGAGGAAATGGGGATTGTGCAGTAACCTTCTCCTGGAGTGGGGTGGGAATGGAGATTTTACAGTATCCTTCCCCTGCCACACCCACCAAGCCACGCCCCCCAAGCCACACCCACAGAACCGGTAGTAAAAAAATTTGAAACCCAACCACTGATCTTAATCCCACCTTCGGCCATCTGTCAGTCTCCAGATGTGCTGGGACAGCAGTTGTCAATATCCCCTTGTCACCAAAGTTTGGAATTCCGGGAGTTGTTATCCCAGCACATCTGTAAAGGTGTCAATTGAGAAAGGCTGTTCCTTATCGGCTGCCTAACAGCTTCCAGCTTCCAGTTTTCACGGCTTACGTTAGAAGCATCTACATTGTGGGTTACATATATATTTTCATCCAAATTGGGATGATTAAAAGAACAGAATATTAAGAGTTTCCAAGTCAGGCAAGGTCTTCGCTGTGTAAACCAGGACTGGCAATATTTGCTCCCAAATCCCCAAAGTAATTTTTCACTGCTGTTCTGACTTGAACCTTTTAAATGGGAATACAGGTTGTCCTCGACTTACGACCGCAGTTGAGCCCAACGTTTCTGCTGCTAAGTGAAACATTTGTTAAGGGAGTTTTGCCCCATTTTGCAACCTTTCTTGTCCCAGTCGTTAAGTGAATCACTACAGCGGTCAAGTTAGTGACGCGGTCGCTAAAAAAATCTGGTTTCCCCATTGACTTTGCTTGGCAGAAGGTCACAAAAGGGCATCACCGTCATAAATATGAGTCAGTTGCCAAGCATCTGAATTTTTATTATGTGACCATGGTCGGAAATCACTTTTTCCAGGGCCATTTTAACCAGTGGTGAAATCCAATTTTTTTTTACTAGCAGTTCTGTGGGTGTGGCTTGGTGGCCGTGGCAGGGGAAAGATACTGCAAAATCCCCATTCCCTCCCATTCGTGGGAGAAGGAATATTGCAAAATCTCCATTCCCACCCCACTCCTGAGGGAAGGAATATTGCAAAATCTCCATTCCCACCCCACTCCTGGGAGAAGGAATATTGCAAAATCCCCATTCCCACCCCACTCCTGGGGGGGAAGGCTATTGCAAAATCCCCATTCCCTCCCCACTCCTGGGGGAAGGAATATTGCAAAATCCCCATTCCCACCCCACTCCTGGGGGAAGGCTATTGCAAAATCCCCAATCCCTGGTCCCACTCTGGGACCAGCCAAAGGTGGTATTTGCCGGTTCTCCAAACTACTCAAAATTTCCGCTACCGTTTCTCCAGAACCTGTCAGAACCTGCTGGATTTCACCCCTGATTTTAACTACGATGATATAGATGTATGAATGAACGGTTGTAAGTCGAGAACTACCTATACAATATATGTAAGTTTCAGGGTTCACACAGCGTGCTTAACCAGGTGAATTACAAGCTGCAGCTTGTTCCTTTGTAGGCTTAGAAGTTCTGAACATCCGGAGCTTTTGATTAGTTTATTTTGTGTTTCAATTACTTTATTCATATTTTGATTAGCTTTATAATTGGGGTTCAACTCTAGAAATTGGGTTGGTTCCCTAACCGGGTGTTAATTTCCTGGTGTGAATGTGTTTTAGAATCAGGAACTGTTTGTGTGGCTTTCTCCCTGCAAAGCGTGTGGGCTACCACGGACGTAGGGCTCTGATGCTTGAAGAGGTAATAATGAATGGGAAAGGTCACATCAGCGTTGGCTGGCTTCTGGGGTATTAAATGTCTTGTTTACAGGAAGCCTGTGATGATCTCTTTTGGAAATATATCTGGAAATCTCTCGTAGGTTCTTTCCTGAACAGAAGGTTTTGGTAGGGGAGAGCTTTAGCGGAAATTGGTTTTTGCATTTACGGGGTCAGAAAATTTTCCAGAGGAATAATAAGCTGGGCGCTTCCTTGCAGAAGTCAAATAAGCATGTTGAAAAGCCTCGATAGATCTCTTCAAACCTGTTTTTCCCGTTCTGATTCATTCACTTCTCAGGTTGGTCTGGACTCTGAGGGAAAAAAGGACAAGGTGAAATGTTCTCCATCGCTGGAGGTTTTTAAGAAAAAGCTGGACAGCCATTTTGTCCAGAATGGTATAAAGTCTCCGGCTTCATCAGGAGATTGGAGTAGATAGAAGACCTCCAAAGTCCCTTCCAACCCTGTTATTCTTTGTTCTATGTTCTTTGTTGTTGTTGATGTGTGTGTGTGTTGATTTGTTTTGTTCTATTTTTAGGACGGAGGTATACCTAAAAAACAGTCGTAAAATGGGGTCGCTCGTGCGGGTACAATCGTCATGACTTATGACCATAATGGGCAAGCTCCCTTTTGGTCGTAAGTCAATGACTCTCTGTAGTCCCATAAACTGCCATTGTTTACATATGGGACTACAAAACCCAGAATTCTTACACAGGATGTCTATCCCAAATCATAGACTGTGCATACATTAGGTCAGGTGTCAGCAACCTGCGGCTCCAGAGCCGCATGCGGCTCTTTGGGCCCTCTGCTGTGGCTCCCTGTTGGGTGATCCCACCACTGGCTGGGCCCGCCTCTCGCCCTCCTCTCCCAGTGACTCCGCGCCTGGCCTGAAAAGGTAAAGGTGACAGCGGGTGATGGAGAAGCGGCTGGGGCAGAGGCAGAGAGATACAGAGAGAGAGGGAGAGAGAGAGAGACATAGAAAAATACAGAGAGGGAGTCATGTGACTGGTGGAAGTGAGTGACGTGGACTTGGCCACGCCCACCCAGGTTTTGTGGCTCCCGGTGTTTTCTTTTCTGTGGGAAACGGGTCCAAATGGCTCTTTGAGTGTTTAAGGTTGCAGACCCCTGCATTAGGTATAAGAAGAGCCTTGGTAGTACAGTGGTTTAATGCACCCTGTTATTAACACAGCTGCCTGCAATTTCTGCAGGTTCGAATCTCACCAAGGCTCAAGGTTGACTCAGCCTTCCATCCTTTCTAAGGTAGGTAAATTGAGGACCCAGTTTGTGGGGGCAATAAGCTGACTTTGTATAAATATACAAAAGTATGAAGGCTATTGCTTAACGCACTGTAAGCCGCCCTGAGTCTCCGGAGAAGGGTGGCATATAAATCAAATTAAAAAAAAAAAATAAGAAGAGAGGTATAAGCGGGGAGAAATTACCTTCTTTGTAGCTGACTTCTCCTTTATCAGACAGAAATTAATTAGAAGTAGTCCTCGACTTACAACAACAGTTCATTGAGTGACCATTCAAAGTTACAACGGCACTGAAAAAAGTGACTTACGATCCTTTTTCACACTTAACAACCATTGAAGCAGCCCCATGGACACGTGGTCAAAATTCAGACGCTCGGCAACTGACTCGCATTTATGACGGTTGCAGTGTCCCAGGGTCACGTGATCCCCTTCTGCGACCTTCTGACCAAACAAAGTCAGATGGGGAAGCCAGATTCACTTAACAACGGTGTTACTAATTTAATAAGTGCAATGATTCACTTAACACACTTGTGGCCAGTAAGGTGGTAAAATGGGTCGAAACTCGCTGGACAATTGTCTCCCTTAACGAGAGAAATTTTGGTCTCCATTGTGGTCATAAATCAAGGATTACCTGGATTACTATGACTAATTATTGTTACAATCCCTTCGTGGTTCCTTAAATTCTTGCAAAAAGAACCTGTCTGGGCCTCCAAGCACTCTGTGGTTCTGTTTTGAAAGAAAAGGCTTCTTGCCAATTTCCCAATAAAATTTGCGGTGGCTCATCCGTAAGGCGGGCGGCTGAACTGCAGCCACAAGTTATGCAAGGAGATATGTTTTTCTTGGAGGGAGTTAGCCTAATTTTCTTTCTTTTGCCCCCATTTGGGGAAAAGCAAAAAAGAGGACCCGTGAAGGCAGGGAGGGGCACATACAGGGGTGGGCTTCAAAAATTTTAGCAAGGGGTTTCCCTGGGTGGGCGTGGCCATGGTGGGCGTGGCCTAGTTGGCCTCCTGCACCACGGCAGTGGGGTGTTTTGAATCCAGCTTCCCCCACTTCTGACTTTGTTGTCAGAAGCCAGCTGGGAAGTGATCCGTCTGGTAGTCACCTGACCCCAGAACGTCTGCAACCATTATACATTCAAGTGTCTGAATTTTGATCATTTGACCATGGAGTTGTTGTGGTTTATAAGCGTGAAGACCAATTGAAAGTCACCTTTTTTTTCAGGGTTGTTGCAACTTCAAACAATTGCTAAAGGAATAGTTGTAACTTAAGGACTACCTATATTGCAGTTTGTTTATTTGTGTATGGTGTAATAGAAGCATATTCTGCCTTTCTTCAAGCAAGGCCACACTTTAAAATACTGCATCCAGTTTTGGTTGCCACGATGTAAAAAGAGACTCTGGAAAGAGTGCGGAGAAGAGCAATAAAGATGATTAGGGGGCTGGAGGCTAAAACATGAAGAACGGTTGCAGGAACTGGGTATGTCTAGTTTGATGAAGAGAAGGACTAGGGGAAACATGATAGCAGTGTTCCAATATCTCAGGGGTTGCCACAAAGACAAGGGAGTCAAATTATTCTCCAAAGCACCTGAGGGTAGAACAAGAAGCAATGGGTGGAAACTAATCAAGGAGAGAAGCAACTTAGAACTAAGGAGAAATTTCCTGACAGTGGGAAATATCAACCAATAGAACAGAAGTTGCCTTCAGAAGTTGTGGGAGCTTCATCACTGGAAGCTTTCAAGAAGAGACTGGACTGCCATCTGTCAGAAATGGTGTAGGATCTCCTACTTGGGCGGGGGGTCAGACTAGATGACCTACAAGGTCCCTTCCAAATCTGTTAATCTGTTCTCATTTTGTCCCTGGGCAAAAACTAGCACCATCCTGTATTTTCAGGATCCTAGAAACCTTTGCATTAAGGTGGGAGGGGATACTAATTTCAGCATTGTGGGGCTCCCCCTGGAAGGTTCATTCTGCAAACCTCAAGCTCTAGATTTTATCTCCCCAAGAGACGCTGCTGCCAGCTGGCCTCCGAGAGAGGACTCATTTTTGGATCTGCTCTTGAATGGGTGGTTGAGCATCGATCCTTTTTCTCCTTTAGGCTGCTTGACTAAAAATAGATCTCCGACTCTGCAGAACTAACCGGTTGAAGCAACGATCAGATGAGGAAACTCAGCTGCTTCCCATGTGACGGTGGTGTGCCTTCACCAAGCAGCTGGAGTGGCGGAGGGTTGGTTCACAGCTCTCCTGCCAACGGCCTCGATTGCATTTTAAAATGAAGCAAACAAAAAACCATTTCCATGCTTTGGATTGCAAGGTCTTCGTCTTACTGGCAAGATTCCAACTGTATGTGCATAGGCTTCCTAGCAGTTTGGCTTATTTATGGGAGGAGGAGGAGGAGGAGAAGAAAAAGAGAAGAACAAGAAGGAGGAGAAGAACGAGGAGGAGGAGGAGAAGAATGAGAAGGAGGAGGAGAAGGAGAAGAATGAGGAGGAGGAAGACAAGATAAGGAGAAGAATGAGGAGGAAGAGAATGAGGAGGAGGAGGAGAAGAGGAGAAGAATGAGGAGGAGGAGGAGAAGAGAAAGAAGAAGGAGGAGGAGAAGGCGAAGGAAAAGAACGAGGAGGAGGAGAAGAAGAGGAGAAGAATGAGAAGAGGAAGAAGAGGAGGAGGAGAAGAAGAGAAGGAGAAGAATGAGAAGAAGAGGAAGAAGAAGAGAATGAGTAGTAGTAGTAGAAGAAGAGGAGGAGGAGGAAGAGGAGGAGAAAAACGAATAGTAGTAGTAGTAGTAGTAGTAGTAGTAGAAGAAGAAGAAGAAGAAGAAGAAGAAGAAGAAGAAGAAGAAGAAGAAGAAGAAGAAGAAGAAGAAGAAGAAGAAGAAGAAGAAGAAGAAGATGATTTCTAAAAATTCCTGTAGACCCAATTAAACCCAGGTGGCTTTTTTCGAAAATGGTGAAGTAACTAAGGCTCAGTGCTAGTCTTGGAAGCACATAAAAAAAAAAGAAAGAAAGAAAAGAACAAAGAACAAAGGGAGAGCACAGGGCCAGTGAGGGGTTGGGGAGTGAATGCTACAGCTGACAATGAAGGCCAACTTCCAAAGTTTGTTATCTTACAAATGGGAGTGTGTCCTTCAGGACAAACACGTTGCATGATACTCCCAAGTTTTTTTCTGCCTCCTGGTCCAAAAGGATTGCTTGCCTTTATGGCACAGGAAGTGGGTGGTGGGTGGGCTTTAGGAACTGCCCTGTGGCTGTGATACAATCCCCATTGTTTCCAGCTAGTTGGAGGAGGATTCCTTTAGTCCTTGTGACAGGATAACCTGTAGATGTGGAAGTATAGGGTTAAAACAAGAGACCCAGCTCTGTTTGAGCTTCTAACTGTTTTCTTTGAAACAACTTCCTTCCAACTTTTGACTAGCTATCTTGCCCCACCTTAAAACATAAGTCTGAGACAAGCATTTAGCAAGTAAAGCTGTCCAAATGGCATTTGGATAAACCTTTTCTTATCCAGCGAATCTGACTCGTCCACACCCTATTAAAGGCAGAGGAGCAAGGATATTAGGAAAGATGGAAACTCACTTCCATCAGAAACCATCAGAATAACAAAATAACGGAACTGGAAGGGAGCAGGGGTGAAATCCAGCAGGTTCTGACAGGTTCTGGAGAACCAGTTGTGGAAATTTTGAGTAATTCAGAGAACCGGCAAATACCACCTCTGGTTGGCCCAGAGTGGGGTGGGAATGGAGATTTTGCAATATCCTTCCCCTGGAGTGGGGAGGGGATTTTGCAGCATTCTTCCCCTGGAGTGGGGAGGGAATGGGGATTTTGCAGTATCCTTCCCCTGGAGTGGGGTGGGAATGGAGATTTTGCAATATCCTTCCCCTGCCATGTCCACCAAGCCACACCACGCCCACCAAGCCACGCCCACAGAACCAGTAGTAAAAAAATTTGCATTTCACCACTGGTGGGGACCAAAACTGGAAGCAGTATTCCAAGTACGGTCTTACCAGTGCACTGTAACTATCCCACCATATTAATCCCACCCTAGTGGATTGGCAGGGTGATGTGGTGCGGTGGCCTAGAGAGGGAGCTCTCGCCTCACAATCAGGAGGCTGTGAGTTCGATCCTAGGTAGAGGCAGATCTTTCTCTCTCTGGGCACACTGAGAATGTATCTGCTGAATAAAACTCCATACTGGCAACAGGAAGGGCATCTGGCCAGTAAACACTCAGCTCCATTCAGTTGCCCAGACTCCACCCTGCAAGGGATTATGGGGTCATTAAAAAATGATGATGATGATGATGATGATGATGATAGTGAATTGGCAGGAAATAAAGGCAACTTGGGACTTGCTCTGTGCATTTAACTACCTGCAGAAACTAGTTTGTAGAAGCAAATGATTCATGTCCTTCAAAAGTGAACGTAAAAGGGGGTATTGTCAACTGATTCCTTGGCGGTGACTTTCTTGAAGCTTGCACAGAACTGCTAAATCTACCCAGGTTAAGTTGAGTCAATATTTGAAATTCATGAATGCAAGCCACAGGTGCCAAGTGCCAGATGTTTAAATAAACCCAGAACAAAGGTTGCATGAGTAATAATGTCCATAAAAAAGATCAATAGGAGTGTTTTCACATCTTCACTTTAAACAAAAAAGCCACGTGAGATTAATATTGTCTGCAAAGGGATTGAAAGTTCCAGTTTCTACAGCATTAGATCTTCCAGATGTGTTCTTTCAGAACACATCTCTCTCCCCCCTCTCCCCCACTCTCTCCCTCTCTCTCTGTATCTCTATGTCTCTCTCTCTCTCTCTCTCCCACTCTCTGTATCTCTCTGTCTCTGCCCTGGCCGCTTCTCCATTCCCCGCCGTCGCCCTTACCTTCTCAGGTAGAGGCGAGGAGTGTGATCTGTCCCCGTCCACACACACACACACACAAACACAGCCAGCCGAGGGTTAAGGAAGCACTTGGCACACACCCAGGTCTTTATCTCCAACTTGGCAGCGATATACACACCGTCTGCCAAGTGCTTTTATTTCCACAGAAACAGAAAGATAATATACTCAGCGTACAAGAGTCCAACAGAAATAACATTCCTCTCAGCAGTTTTGGACGATGCTTTAGTGACTATCCAAGGTTTATTTTTGTTCGTCACAGGGATCACTGGCCACCACCCTCTATTATATAGTCTCTGGGGTGTGGTCCAGTGACTCAGTTCTAATCCCTAGCACGCCTCCTGAGCTGCTGCAATCGTTTATCACGCCTTCGGAGGCATGCATCCAGGAATGACATCTCTCCTTCACTCTCATCCGAGACACCTGTCTCCCGGCTAATCTCCTCTCCCTTGGCCGGCTCCTGAGACAGTGCCAGAGGGGAGGGGCCTGGAGAGGGAGGCCTGGCTGACTCCTCTTCCTCATGCTCGGAGCTTTCTTCCTCCGATGGGATAGGCTCAGAGGGCGGGGCCACAACAGAGTGACTGGGAGGGGAGGGGGAAGGGCAGGGACAGCCAATGGTGGGATCACTTGACAGGGAGCCACAGCAGAGGGCCAAAGAGCCGCACGCGGCTCCGGAGCCACAGGTTGCTGATCCCTGCTCTAGTGTATAAAATAAGAGCAGCCACTTACTCCCTTCCAGCACTGATGATATTACCTAGTTTGGTATTGAAACGTCTACAAAGAAACCCCCCAAACTCAGAGAGGACCGAGCGTCCCGCACACCAGGAAAGGGTTTGTGATCCTGCCTCTGGGGGAGATTCAAATAGAGAAAGCGTTGTTTTCTTTCAAGAGGTTATAAAGCTACTTTCAACGTAGCCGAGGTCTTTGTGATAAGGAGGCCTGTAACTTGTCAGCCAGAACAATGCAAAACGGAGCGGATGTCAAATAAATCTATAATAAAGGCACAGAGGGGTGATTTTAGTTAATGTTATTGATGGGGAAACTTGAACTAGAAAGCCAGGATGTTTTCTGAAATAAATAGCATAATCCTGAGAACGTTTTCTAAACACCTGCTAGCATGTTTTGGTTTTTAATAGCTCATTACGCGGTTCGCATCTAACAAGCTCATTCAAATGACAGTGGAACCGACAGAGTACAAGCTGTTTAATCACTGGCAATTTCGTTCCTAAACTGATGTAATGTGATGGCTCCAGGGTTTTTTTGGGGGGTGGGCAGGATTCGGACAGGGCAGAACACATATACATATTTCTCCCAGCATCGTGGTTTTATTCTCCAGAAAAATAAAGACACACGCTTTTGATTAGTCTCATGAAATAGATTTTATTCTTAATAGTCACAAATATGAATTCCAAGAGCTGGGTTCCTAAGCTGAATGAGATTCTGTTCCACAGATACTGGATGTACAGTAGAATAGAATAGAATAGAATAGAATAGAATAGAATAGAATAGAATAGAATAGAATAGAATAGAATAGAATAGAATAGAATAGAATAGAATAGAATAGAGAGTAGAGTGTAGTGTAGTGTAGAGTAAGGTAGAGTAGAGTAGAGTAGAGTAGAGTAGAATAGAATAGAATAGAATAGAATAGAATAGAATAGAGTAAAGAGTATAGTAGAATAGAATAGAGAGTAGAGTAGAAGAGAAGAGAATAGAGAGTAGAGTGTAGAGTAGTGTAGAGTAAGGTAGAGTAGAGTAGAGTAGAATAGAATAGAATAGAATAGAGTAAAGAGTAGAGTAGAATAGAATAGAGAGTAGAGGAGAAGAGAAGAGAAGAGAATAGAGAGTAGAGTGTAGTGTAGTGTAGAGTAATGTAGAGTAGAGTAGAGTAGAGTAGAATAGAATAGAATAGAATAGAATTAGAATAGAATAGAATAGAATAGAATAGAATAGAATAGAATAGAATAGAATAGAATAGAATAGAATAGAATAGAATTTTTTATTGGCCAAGTGTGATTGGACACACAAGGAGTTTGTCTTTGGTGCATATGCTCTCAGTGTACATAAAAAGAAAAGATACATTAGTCAGGAATCACAAGGCACAACACTTAGTGATAGTCATAAGGTACCAATAAGCAATCAAATCATATTAGGAAACAATCAATATAAATCGTAAGGATACAAGCAACAAAGTTACAATCATACAGTCATAGGTGGAAGGAGATGGGTGGTGGGAACAATGAGAAGATTAATAGTAGTGCAGACTTAGTAAATAGTTTGACAGTGTTGAGGGAATCATTTGTTTAGCAGAGTGATGGCGTTTGGGAAAAAAACTGTCCTTGTGTCTAGTTGTTCTGGTGTGCAGTGCTCTATAGCGTCGTTTTGAGGGTAGGAATTGAAACAGTTTATGTCCAGGATGTGAGGGGTCTGTAGATATTTTCACAGCCCTCTTTTTGACCTGCACAGTATACAGGTTCTCAATGGAAGGCAGGTTGGTAGCAATTGTTTTTTCTGCAGTTCTAATTATCCTCTGAAGTCTGTGTCTGTCTTGTTGGGTTGCAGAACCAAACCATACAGTTATAGAGGTGCAGATGACAGACTCAATAATTCTTCTGTAGAACTGGATCAGCAGCTCCTTGGGCAGTTTGAGCTTTCTGAGTTGGCACAGAAAGAACATTCTTTGTTGTGCTTTTTTGATGACGTTTTTGATGTTAGGTGTCAAGGAAGTGGGAGGAAAAGGGAATATCATTCCTCTTAAGCGGCTGTTTAGAGAACAGAATGTAAAACGGGCAATGGCTGTGTGCTGATATTGTAATGCATTTAATGAGTCATCTAACTTAGGAGTTGCATGCACACAACCCGACAAGCTTGGATAACTTTGATTAGTTTTGGCTTACATAATGTTGGGAAAAAACCAGCCCATCTGCTTTATCAATAGTCTGTTAGGGCAAACCCAACGAATGTTTTGTGTTCCAACTTGCTGTTTTAAGAGAGCTTCTTAGAATTGCCAGCTTGGAAATGAAACAATTGACCCCTTCTAGGATCATATGTTGATAAAGAAGAGAATATTCTTCTTTACTATTTTGGGTGTGGACAGAATGTTTAAGTGAATAAATCATATAGTTTTAAGCCAGAAAGTCCTAAGGTTTAAGTCTGTGATTCTTCTCCCTGCCCCACCCCAAGTATCATGTTTAACTGAGTAGTTGTTGATAGTTTGGAGCACCTTGGTGCAGGGGTGGGCTTCAAAAATTTTAGCAAGGGGTTCTCTGCCTAGTTGCTGGGTGGGCGGGGCTATGGTGGGTGTGGCCTAGTCAGCCTTCTGCACCACAGCAGGGGGGGGGGGACACTGATGTTTTTGCCCTCCCCAGGCTCCAGAGGCTGTTTCCGGCCTTCCCGAACTTCCCGTAGGCCTGTTTTTCACCTCCCCGAGCCTCCGTGCGCACCCTGCACTTACCTCTATCCAAAACAGGCCATGTGGGGACTCCTGGGAGGGGAGAGGTGGGGTGGGGTGGGGTGGGCGGGGCCAGCCAGGAGTGGGATTTGGGGCTTCTCCGAACTGCACAGAATCTTAGCTAGAGGTTCTCCCGAACCCCTACAAACCCCCAGCAGCCCACCCCTGCCTCGGTGGTATTGAAGAAATGGTTGCAATCTTTCTTAACAGACATCAGTATCATGCAGTATCTAAAATCTTTTCTTCTTCCCGTTTTAGGTCTAAGAGAAGGAATAAAAAACCCCGCAAATATGATATTATCACGACTCCAGCCGAACGGGTGGAAATGGCTCCCTTAAATGAAGAGGATGATGAAGATGAAGATGCTACAGTGTTTGATATAAAATATAGGTAAGGAGAAAGAAGGATGGACACACATGCCTGGAGATTTCTGGGGGTGCTTCATTTTGGGGCTATTATATGATCCCAAGGAAAGATACAACTTCATTAAGAAGGTGCCTTTTGAATCTGATTCCACTGAAGGGCCCCATGATGGACATCAGGGTAGGACAGTTATGTGTACCAACCTAGACAAATGGTTGTCCAATCTCTTCTAAAGAACATCCAGTGATGGAGCACTCAACAACTTCTGAAGGCAAGCCGTTCCACTGATGAATTGTTCTCACTGCCAGGAAATTTCTCCTTTTTAGGTTAATTCTCTCCTTGATAAGTTTCCATCCATTGCTTCTTGTCCTGCCTTCCGGTGCTTTGGAGAATAGGTTGACCCTCCTCTTCTTTGTGGCAGCCCCTCAAATATAGGAAGATTTCTATCATGTCACCCAGTCCTTCTTTTCATTAGACTAGACATGCCCAATTCCAGCAACAGTTCTTCGTATTTTTTAGCTTCAAGGCCCCTAATCATCTTCGTTGCTTTTCTCTGAAATCTTTTTAGAATCTCAACATCTTTTTTATATCGTGGCGACCAAAACTGAGTGCAATATTCCAAGTGAGATCTTCATTGTTGTTAGTTGCAAAGTCGTGTCCAACCCATCGTGACCCCATAGACAATGTTCTCCAGGCCTTCCTGTTCTCTACCATCCTCTGGAGTCCATTTAAGCTCATGCCGACTGCTTCAGTGACTTCATCCAACCACCTCGTTCTCTGTCCTCCCCTTCTTCTTTTGCCCTCAAAACATTCCCAGCATTAGGCTCTTCTCCAGGGAGTCCTTCCTTCTCATTAGGTGGCCAAAGTATTTGAGTTTCCTCTTCAGGATCTGGCCTTGGAAAGAGCAGTCAGGGTTGATCTCCTCTAGGACTGACCGGTTGGATCGCCTTGCAGTCCAAGGGACTCGCAGGAATCTTCTCCAGCAGTGTGGTCTTACCGGGGCATTATAAAATGGTACTAACACTTCACATAATCTTGATTTATCTTTTCAGGTAGCTGCAGCACACTACCGGCTCATATTTAAGTGATTGTCCACTAGGATTCCCAGATCCCTTTATATATCCTTTATATCTTTTATAGGCATAAGAAAAGTTTTGTTGAATATTTTATACATTGCTCCTCATTCTGTCAAGGTTCCTGTGGCAGGCCTGGTCCGTTTCGAAGTTGACACATACCCTTTGAGCAGAAGAAAAATCTGCATCTTGGGCCACTTTTGAATTGCTGATTGTTTATGAATTTTAGTATTTTTAAGGCATGCTTTTAAGCGTATATATCCTCTCCCTTGAGGACTGCCAGAGGAGAAAGACAGGGAATGAAGGCATTGGGGAAAGAAAAAAACACTTCTATTCGGGAAGGCAACATGAACATATTTACACATCTGCCCCATGCTGTTTCTTCGTTGAGATATGCCACTTGTCACAAGGTCTGACAGTGGGTGACCTTCCTAAGCATCTGAAGCATGCATTACTTGGCTGTCCACCCACCAGATGGCCATTCCCATGACAGAGAGATGAAGAGTATATTGAAGGAATATAACGCCCATATAAAGAATTGGCGAGTTTAAGCAAGAGTTCCCACCCCACTCCAGGGGAAGGATACTGTAAAATCCCCATCAGCGGGGTCACTTCCCCGCTGCCCTGAAAGAGGCGGTGGTGAGGCCTCTCCTCAAGAAGCCGTCCCTGGACCCAGCAATATTGGTTAACTATCGTCCTGTCTCCAACCTTCGCTTCATTGCGAAGGTTGTTGAGAGTGTGGTCGCGCAACAGTTTCCACAATTCCTGGAGGAAACATCCTATCTAGATCCGTTCCAGTCGGGTTTCAGGTCTGGGCACAGCACGGAAACGGCATTGGTCGCGTTGGCGGATGATCTCTGGAGGGCTCGGGACAGGGGTTACTCCTCTGTTCTGGTCCTATTAGATCTCTCAGCGGCTTTTGATACCATCGACCATGGTATCATGCTGCACCGGCTGGAAGAGTTGGGGGTGGGAGGCACCGTGTTGCGGTGGTTCTCCTCCTTTCTCTCCGACCGGTCGCAGTTTGTGTTGGCAGGGGGGCAGAGGTCGACCTCGAGGCCTCTCATTTGTGGAGTGCCGCAGGGATCGGTCCTCTCGCCCCTTCTGTTCAACATTTATGTGAAGCCGCTGGGCGAGATCATCCGTGGCTTTGGGGTGAGATACCACCAGTACGCTGATGACACCCAGCTGTACATTTCCACCCCAGGCCACCCCAACGATGCCCTTGAAGTGATGTCCCAGTGCCTGGAGGCTGTGCGGATCTGGATGGGGAGGAACAGGCTCAGGCTCAACCCTTCCAAGACTGAGTGGCTGTGGCTCCCGGCATCCCGATATAGTCAGTTGACTCCATCACTGACTATTGGGGGCGAGTCTTTGGCCCCCACTGAAAGGGCTCGCAATCTGGGAGTCCTCCTGGATAGGCAGCTGTCTTTGGAGGAACATCTGACGGCTGTTACCAGGGGGACCTTTTATCAGGTTCGCCTGATTCGCCAGTTGCGGCCCTTTCTTGATCGGGATTCCTTGTGCACAGTCACTCACGCCCTCGTCACCTCTCGCCTTGACTACTGCAACGCTCTCTACATGGGGCTCCCCTTGAAGAGCACCCGGAGGCTCCAGCTGGTCCAGAATGCAGCAGCGCGGGTAGTGATGGGAGCAACATGGCGCTCCCATGTAACACCGCTCCTGCGCGAGCTGCACTGGCTCCCGGTGGTCTTCCGGGTGCGCTTCAAGGTGTTGGTTATCACCTTTAAAGCGCTCCATGGCATAGGGCCTAGCTATCTCCGAGACCGCCTGCTGCTACCGACGACCTCCCACCGACCCGTGCGCTCCCACAGAGAGGGCCTCCTCAGGGTGCCATCAGCCAAACAATGTAGGCTGGTGGCCCCCAGGGGGAGGGCCTTCTCTGTGGGGGCTCCTACCCTCTGGAATCAGTTGCCCCCGGAGATAAGAAGAATCCAGGACCTCAATGCCTTCCGTCGTTCCCTGAAAACCCATCTTTTTCAACAAGCCGGGTTGGCCTAAGAAGAAATTTTTAAAATTTTAAAATTTTTAAATTCTTTTAATTAGTCTGTGATTCTTAACTTTTGGGCCAAAATTTATATATATTTTTAAATGTTTTAATATTTGTATCCTATGTTTTTTATCTTGGCTGTACACCGCCCTGAGTCCTCAGGGAGAAGGGCGGTATATAAATTGGAAATTAAATTAAATTAAATTCCCTCCCCACTCCTGGGGGAAGGATATTGCAAAATCTCCATTCTCACCCCACTCTGGGACTAGTCAGAAGGTAGTATTTACCGGTTCTCCGAACTACTCAAAATTTCCGCTACCGGTTCTCGAGAACCTGTCAGAACCTGCTGGATTTCACCCCTCAATAAACCCATCTCCCTGAACAGGGAAAAAAAAAATTGCTTGGAGCCAAGCAAGTCATACAAAGTTGAAGGTATTTCTCTTTAGGTGTGAACAGTTTAGCTGTGTTCCCCAGTAGACTTTCTCTCTATTCAGTTGACACAAAAGCAGTTTGGATTAGCCCTGGAGGGGATTTGCGTGGGAAGACCATCTAATCCCCCAAATGAGCTCTCTAGCTCAGTTCTAATTCTTAATTATGATGAGTGGCTTTCTAGGTTGAAAATCTTTCTCAGTTCGATGCTGTTGCATCTTCTAAATGATGCTAATTTGGCTTTTCATTGTTTTCCTCAGGTGAGGTCCTTGGACCGGACTTTTCGGGAATGTTGTCTCATGTAGAAAATGATGCAAGAACTTTGGAACCAAGGGAGAGATGGAGAGATGGAGAATCACCATGACATTTTGATCTACTACTCTTTTAAACAGAAAAGAGTGGATGTCGGATTTGACATTTGGCCCTTGCCCCGTTCCTAATAAATACGGATGTCACGTTCCTGGATAAATGACCTGATGAATTGAAGGACCTCTTCTTCTTTATGAACTTCTTTTTCATTCTAAAGACAATCCTTCTGATTTACCCTAGCTTCAGATGCCACCAGCAAATTAGAGGACTGAGGTCAGCCACAAGCATTCGACAATTCAGAAGCGGCCAAGACATTCTTTGCTCAAAATATTAAAAGGAGACAGATGGATTCTGATTGCATTCTGGGATCAGTTCGGAGTTGGCTAAAATCTTTGCTCTTCTTGTTTGCAACTTGGAACCCGTATCGGTTGTGCTGAAATTGCTTAGCAAGGTTGTGTATGCATATTTGTGTTGGAGGGGGAGGAGAATGTTGATGGGTAACCCTTTCAGTAGATAGCTCTCTCAGGCCTTGGTATTCATGAGGACCAGTGTGCTGCTGTATTAATTTACAGTAAGTTTTTACAGGGAGTTTTGTATTTTTTTTTCCCCCCACCAGAAGGTGAATTCTGATAGCAGGAGAAAGCAAAATTCAGTAATCAATTTTAGAAGAAAGGAATTTTTTTTAAAATCCCCTGTATCTCCCACCCTCGCGGGGAGAACTGATTTTTTTTTACACTATTGCACTATTTTGCTTTCTATAGCCTCCCATCATTTTTTTCATCTCAAGGCAATTAGCAATCGGATGACTAAATCAGAAGGAGACGTTTTGCCTTCATGCCAGACTAGTCCCCATCTGTTCTCTCCAAGAGAAACTTTCCCAACCTGTTTTCTCTCAAGAAATGTTGGTGTGTTTCTTTCTTTCCTTTTTTTTATCTGACTGGCAATTAGGACAGCTGAACCTCTGCATATCGAGTGTCTTCGGCGCCAATCATTCCATTTTGGTTTGAACCTTTCTTAGGGGTGGATTTTTTTCCCCTTTTAATTTTATCTATATACAAATTATATATTAATTTGTAATATAGACAAATAATTAATTTGTATATTAATTATATACAAATAAATATAAGGCAAAGTAGATGGTGGGGTTTTCCCACCCCCCCCTTAAACGCTTCTTTAGCACCACTGATAAAATGGCCCATTTAACCTCAGAACTTAGAATCATAGGTCTTGAAGAGTCCTTGGAAGTCTTCTAGTCTAATCCTCTGGTCAAGGCACGAGACCTTATACCAGTGATGGCTAACCTTTTTGCCGCCGTGTGCCAAAAGCATGGGGAGCGTGGGGGGAGTCGCACGTACGTGTGCCCACACCCATAATTCAATGTGCCCCATCCCCGGCGCATGTCCACGCGATCCCACCCCACGCTCCCCACAGTTTTGGCACATGATGGCACGGTAGGCCTGTTTTTTGCCCTCCCCAGGCTCTAGAGGCTTTCTTGGAACCTGGGGGGCCAAAACGGCCTTCCCCACCCCCCTGAAGGCCCTCTGAAGGCCGGAAATGGCCTGTTTCCCGATTTCTGATGGGACCGGAAAACCCGTTTTTCACTCTCCCCAGGGTCCAGAGGCTTTCTAGGACCCTGGGGAGGGTGAAAATGGCCTCCTCCCCAGAGGCCCTCTGGAGGCCGGAAACGACCTGTTTCCCGACTTCCAGTGGGCCTGGAAGGCTCGAAAATCAGCTGGCTGGTGCACGCATGCGCACTGGAACTGAGCTAGGGCAACACTTGTGTGCCCACCGATATGGCTCCATGTTCCACCTGTGGCACGCGTGCCATAGGTTCGCCATCACAGCCTTATACCTTGCTGGTCAAATGGTTGTCCAGTCTATTTTTGAAAACCTCCAGCGATGGAGCAACCACAACTTCAGAAATAAAGCTTAATCCGTTGATTAATTGTTCTCAACGTCAGAAAATTTCTCCTTACTTCTAGGGTTGGATCTCTCTTTAACAAGCTTATACCCGTTTGCTTCTTGTCCTGCCCTCTGGTGCCTTAGAAAATACAGTTAAGTCCATCCCGTCTTCTCTGTGAAAGCCTTTAAAATTGCAGGATCCAAGCTGGATTGGTCACTGGGACCCAGAGTTTTGTCTTCCGAGCAGTGGTGGGATCCTTTCGGTTTAACAACCGGTTCAGTGATCGCGTGCTTCGCTGCGCGTGCATGCACAGTTCAACGAAAAATCACCTTCCACGTTAGTGCTAGGGAATTAAAACAGCTGAGGCGCGACAATCCGTTCTGCCGTGCTAATCAGCTGCGAAGATAAAGGTAAGTAAAGCGCAGGGGAGGGTGGGCAGCCCCAGCTGATTGTTGGAACAAACCGATTTGCTGCCAGCTGATTGTCAGCTGTCGCCCCCCCCCCCGGGGTAGGAGGCTGAGTAGGCCACGCCTCCATGCCCACGCCCATCCAGCAACTGGGCAGCAAACCGGTCGCTGAAATTTTTCAATCCCACCTCTGGGAAAAACCTTTATCTTTACCTTATTCCTAAAAGCTGTAATAAGGAATATAGAACATAGAATAACAGGGTTGGAAGAATTGAGTTGCTGCTTCTGTGCAAAGTAGACTCTGGGTTGCACCAATTCGGCATCCCAGCTTCCTTCTTCCATGCCGTATCTAAAAGCCATATTTACAGAGAATTCCCTCCCATTGGTAATTTTACGATAACAAAAAGGATCTTTATTCTCTTGATTCAGGAATCAAGCTCTCAGAAAAAAAGGGGAGAAGTTTAATCTCTTAGAAACCTTAGTTAAGATCTGTGTGTTCTTCTCATGCCAATTTTGAACTATCCTGAGCTGTCAGCCACAAGATATTCAACTCTTGCTTCCCTCCTTTGTTGTCCCAGAGATATTGAGCAAAAATATATTTTTTTTTCCCAAGCTCTTCTTTTCTCTTGGGATTTTCTGTTTCTGCTTTTCTTTTGCACGTGTTGAACTCAGTGGAGGGAAGAAGAACATGCAGGCAAAATAGGAATGGCAGAAGTTTAGTAGAGGTGATAGCAAGGGAACCTGCAGTGGGTCTTGCATCACCCTTGAAGTTTCTGAAATCCTTCCTCCCAGACCAGGGGTCAGCAACCTACTTCTCCGGAGCCACATGCGGCTCTTTGGGCCCTCTGCTGTGGCTCCCTGTTGGGTGATCCCACCACTGGCTGGCCCCGCCCCTTGCCCTCCCCTCCCAGTCACTCCTCGCCTGGCCTGAGAAGATAAGGGCGACGGTGGGGGATGGAGAAGCGGCCAGGGCAGAGACAGAGAGATACAGAGAGAGGGGGAGAGAGAGAGAGACATAGAAAGATACAGAGAGGGAGGGAGGGAGGGGAGAGAGATATGTCAAAAGGGTTTTGTGGTTCCCAGTGTTTTTTAACAACTGGTTCTCTGCCCTAATGACCGGCTGGGTAGGCGTGTCGGGGGGGGTCATGTGACTGCTGGAAGTGAGTGACATCGAGTTGGCCATGCCCACCCAGGTTTTGTGGCTCCCGGTGTTTTCTTTTCTGTGGGAAACGGGTCCAAATGGCTCTTTGCGTGTTTAAGGTTGCAGACCCCTGTCCCAGACGTTTCCTTCTTTATTGGTTCTCAAAAACTCTTATGGATCAACTTTGGAAGCACCTGTGGTTTTGCACACTGACTTTCTTAAAAAGCAATTGTGTGTGATCCACACACACACACACACACACACACACACACAGCAATAACCCAAATATCTCTCTGTCACTGAGAACGTGGTCCATTCTCATTGATTCGTGTTGAATCTATGTCTTTCCACTAATGTTTTTATTTCTCATGGAGAAAAAAAACCCCCAAAGTTTCATGGTTAGCTCTTTTATTACTCAATTTGGTGGCTGGCATCCATTTCTCCATCTGCTTCGTCCTTTGCAAGCGGATCTTTATTGCCCAAGAGGCTGGATTTCATACCTGCCCATAAAAACATTTCTGAATTTCAGTAACAGAATTAGCTGCATGTAGCAACTGTTCTCCAAGAGATATTTCCTTAGGCTGGTGCCCTTTTTAGCCTATGGCTCTGTTATGGAATGATGAGACCAAACAACATTCCTGGGTTAGCCAGAGACAGTTTATTGCGCAGTTTCAGAACCAGATTTGTATCTGCAATTCTGAACCAAGAAGAGCTCTGATACAACTGCTTTTATACATCTCCAAGACAAAGGATTTTGCGAGCACAGCAGTTTTCCATATATGGTTAACATACATTTGTTACATGATAATTGACACTTTCTAATTACTAAATTCTTTCATTATTTTCTAGTTTATAAGATTATCTTACCTAAACAACCTTCCTCAGTTCTGTAATTGCTGATGTGTAGATTCATGACTGCTTTTGGATAATGAGTAACTTTTTGTTTCAGATGGATGTCCTTGCATCCTTGACAGCTAGGCCCCTCAGAAGATATATATTACCAAGAATGGAATTTAGCTGACTTAGTGTAATCTCTAAACAGCACATTTCTTTCTTATAATAATGTGAATAAAGAGGGTCCTTCAGTGTTCATATAGCTGACCCTGTACTATTCCTACATCATTCACATTAGCTCTGCTCCCTAGGAATTATAGGATGTGAAAAGCGACACAAGCAGGGATGGGCTGTTGGGGGTTCGCAGGGGTTCGGGAGAACCTCTAAGCTAAGATTCTGTGCAGTTCAGAGAACCCCCAAATTCCACTCCTGGCTGGCCCCTCCCCTCCCAGGAGTCCCCATGTGGCCCATTTTGGATGCAGGTAAGTGCAGGGCACGCACGGAGGCTCAGGGAGGGTGAAAAACGGGCCTACCAGAAGTTCGGGAAGGCCAGAAACGGGCCCATTTCTGGCCTCCAGAGGGCCTCCGGAGCCTGGGGAGGCTGTTTTCGCCCTTCTGGAGGCTCGAGAAAAGCCTCCAGAGCCCGGGGAGGGCAAAAATGCCCCCTTGCTGTGGTGCAGGAACCCGACTAAGCCACACCCACCATAGTCACGTCCACCCAGCAACCGGGCAGAGAACTCCTTGCTAAAATTTTTGAAGCCCACCCCTGGACACAACTAGAGACCATTTACTCAGGGAAGGAAAGTCAAAAATGACAAGGAACGTTGTTCATTTGTTTTGCAATTCCTGAGGCTAGCTCACTCCTTCAAACATGGTTTCTGAGTGCATGCCTGTTTTAATGAATCCTGAAAACACAGTAGCAGAACCACAGCTCCCAGCTTCTATTTTTCTTGGTTGTGCTTACGTGGGGCTTCTGGGAAATGCAGTTCACTGGCTTCTAGATAGCTCCTTCCTTAAGGCAAAGCATATTTCAGACAATTAAAGCAAATTAACTTTGTGAGTGGTGTGGGTGGCCTAGTGGTGAAGACTCTTGCTTCCCATTCAGAAGGTTGAGAGTTCAATCCTAGGTAGCGGTAGGTGTTTCTCTTCTAGAGTGCAAAGGAAAAAAAAAATACCTGCTGCAAACTCCACATAGGTGTCAGGAAAGGCATCCGGTCAGTAAATGCTCAGCTCCATCCAATTGTTCCAAATTAAGGGACTACTACGGGGTCGTAAAAAGGGGAAAAAAAGAGCAAATTAACCTTGTATGTGAGCCATGTTTTTGATACAAGCATCTTTCAGTACATGGGCATTTTTCCCTCATTCTTGAGACAGTGAGATTAAAAAAGGGAGGAGAATAGCCCCTCCTGGGTCTTAATTTGAAAGTTTTTTTAAAAAATTTCAGAGAAGCAAAGATTGGCTCCATGCTGCATTAAATCATATCTTGTTTTAATAAGCGTTTGTTAAACAGTCTGGATTCTAACAACAGTTTACCAGACTTCCCCAACCTGGGAATCTCCCAGAACTCTTAGCTAAGAAGTTACTGCTGAGAATTCTGGGAAGTGAAGTCTTTGCACGGCACTGGATGGCTCTCTTCTAAGGCATAAAGTAAGATCTACCTACAAGAATAGTTGGATCGCCAACACATGCTTTGCCACAACTGAAGAAATCATAGACATGTTTCCTTACCAGGTCCGAATTTCTGAAAGTACACTTGGAATATTGCGGTGGCATAAATGTAAACATCCCTCATTAAAAAAAAAAAACACAAAACCAACCCAAATCCTTTCCTGCTTATTTTTGTTTGTGCGTGTATGTATTGCCTTGTACTTTTTAGCAGTTGGTCTTTTTTTCTCTCTTATAGGAATAAAAAATAAATATTAATATTTTGACAAAATCAGTTATTTCAATGCACGGCTGCCTTTCAAGTCAGCTGTTCTACATTAACTACAGTAGTGGCCAAAATTGGGGAAATCTTTTGGGAAAAGTGCATTTTCTAAAACTAGCTAATAACACCACTTTTTTTTTTTTGGAGTAGTACCCTAAAATTATATATCCATGGAAAGATAATTGAATCAAGAATGTAATGCAATAACTTTTATGAAGGATTTGCTATTAGAATAGCAGTTACGCTATAAAGAAGAAAAGTGAGACACATAGAAAAAACGAGATATACAAAAATGATCACCATAGAAGAAATGAGATATATAAAAATTATCACCATGTCAGTTAATATTTAGTTGGGTAACCTTTAGCATGAATTATGGCCATACAATGTCTTCCCATGGAGCGAACCAAGCCTTTTAGTTCTGCAGCTGTTATCATGTGAAACCAAGATTGCAGGATTGCTTCTATTAACTGGGTTTTATTGCTGAGTCGCTTGTGACTAACCAGTTTCTTTAGTCAGCTCCATAGATTTTCAGTTGGGTGAAGGTCTGGGCTATTTCCCAGGCCATTCCAGCAGTGGAATAGGAGTATCTTGAAACTCCAAAAAAAAAAAAAAGTGGTGTTATTAGCCATCAAACCTCAAAAATACACTTTTCCCAAAAGATTTCCACAATTTTGGCCACTACTGTATATATTATTATAACTATTAGCTATATATTATTATTGTGAGCAGGTATAATTTCTAAGGGAAACTCCCCTCCCCCCGCCATATTCCAAATGATGGCCCAACCTACTTAAGATATATTGAAAACAATCCACTAACTCATGTTTAATGATATTTAGCTTAATGAGAGCTCATTATTATTCAGGCTCCATTATTCAAATTTATGACGAGCTGCAGATGCCGTTGTTACTTTAATCTCATCAGTTAAAGATTACAGGAAGCCATAAGATAGCAAAACTATTCCTAGGGGTGTTTAAGATTAATCAAAGATCTTAAGCTAATTGTTGTGCTTGGTTAATTTTAAAAATCAACTATCTACATTCTCCCCTTTTGAAAGAAGATGGTCAATTTAGGTTTCCCTAAGGATATAGGCTCCGTTTATGCAATATGATTATGGCCAGGGGTGGGATTCAAAAATTTTAGCAACCAGTTCTCTGCTGGATTGCTGAGTGGGCGTGGCCATGGTGGGTGTGGCCTCCTCAGCCTCCTGCACCATGGCAGCGGCGGCTGACAGCTCCTGTCAGAGCTGAAGAAGCTTCTTGGATGAGAAACGAAATGTCTTCAAAAAAGAAAAAACAAGAAAGTCCAGTTGCCTCCTGAAAAAAAGCACCTTTGGGATAACCATGACCTGGATGACTGAGAATCTCTACAGACTATTTTCTTTTGTATTTCTGTATCTTATACATAATACATAAATAAATAAAACTTTGGTTAAGCATAAGCCAAGGACTACCTGTATGTCCGATGGTTGAAAAAGGAGAACATCCTTGGCCATTTCAATCTGGCCGGACTTTCCTGAGTCTTGACATCTTCATTTCTTACTCCTTAACGCAGGCAGGAATTGCCAAAAGCAATTCTGCCGAGGAAGCAAAAGGCAGCCACCGTGCCATGCGGTCTCTCCTAAATTACCTTCTCCTGCCACGGCAACCAATGTAGGACTCGCGGTCTGCAATAAATCCATCAGGCACAGCTGGAATGGGTCAGCGACCCTCGTCCTGCTTGGGTTGCATTGGAGTTAGAGCCGCTCATGGAAATCTTGCAAAAGAGACTCTTGCATTGTGGCGGATGAGCCAAAATCGTGAAGCTAAATGCTGCCTAGTTCTTCTTTCTTTCTTTAGCATTTGAAATTCAATTATACACTTTTTCAATTATTATGCACTCCACCCTCCCAATTATACAGGTTTTCTCAATTATTAAACAAGGATACACTTGTCAATATTTGCACAACCCTGGAAGATGAAAAATTGTTGTTTATTGTTGCTTGCAAAGTCACTACATTGTGAAAATGATTTTTAGTGCTACTACTACTACTACTACTACTACTACTACTACTACTACTACTAATCTTCTTCTTTTCTTCTTCTTCTTCTTCTTCTTCTTCTTCTTCTTCTTCTTCTTCTTCTTCTTCTTCTTCTTCTTCTTCTTCTTCTTTCTCTTTTTCTTCCTCTTCCTCTTCCTCTTTCTCTTTTTCTTCCTCTTCTTCTTCCTCTTCTTCTTCTTCTTTTTTCTCTTTTTCTTCTTCTTCTTCTTCTTCTTCTTCTTCTTCTTCTTCTTCTTCTTCTTCTTCTTCTTCTTCTTCTTCTTCTTCTTCATCATCATCATCATCATCATCATCATCATCATCATTATGTGTTTGATGTGTTTATTTACTTAGTGTGTGCTGCCCAGAGTCACTTCTTGTGAGATGGGCAGTCAAATGAATGAATGAATGACACTAAAGACCAGTGAATGGATGATTGTAACTTTTCTCTTAATGGAAGGGTCATGATATTTCGTGAGTTTATGTCTTGTTGTCAATCACTACACTTCTTGGAATAACTTTTTTATACCCATCCATGTTTATCAAGCCTACAGAGTAGAAAATAGAAACTGTCAATCACTTCTACCCCACTGTTTATGTTACATTCCTCTAGTGGATATTTATCCCAGTTCTCTTGATGTTCAAAGAAAGCCCGGCCTTGTCATTCACCTGTTTTAGAATGGCCATTCTTAGGTCTTATAGAACTTCTCTTTTAAATTATAATTTAATGTAAATTTTAGACCCTTCATCCACATATTTTCCCATTGTTCGAGTGTCACGTTATATCCAAAATTCCTGGCCCACTGAATCATACAATGTTTTACATGTTCATTTTCCAAATTCAATTGCAATAACATTTTATAAATCTTAGCAATAATACGTTCATCGTTATCATATAGTGAAATTTCCAGTTCGTTTTTAACAAAGTTAAAGTTTAACAAAGTTTGGTTCTGCAACCCAACAAGACAAACACAGACTTCAGAGGATAATTAGAACTGCAGAAAAAACAATGGCTACCAACCTGCTTTCCATGGAGGACCTGTATACTGCACCAGTCAAAAAGAGGGCTGTGAAAATATTTGCAGCCCCCTTGCATGCTGGACATAAACCGTTTCAACTCCTACCCTCAAAACGATGCTATAGAACACTGCACACCAGAACAACTAGACACAAGGACAGTTTTTTCCCAAACGCCATCACTCTGCTAAACAAATAATTCCCTCAACACTGTCAAACTAGTTACTAAGTCTGCACTACTATTAATCTTCTCATCATTCCTATCAGCCATCTCCTCCCACTTATGACTGTATGACTGTAGCCTTGTTGCTGGTATCCTTAAGATTTATATTGACTGTTTCCCTATGACTATCATTAAGTGTTGAACCTTATGATTCTTGATGAATGTATCTTTTCTTTTATGTACTCCGAGAGCGTATGCATCAAGACAAATTCCTTGTGTGTCCAATCACACTTGGCCAATAAAGAATTCTATTCTATTCTATTCTATTCCAAATCCATAACACTTTTTATCCAATTTGATAGCAATGTAATCTTCTGATGCAAGCTCTTCCCTTGACTTTATTCAGTTTCAGTTTCGTAACCAGTGTACTGTCATCCACACATCTCACTTTACTAACATTCCTTCTGCCTAATTTGGTACCATCCGTTAGTTCTTCCCTACCTGGACCATGTATAATGTCTAAATTATATGGATGAAACAGATATATGCAGCCTTTTCTGACTCCTATTCTGGAGTCATGCAGGCATGCTGGCATGCCAATCACATAGCCCAGTTCTCCTTCCCTCTTACCAGGCCCCCAAGCCACAAGGGTTGGAGAATGCGGATCTAGTCCAAACCTTGATCGAGCAGAAGACCTTCTACAATTTCAGACAAATGGCTGCCCAGTCTCTTCTTGAAGAACTCCAGTGTTGAAGCACCCACAACTCCTGAAGGCAAGCCATTCTACTGGTTAATTGTTCTCACTGTTAGGAAGTTTCTCCTTAGTTCTAGGTTGCTTGTCTCCTTAATTAGTTTCCATCCATTATTTCTTGTCTTGCCTTCAGTTGCTTTGGAAAATAGTTTGATCCCCTCAACTTTGTAGGAGCCCCTCAAATATTGGAACACTGCTATCATGTCAGCCCTTCTTTTCACTAGACTAAGGTAAAGGTAAAGGTTTCCCTCGCGTATATATTCTAGTCGTTCCCAATTCTAAGGGCGGTGCTCATCTCCGTTCAAAGCTGAAGAGCCAGCGCTGTCCAAAGACGTCTCCGTGGTCCTGTGGCTGGCATGACTAAACGCCAAAGGCACATGGAACGCTGTTCCCTTCCCACCGAAGTGGTCCCTATTTTTCTACTTGCATTTTTACGTGCTTTCGAACTGCTAGGTTGGCAGAAACTGGGACAAGTAACGGGAGCTCACCCCATTACGCGGCACTAGGGATTCGAACCACTGAACTGCCGACCTTTCGATTGACAAGCTCAGCGACTTAGCTGCTGAGCCACCATGTTCCTTTTATACCTAATACTACCACCCTTCAATTTTTAGACCTCCCTCTTATTATTACATATATCTTGGTATATACACTATTATTTCCCTCTTATTTCTCTCTCTATTTTAACTTTTTTTCCCCATGTCACCATAATTTTTTTTAAAAAAAACATTTCTTTTCTATCTTCCATCTTTCACCTGCTTTGTTATTCATAGTTCCCTTATTTAGCTCTTCACATCTATTTATATTAATGTTTCATCCTTCATTCTATCATTGTTCAGTATTTCAGTGTACATTTCTAGTATCAATCACAATCATTTAAACATATAGAGTAAATCTATTCATGATCTTTCCAATCATCCAGCCCGTGTGATTCTACTATTAATACATTGCATTACATGTCTTAGCCACTGAGCCACCGGATCCCCCTTTCACTAGACTAGATATACCCAATTCCTGCCACCGTTCTTCATGTGTTTTAGCCTCCATACCCCTAATCATCTTTGTTGCTCTTCTCTGCACTCTTTCCAGAGTCTCAACATCTTTTTTTATATTGTGGTGACCATAACTGGATGCAGCATTCCAAATGTGGTCGTACGAAGGCTTTATAAAGTGGTACGAGAGCTTCACATGATCTTGATTCCATCGAGAATCAAGAAGAAGACAACATTTTTAGTGTTACTCTGGGATAATGTAAAATCTTGCAAACTGCAAGCTGTTGTGACCCAGGCTGAAGTACGTATTATCAGACGCAATCAGTTCGAAAACAAACAGACTTTATTAGAACAGCTGAGAATCAACTCATTTTCAGTGTAATCCAAACTAATTCAAAACAAATTCTTCATAACACAAATTCTTCAGCCTTATCACCAACCTTGGTCTAATTAGGCAACCTGCTAGAGGCTTTTCTTGGCAAAAGTTCAGAAGCAGAAGACGCCGACAAGAAATAAATGCAGCAAGACAAGAAACAAATCTATCAACCTTGTTTTCCGACAAAGAGCCCAAGAGCCATTGCTGGTCTTTTAAGCGTTATGGGAGGGGCCAATCATCTTTTGGCCTTACTCTCAAGTCATCCTTTTTGCTTTATCTGCTCTTGCCTTCTGGCAGCTCTTCTCATGCGTGCACTAGGAACAGGCTCCTCCTGTTCCTCTGCCCCTCTGCTGTCCGGCTCTGGAGGCTCCGGAGTCCCCACATCACTCCCAGATGGCCCTGGCCCCATCTCTGCCTCCAATGCAGAGCCTCATCCGGGCCTTCCCCAGCCTCCAGGACTGGCCCATGTTCTTCCTCAGCCTCATCGCTGTCCAACTCCACTGTCAACTCCGCAGGCTTCTGGCGGATCACAACACAAGCGTAATTTTTTTTAAAAAATTTGATTTATATGCCGCCCTTCTCCGGAGACTCAGGGTGGCTTACAATGCGTTAAGCAATAGCCTTCATACTTTTGTATATTTTATACAAAGTCAGCTTATTGCCCCCACAAACTGGGTCCTCATTTCACCTACCTTAGAAAGGATGGAAGGCTGAGTCAACCTTGAGCCTTGGAGAGATTCGAACCAGCAGAAATTGCAGGCAGCTGTGTTAATAACAGGGTGCGTATACCACTGTACTATCAAGGCTCTTAAATTTCCTAGCCTCATTGTCTGCGAGTTCACGAAGGCGGAATCCCTTTGAATGATTTCAAATGCTTTCCCTAGGATTTTTCTCCACTTCAATTGGCTTGCAATTTATGAGATTAGCTGCCAATGCATTTGCCTTCTGTCTCTTGATAGTTTCTGTGTAATCCTCCTTCTGTTCTTTTCTTCAGCCACGCCACAATCTTTCACAACTAGCAAGTGACAGTCAATATTCTCAGGCTTCAGTGAGCGAGAACATCTTAATACGGGGTTGACAGGATGCAGTTAACCAAGTGTTGACTCTGCTTATCATCCAAAGGCCTTGAAAGCAATCAGTGCAGCTGCATTACTTCTCATTTTTTCGGAGGGCAGATCTGTCCATTTCACTTTCTTTCAGCTTTCTCTTTTTCCATATAAGCTTGACTTTGGAAAAACATCATGTTTGCGGAACATTTTATGCTCAGAACTTTCTTTAACACGGATTTTTTTTAAAAAAAACAACCAGTATAATTCACGGAAAGACCATTCAAAAGCTGAATCTTCATCTGAGTAATTATGAAGTGGTATATAAGTCTAAATGCTATTTAATCCACCTTCACAGGTGTGAAGGCAACCCCATTAGATCATTGTTTAATCTGGTCAAGGACGCCGCATGAACACAACCCAATGTGAAGATTGATTCCTCTTGATCGGGAAGCCACACTGGAGATGGCAATAACTAGGGTAGAATCTATTCCAATCCTGCTGTCTCCTACGGCTGTATTTGAATGTGCCCATTTTTATGACTAAATGATTGTCCGTTCAGCCTTTGCTGGCAAGCTGCAGAAAAAGCCGAACCTTGGCAACAATCTCTCTGCATCAAAGTCCCAGTGGCAATTCCCCCCCCCCATCTTCCTGAAGCATCTTTGATTCAGCAGGTTCATCTCATTTTAAAGCCTTTCTCCTTAATTGCTCCTCTCATAACTCAGGGAGCGGGGAATAGTCTAAATGCCTCTTTTTATTTATAAATGCTTTGGATTACTTATTAATGAAGCCCTGCCAAGCGAGGAATTTATCATCCCTCCTCGTTCTGCTCAGAGAGCAACGGTTGCCGCCGTGGCAGAAATGAAGAAAAGTGGAGCTCTGAGGTTGCAACAGCTGTTCTTCCATCTGGCATTCCAAGTAATGATATAAAGAGGAAGGTTTCCTTGTCCAGTCGTGTCAATTCTAGGGCATGGGGCAATGGTGGGTTGCCCCAGGTTCGGTCCGGTTCTACAGAACCCGTAGTAAAACTGGTGGGAGGCTCTGCCCACCCGCCACGATGTCATCATGGGTGATCTCCGCAGGCGGAGAAGCGCGCACACTCCCGTTGTGAAGTAACGTAAGTAGTACGGTAGTAAACGTAAGTAGAAGCCACCCCTGGCACGGGGCTCATCCCTACTTTTTGGCCAAGGGATCCACCGCAGGGGTGGGCTGCTGGGGGTTCGCAGGGGTTCGGGAGAACCTCTAGCTAAGATTCTGTGCAGTTCGGGTTAGGGTTAGGGTTAGGGTTTAGGGTTAGCCCCCAAGTCCCACTCCTGTCTTGCCTTCTAGTTCTCTGGAAAATAAGTTGACCGCCCCCACCCCCACCCTACTCAGGGGTGAAATTCAGTCAGTTCTATCCGGCTCGGGCAAACCGGTAGCGGTGGCTGCGGGCGGCTCCACCCACCCGCACAGACATCATGATGTCACTTTTTTGCAATGATTTTAAGCCTCTGCACATGCGTGGCGTGCGTACTTTTGCGAACCGGTAGGGAAGATAACTGAATTTCACCCCTGCCCCCTCTCTTCTTTGTGGCAACCCCTCAAATATTGGAACATTGCTATCATGTCACCCCTAGTCCTTCTTTTCTCTAGACTAGCCATATCCAATTCTCGCAACTGTTCTTCATATTTATCTTCTCTGTACCTATTTATCTACTCACATTTCCCTGTTTTCAAACTGCTAGGCAGGGCTGGAGCTGGTGCAAGGAACAGGAGCTCACCCCTTCACATAATGCTCGGGTCTTAAACCCGAGCTTGTCAGCTTTCCAGCTGACAAGTATTGTGATGAGCATGTGGGTGTTGGGCAGGGACTTGAACTTTCTTTTTGGTGGGGAAAACCTGGAAGCTTTCAGATTTCGGTTTTCCCAGATGTGCCAATATGACATCTCTAATATAATGGAGACGAGAACAAGGTGGCTGGATGGAATCACTGAAGCAGTCGGTGTGAGCTTAAATGGACTCCAGAGGATGGTAGAGGACAGGAAGGCCTGGAGGAACGTTGTCCATGGGGTCGCGATGGGTCGGACATGACTTTGCAACTAACAACAACGACAATAAAATGGAACTTTGAGGAAACTCAAGCCTTGGAGTTTTCTTTCATTGGGGGTGTTACTTGGAACCCTGACACTCGGAGAAAAAACCTCCACCCTCATCCTACACCTGAGCTACAGGTATTTGCCATCATTGCATAGAGTTTCCCAGTTCCTCAGACTGGCATCTACGTATTTCGCATTCAAATTCCAACCATGTTCCCATCTTGCTCAGCTTCTGAGCCCCTGGGTGGCTAACGTATCAGCAGGAGAGAGGGTAGAGGAGAAAAGAAATCTCTCTGGATCTTGTTTTAAAAGAGATGCATTTTTAAAAAATGACAGTTTGAAACCTTCAGTAGGGGAAGGAAGACCCTTTCTGATGGACAGGTTCCAAAACGTGGCACTCAGTTTGCACGAACTGGAAATGAAGGAAGTTGGAGGAAACAAATAATTTTGTAGGTTTTGAGAATAAAGACAATAAACTTGCAAGTAGAAAGAAACGTGGGGACTGTATTGTGTCTTTGGTGTCACAATGAGACACACAGTTCCAAACAATGGCAACCTCCTTGCTCTTCACCTTAAAGTGAGTTTGGTTTGAGATGTGTAATGGGCAACTTGGCCATTTACTGGGTCCCTAATCCAAGATGAGAGAAGGAGTGTGTTTTGTGCATCATTTCTGTACAGATTACACCACCTCCCATCTTCCTCCCCAAGGGACTCTGATAAGCACAATAAAAGGAACAATAAAAAGAATTTTTAGTAGAAGCAGTTGGACACAAAACGCTTAACACAATAAAACCATCCGGTCTAAAAGGAAGGATAAAAACAATAGGAATGCAAAGAATTACAGTTTTAACCTTTGGAGAGAGGGGAAAAAAAAGAGAGAGCAAAGAATTTCCTGGATTTTGAAGGAAGCACACCTGACAGTTAATCTCAAGGAAATGGTGGGTCTGGAAATGGTTTTGTATCTGGAAAAATGTGCGTTGTTCCAGGAGGAGAGAAATCGGAAATTTCTGCAACCCAGTTCACTTTGGCTCGGGTCAAGAGTGTGTGTCAGAATAAAGAGGCTAGAAATTCAGTGAGGGCAATAGCTTGCCTTCTGCCCCAGTGGTGAGATTCAATTTTTTTTACTACCGGTTCTGTGGGCGTGGCTTGGTGGGTGTGGCAGGGGAAGGATACTGTAAAATCTCCATTCCCTCCCCACTCCAGGGGAAGGTTACAGCAAAATCCCCATTTCCTCCCGATCAGCTGGGACTCAGGAGGCAGAGAAGAGATGGGGGCGGGGCCAGTCAGAGGTGCTTTTACCGGTTCTCCGAACTACTCAAAATTTCTGCTACCGAACACTATTCTAGCACTATTCTCAGTGGCTAAGATGCTGAGCTTGTCGATCGAAAGGTTGGCAGTTCAGCGGTTTGAATCCCTAATGCTGCGTAACGGGTGAGTTCCTGTTCCTTGTCCCAGCTTCTACCAATCTAGCAATTTGAAAGTATGCAAAAAATGCAAGTAGAAAAATAGGGACCGCCTTTTGTGGGAAGGTAACAGCGTTCCGTGCGCCTTTGGTGTTGAGTCATGCTGGCCACATGACCACGGAGATGTCTTTGGACAGCGCTGGCTCTTCGGCTTTGAAATGGAGATGAGCACCGCCCCCTAGAGTCGGGAACGACTAGCACGTATGTGCGAGGTGAACCTTTACCTTTACCTTAGAGATCTGCCTTGCCTTGATCATCTGGATCATAACAGCAAGGTGCTTCCAAAGACAAATGCACGCTCTTGACATGCTCAGATATGCTTCCTTATCCTTCCTTTCCTTTATATTTGATGCTGGAACTCCTCCCCTGAGCTTGAATTAATTACACTTTAATACACTTAATTGAAGTTACGGTTTTTTAACTTGGGAGAAGCCACTTTCGTAGAAGGATGGGGGGAAGGCCACGTCGCTCTTAGCTCCCATTGCAGTTTATACCCATATTTGTCAATTATTCAATTCCCCTGTTGTGCAGCTCCTTAAGTTCCTGCTGTTTAAGATTTGCTCTAAATTCAACGGTCCCTTTTGGCTAACATTAATTCATCTTCACAGTTGCGTGGCTTTTTTTTGTCTGTGTGTGTTTTTTTTTGTTATCCAGAGACCCTTCTCCAAATCAATTCCCTCTTTAAAAAAAAAGACAGCACAAAGATACAGCTTTCCACTGCTTACACAGTAATCCCTCTGCTAATTCCATTTGAAGCACAATCTACTCTGAAGTTTTTTTTTTTTTTGGAGAGATGTTCTCATAGCTCTGCTCTCCTGGAATAATTTCCACAGTGCTCCATGCACCTACATCATGGTACTATGAGAAGCAAAGGACTAATTTCTCCAGTTTTGGATGGAACCAGAGGTGGGTTTCAAAATTTTTTACTACCGGTTCTGTGGGCGTGGCTTGGTGGGCATGGCAGGGGAAGGAAACTGTAAAATCTCCATTCCCACCCCTCTCCAGGAGAAGGATACTGCAAAATCCCCATTTCCTCCCGATCAGCTGGGACTTGGCAGGCAGAGAATAGATGGGGGTGGGGCCAGTCAGAATTTTTACTACCGCTTCTTTGAACTACTCAAAATTTCTGCTACCGGTTCTCCAGAACCAGCCAGAACCTGCTAAAACCCACCTCTGGATGGAACCAAAGAGATCGCTGTCAGTACCCAAAGAATCAGGAAAATATGTTAAGCTGCAGCAGAGAAGATTTATTCAAGGGTATACACAATAAGGGACGAGGTGGCTCAGCAGCTAAGACGCTGAGATTGTCGATCGAAAGATTGGAAGTTCAGCGGTTCGAATCCGGAGTGCCATATAACGGAGTGATCTCCCATTACTTGTCCCAGCTATTGCCAACCTAGCAGGCACCAAAAAGACTCGATTTTTAAAAAGTTGAAGCAACACCATTTTTAGACATGGAATTTCATCCCAAAACTCTTCCTTGGGTCCGTTTCTGCATTTGGTTTTAAAAAAACAAATTTGGCTTCAAAAAACATTTCTTTCCTGGGCAGCATTTTTCCTGACCGCGGAATCACGCGTTTGGTTCCCCAGGCACCAAAAAGGCTCAATTTTTAAAAAATGGAAGCAACACCATTTTTAGACATGGAATTTCATCCCGAAACTCATCCTGGTGTCCGTTTTTGCATTTGGTTTCAAAAAAAAAATTTGGCTTCAAAAAACCTTTTGGTTCCTGGACTCGATTTTTAAAAAGTGGAAGCAACACCATTTTTAGACATGGAATTTCATCCTAAAACTCATCCTGGGGTCCATTTTTGCACTTAGTTTTAAAAATCAAATTTGGCTTCAAAAAATTTTTTTTTCCTGGACTCGATTTTTAAAAAGTGGAAGCAACACCATTTTTAGACATGGAATTTCATCCTAAAATTCACCCTTGGGTCCGTTTTTGCATTTGGTTTTAAAAATCAAATTTGGCTTCAAAAAACATTTTTTTCCTGGGCTCGATTTTTAAAAAGTGGAAGCAACACCATTTTAGACATGGAATTTCATCCCGAAACTCATCCTCGTGTCCGTTTTTGCATTTGGTTCCCAAAAAAAAATTTGGCTTTAAAAAACATTTTGGTTCCTTGGCAGCATTTTCCTGACCATTAAGTCACGCATTTTCTTCCCCAATCACCAAAAAGGCTCGATTTTTAAAAAGTGGAAGCAACACCATTTTTAGACATGGAATTTCATCCCGAAACTCATCCTGGTGTCCGTTTTTGCATTTGGTTTCAAAAAAAAAATTTGTCTTCAAAAAACATTTTGGTTCCTGGGCAGTGTTTTTCCTGACCATTAAGTCACGCATTTTCTTCCCCAATCACCAAAAAGGCTCGATTTTTAAAAAGTGGAAGCAACACCATTTTTAGACATGGAATTTCATCCCGAAACTGATCCTGGTGTCCGTTTTTGCATTTGGTTTAAAAAAAAATTTGGCTTCAAAAAACATTTTGGTTCCTGGGCAGTGTTTTTCCTGACCATTAAGTCACGCGTTTTCTTCCCCAATCACCAAAAAGGCTCGATTTTTAAAAAGTGGAAGCAATACCATTTTTAGACATGGAATTTCATCCCGAAACTCAACCTGGTGTCCGTTTTTGCATTTGGTTTCAAAAAAAAAATTTGTCTTCAAAAAGCATTTCTTTCCTGGGCAGCATTTTTCCTGACCATTAAGTCATGCGTTTTCTTCCCCAATCACCAAATAGGCTCGATTTTTAAAAAGTGGAAGCAACACCATTTTTAGACATGGAATTTCATCCTAAAATTCACCCTTGGGTCCGTTTTTGCATTTGGTTTTAAAAATCAAATTTGGCTTCAAAAAACATTTTTTTCCTGGGCTCGATTTTTAAAAAGTGGAAGCAACACCATTTTTAGACATGGAATTTCATCCCGAAACTCATCCTCGTGTCCGTTTTTGCATTTGGTTCCCAAAAAAAAATTTGGCTTTAAAAAACATTTTGGTTCCTTGGCAGCATTTTCCTGACCATTAAGTCACGCATTTTCTTCCCCAATCACCAAAAAGGCTCGATTTTTAAAAAGTGGAAGCAACACCATTTTTAGACATGGAATTTCATCCCGAAACTCATCCTGGTGTCCGTTTTTGCATTTGGTTTCAAAAAAAAAATTTGTCTTCAAAAAACATTTTGGTTCCTGGGCAGTGTTTTTCCTGACCATTAAGTCACGCATTTTCTTCCCCAATCACCAAAAAGGCTCGATTTTTAAAAAGTGGAAGCAACACCATTTTTAGACATGGAATTTCATCCCGAAACTGATCCTGGTGTCCGTTTTTGCATTTGGTTTCAAAAAAAAAATTTGTCTTCAAAAAGCATTTCTTTCCTGGGCAGCATTTTTCCTGACCATTAAGTCATGCGTTTTCTTCCCCAATCACCAAATAGGCTCGATTTTTAAAAAGTGGAAGCAACACCATTTTTAGACATGGAATTTTATCCTGAAACTCATCCTGGTGTCCGTTTTTGCATTTGTTTTCAAAAAAAAAAATTGGCTTAAAAAAACATTTTGGTTCCTGGGCAGTGTTTTTCCTGACCGTTAAGTCACGAGTTTTCTTCCCCAATCACCAAAAAGGCTCGATTTTTAAAAAGTGGAAGCAATACCATTTTTAGACATGGAATTTCATCCCGAAACTCATCCTGGTGTCCGTTTTTGAATTTGGTTTCGAAAAAAAAAATTGGCTTCTAAAAACATTTTGGTTCCTGGGCAGCATTTTCCTGACCATTAAGTCACGCGTTTTCTTCCCCAATCACCAAAAAGACTCGATTTTTAAAAAGGGGAAGCAACACCATTTTTAGACATGGAGTTTCATCCCGAAACTCATCCTGGTGTCCGTTTTTGCATTTGGTTTCAAAAAAAAAATTTGGCTTCAAAAAACATTTTGGTTCCTGGGCAGCATTTTCCTGACCATTAAGTCACGCGTTTTCTTCCCCAATCACCAAAAAGGCTCGATTTTTAAAAAGTGGAAGCAACACCATTTTTAGACATGGAATTTCATCCCGAAATTTTTGCGAAAGTACTAGCCAACAGGTTGATGCCAGTAATTCAGAAGGTGATTCATGATGATCAAGCGGGATTTATCGAGGGCAGATATATGAAGGACAATGTAAGGCAAGTAATAGATTTATTGGAATATCTTGAGAAGAATAAACAGATCCCTGCAGTGCTGGTCTTCTTGGATGCAGAGAAGGCCTTTGACAGAGTGGATTGGAATTTTCTATTAAAGACTTTGAAAAAGATGGACTTTGGGGATCAATTTATACAGGCGATTTCGGCAATTTATCAAGAGCAAAAGGCACAGATCATTATTAATGGAAGTCTGACAACAGAGTTTAAAATTGAAAAAGGAACAAGACAGGGATGTCCGTTGTCCCCACTTTTATTTATTTTAACACTAGAAGTCTTGCTAAATACAATACGGGACTCTAATATCTTGAAAGGTATAAAGATTAGGCAAGAGGATTACAGAATAAAGGCATTTGCAGATGATCTGGTTGTTACCCTATCACAACCAATGGAATCAATAATCTTGATGAAGGACATTATACAAGACTATGGTAAAGTTTCAGGTTTTAGATTGAATCCAAAAAAGACTAAAATGATAGCTAAAAACATGACACAAGATCGTAAACATGAGCTTGAAAGGAGGGCAGGTTTTGAGACTGTACCTAAGGTAAAATATCTAGGAGTTCAGGTTGCAGAATCAAATATGAAACTGTTTCAAAATAACTATGAGGTGTTGTGGCGAGAGGTGCAGAAAGATATGGAGACTTGGAAAAAACTGCAGCTGTCTCTACTTGGAAGAATAGCAGCAGTTAAGATGAATATTTTGCCAAGATTTCTTTTTTTGTTTCAAATGATTCCGGTGCTTAAAAGTGATAAACAATTGAAAGTTTGGCAATCTGGAGTGAATAAGTTTGTCTGGAACGAGAAGAAGCCGAGAGTGAAATTGAAAATTATGCAAGATGTTCCAGAAAGAGGAGGTCTTAAACTTCCAACCTACAGCTATATTATGATGCAGCAGCTTTAACTTTAACAAGTGATTGGTTTGGAAGGAAAAAGACTGGAATATTGAATGCAGAAAGTTTTGATCTTGAATTTGGATGGCATGCTTACTTATTTTACGACGACAAAGTAGATAAAGTATTTAAAAGTCATATACTTAGAGATTCTTTGATGAGAGTTTGGAAGAAGCACCGACTTAAATGGGATTATAAAATATCGCTATGGCTGGATCTTGGTCATACTTTGTGGAATACAAATATAATGTCACTCGGGGGGTTTTTATATAAAGAGGTTCTTTTTACAGATGCGGGCAGATGGCAGCTGAAGACATTGCAGACACTGTTGGACGAAGGGATTGATTTAACTTGGCTACAATATAATCAATTACAATTGAGATGGAAAGAGGACCAAAAAACTGGTATTATGTTGCATGAGGAAGAATTGGTTAGACATATAAGAGAGAAAGGTCCAATGCATATCAAAAGGCTTTATAATCTTTTGCTAGAAAGAGATTCAGAAACCGAATTAGTTAAAGACTGTATGATTAAGTGGGCACAGAATTTTGAAGAACCAGTGATGCTGGAAACATGGGAAAAAATTTGGGTTCAGAATGTTAAATTTACACAGTCGCAGAATCTGAGGGAAAATTTCTACAAAATGTTTTATAGATGGCATTTAGATCCCAAAAAGTTGTCATGTATGTACCCTAATGTTCAGCCAAAATGTTGGAGATGTGAATGTTTGGATGCTACGTATTATCATGTTTGGTGGACCTGTAGGAAAGTTAAGGCTTTTTGGATAAAAAGTTGGTGGGTCATGCAGAATGTTTTGAAGAAAAAAATTCAATTTTCTCCACAACTGTTTTTATTGGGTATAGTTAAGGGTTTTACATTGGGTGAAACAAAATTGATATTGTATATGATAACAGCAGCAAGATTGTTGATAGGTAAATATTGGAAGAATGAAGCCTTGCCCACTATTGAGGAATGGACTTTGAAGATGGCTAGTTTTGCAGAGATGGCAAAGATTTCAGCATATTTAAAAGACTGTTCACAAGAGACTTATGAGTGGGAATGGAAAAGGTGGATAGAATACATTCAGAACAAATATCAAACTAGAAAGTATCAAATAGCTTTTATTTGAAAATAATGTATTGGAAATTTTTTAATGTAATGAGGTAAAGAGAAAAATTATACAGGGGAGGGAGGGGTTCAAGTTTATATATAAGTGTTATATTAGGGTTCTTTATGATTATGAGTATGAGTATATTATAGGGAAGTCTGGGGGAGGGGAGGGTTAGGGAGGGTTAGGGAGGTTGGGAAGTTTGGGGGGGTGGGGGGGGAAAAGGGGTGAAAATGTAATTGTAAAACTTTTGCAATAAAAAAAAAAAAGAAAGAAAGAATCACACCAAAATCCCAGGTTCATGTCGTGGCTAGACCTTCAAAGCTTTGGCTGATGGTCAGGTTGACCATCCTATCTAGACCAACAGGTTGGACACAAAGCTGTTTTCCCTGTTCTTATATTTTTTAACCTGCTGGAAGGAAAGGAAATTTGCCTAGAGATGCTCTTGTCTTGAGCAACATTCTGCCAGAAGCGATCACTCTGCAGGGACTCATTCACACATCACCTTAACCCTGGTTAAGACTGCCATAAGGCGATACACAGCTTGCTTTACCCTGGTCCTTACAAATCTTTTGCAAAGTTGCTTGCATGTCCTGTTTCTGAGGGATCGAACGTCTGGGTAATAAATTGAATGTGGAAGGACAAAAAAAAAAAAAAAGAAAAGAAAAAAAAAAGAAAAAAAATAAGTCACGCGTTTTCTTCCCCAAACAGCAAAAAGGCTCGATTTTTAAAAAGTGGAAGCAACACCATTTTTAGACATGGAATTTTATCCTGAAACTCATCCTGGTGTCCATTTTTGCATTTGGTTTCAAAAAAAAAATTTGGCTTCAAAAAACATTTTGGTTCCTGGGCAGCATTTTTCCTGACCATTAAGTCACGCGTTTTCTTCCCCAATCACCAAAAAGGCTCAATTTATAAAAAGGGGAAGCAACACCATTTTTAGACATGGAATTTCAACCCGAAACTCATCCTGGTGTTCATTTTTGCATTTGGTTTGAAAAAAAAAATTGGCTCCAAAAAACATTTTGGTTCCTGGGCAGTGTTTTTCCTGACCATTAAGTCACGCGTTTTCTTCCCCAATCACCAAAAAGGCTCAATTTTTAAAAAGTGGAAGCAACACCATTTTTAGACATGGAATTTCAACCCGAAACTCATCCTGGTGTCCGTTTTTGCATTTGGTTTCAAAAAAAAATTTGGCTCCAAAAAACATTTTGATTCCTGGGCAGTGTTTTTCCTGACCATTAAGTCACGCGTTTTCTTCCCCAATCACCAAAAAGGCTCGATTTTTAAAAAGTGGAAGCAACACCATTTTTAGACATGGAATTTCATCCCGAAACTGATCCTGGTGTCCGTTTTTGCATTTGGTTTCAAAAAAAAATTGGCTTCAAAAAACATTTTGGTTCCTGGGCAGCATTTTTCCTGACCATTAAGTCACGCATTTTCTTCCCCAATCACCAAAAAGGGTCTATTTTTAAAAAGTGGAAGCAATACCATTTTTAGACATGGAATTTCATCCCGAAACTCATCCTGGTGTCCGTTTTTGCATTTGGTTTCAAAAAAAAATTTGGCTTCAAAAAACATTTTGGTTCCTGGGCAGCATTTTCCTGACCATTAAGTCACGCGTTTTCTTCCCCAAACAGCAAAAAGGCTCGATTTTTAAAAAGTGGAAGCAACACCATTTTTAGACATGGAATTTCATCCCGAAACTCATCCTGGTGTCCGTTTTTGCATTTGGTTTAAAAAAAAAATTTGGCTTCAAAAAACATTTTGGTTCCTGGGCAGCATTTTTCCTGACCATTAAGTCACGAGTTTTCTTCCCCAATCACCAAAAAGGCTCGATTTTTAAAAAGTGGAAGCAACACCATTTTTAGACATGGAATTTCATCCCGAAACTCATTCTGGTGTCCGTTTTTGCATTTGGTTTCAAAAAAAAAATTTGGCTTCAAAAAACATTTTGGTTCCTGGGCAGCATTTTTCCTGACCATTAAGTCACGCGTTTTCTTCCCCAATCACCAAAAAGGCTCAATTTATAAAAAGGGGAAGCAATACCATTTTTAGACATGGAATTTCATCCCGAAACTCATCCTGGTGTCCGTTTTTGCATTTGGTTTCAAAAAAAAATTTGGCTTCAAAAAACATTTTGGTTCCTGGGCAGCATTTTCCTGACCATTAAGTCACGCGTTTTCTTCCCCAAACAGCAAAAAGGCTCGATTTTTAAAAAGTGGAAGCAACACCATTTTTAGACATGGAATTTTATCCTGAAACTCATCCTGGTGTCCATTTTTGCATTTGGTTTCAAAAAAAAAAATATTGGCTTCAAAAAACATTTTGGTTCCTGGGCAGCATTTTTCCTGACCATTAAGTCACGCGTTTTCTTCCCCAATCACCAAAAAGGCTCAATTTATAAAAAGGGGAAGCAATACCATTTTTAGACATGGAATTTCATCCCGAAACTCATCCTGGTGTCCGTTTTTGCATTTGGTTTCAAAAAAAAATTTGGCTTCAAAAAACATTTTGGTTCCTGGGCAGCATTTTCCTGACCATTAAGTCACGCGTTTTCTTCCCCAAACAGCAAAAAGGCTCGATTTTTAAAAAGTGGAAGCAACACCATTTTTAGACATGGAATTTTATCCTGAAACTCATCCTGGTGTTCATTTTTGCATTTGGTTTCAAAAAAAAAAATATTGGCTTCAAAAAACATTTTGGTTCCTGGGCAGCATTTTTCCTGACCATTAAGTCACGCGTTTTCTTCCCCAATCACCAAAAAGGCTCAATTTATAAAAAGGGGAAGCAATACCATTTTTAGACATGGAATTTCATCCCGAAACTCATCCTGGTGTCCGTTTTTGCATTTGGTTTCAAAAAAAAAATTTGGCTTCAAAAAACATTTTGGTTCCTGGGCAGCATTTTTCCTGACCATTAAGTCACGCGTTTTCTTCCCCAATCACCAAAAAGGCTCAATTTATAAAAAGGGGAAGCAATACCATTTTTAGACATGGAATTTCATCCCGAAACTCATCCTGGTGTCCGTTTTTGCATTTGGTTTCAAAAAAAAAATTTGGCTTCAAAAAACATTTTGGTTCCTGGGCAGCATTTTTCCTGACCATTAAGTCACGAGTTTTCTTCCCCAATCACCAAAAAGGCTCGATTTTTAAAAAGTGGAAGCAACACCATTTTTAGACATGGAATTTTATCCTGAAACTCATCCTGGTGTCCATTTTTGCATTTGGTTTCAAAAAAAAAAATATTGGCTTCAAAAAACATTTTGGTTCCTGGGCAGCATTTTTCCTGACCATTAAGTCACGCGTTTTCTTCCCCAATCACCAAAAAGGCTCAATTTATAAAAAGGGGAAGAAACACCATTTTTAGACATGGAATTTCAACCCAAAACTCATCCTGGTGTTCATATTTGTATTTGGTTTGAAAAAAAAATTTGGCTCCAAAAAACATTTTGGTTCCTGGGCAGTGTTTTTCCTGACCATTAAGTCACGCGTTTTCTTCCCCAATCACCAAAAAGGCTCAATTTTTAAAAAGTGGAAGCAACACCATTTTTAGACATGGAATATCATCCCGAAACTCATCCTGGTGTCCGTTTTTGCATTTGGTTTCAAAAAAAAAATTTGGCTTCAAAAAACATTTTGGTTCCTGGGCAGCATTTTTCCTTAACATTAAGTCACGCGTTTTCTTCCCCAATCACCAAAAAGGCTCAATTTATAAAAAGGGGAAGAAACACCATTTTTAGACATGGAATTTCATCCCGAAACTCATCCTGGTGTCCGTTTTTGCATTTGGTTTCAAAAAAAAATTTGGCTCCAAAAAACATTTTGATTCCTGGGCAGTGTTTTTCCTGACCATTAAGTCACGCGTTTTCTTCCCCAATCACCAAAAAGGCTCAATTTTTAAAAAGTGGAAGCAACACCATTTTTAGACATGGAATTTCATCCCGAAACTCATCCTGGTGTCCGTTTTTGCATTTGGTTTCAAAAAAAAAATTTGGCTTCAAAAAACATTTTGGTTCCTAGGCAGTGTTTTTCCTGACCGTTAAGTCACGAGTTTTCTTCCCCAATCACCAAAAAGGCTCAATTTTTAAAAAGTGGAAGCAACACCATTTTTACACATGGAATATCATCCCGAAACTCATCCTGGTGTCCGTTTTTGCATTTGGTTTCAAAAAAAAAATTTGGCTTCAAAAAACATTTTGGTTCCTGGGCAGCATTTTTCCTGACCATTAAGTCACGCGTTTTCTTCCCCAATCACCAAAAAGGCTCAATTTATAAAAAGGGGAAGAAACACCATTTTTAGACATGGAATTTCATCCCGAAACTCATCCTGGTGTCCGTTTTTGCATTTGGTTTCAAAAAAAAATTTGGCTCCAAAAAACATTTTGATTCCTGGGCAGTGTTTTTCCTGACCATTAAGTCACGCGTTTTCTTCCCCAATCACCAAAAAGGCTCAATTTTTAAAAAGTGGAAGCAACACCATTTTTAGACATGGAATTTCATCCCGAAACTCATCCTGGTGTCCGTTTTTGCATTTGGTTTCAAAAAAAAATTTGGCTTCAAAAAACATTTTGGTTCCTAGGCAGTGTTTTTCCTGACCGTTAAGTCACGAGTTTTCTTCCCCAATCACCAAAAAGGCTCAATTTTTAAAAAGTGGAAGCAACACCATTTTTACACATGGAATATCATCCCGAAACTCATCCTGGTGTCCGTTTTTGCATTTGGTTTCAAAAAAAAAATTTGGCTTCAAAAAACATTTTGGTTCCTGGGCAGCATTTTTCCTGACCATTAAGTCACGCGTTTTCTTCCCCAATCACCAAAAAGGCTCAATTTATAAAAAGGGGAAGAAACACCATTTTTAGACATGGAATTTCATCCCGAAACTCATCCTGGTGTCCGTTTTTGCATTTGGTTTCAAAAAAAAATTTGGCTCCAAAAAACATTTTGATTCCTGGGCAGTGTTTTTCCTGACCATTAAGTCACGCGTTTTCTTCCCCAATCACCAAAAAGGCTCAATTTTTAAAAAGTGGAAGCAACACCATTTTTAGACATGGAATTTCATCCCGAAACTCATCCTGGTGTCCGTTTTTGCATTTGGTTTCAAAAAAAAATTTGGCTTCAAAAAACATTTTGGTTCCTGGGCAGCATTTTTTCTGACCATTAAGTCACGCATTTTCTTCCCCAATCACCAAAAAGGCTCGATTTTTAAAAAGTGGAAGCAATACCATTTTTAGACATGGAATTTCATCCCGAAACTCATCCTGGTGTCCGTTTTTACATTTGGTTTCAAAAAAAAAATTTGGCTTCAAAAAACATTTTGGTTCCTGGGCAGCAATTTCCTGACCATTAAGTCACGCGTTTTCTTCCCCAATCTCCAAAAAGGCTCGATTTTTAAAAAGTGGAAGCAACACCATTTTTAGACATGGAATTTCATCCCGAAACTCATCCTGGTGTCCGTTTTTGCATTTGGTTTCAAAAAAAAATTTGGCTTCAAAAAACATTTTGGTTCCTGGGCAGCATTTTCCTGACCATTAAGTCACGAGTTTTCTTCCCCAATCACCAAAAAGGCTCGATTTTTAAAAAGTGGAAGCAACACCATTTTTAGACATGGAATTTTATCCTGAAACTCATCCTGGTGTCCATTTTTGCATTTGGTTTCAAAAAAAAAAAATTGGCTTCAAAAAACATTTTGGTTCCTGGGCAGCATTTTTCCTGACCATTAAGTCACGCGTTTTCTTCCCCAATCACCAAAAAGGCTCAATTTATAAAAAGAGGAAGAAACACCATTTTTAGACATGGAATTTCAACCCAAAACTCATCCTGGTGTTCATTTTTGTATTTGGTTTGAAAAAAAAATTTGGCTCCAAAAATCATTTTGGTTCCTGGGCAGTGTTTTTCCTGACCATTAAGTCACGCGTTTTCTTCCCCAATCACCAAAAAGGCTCAATTTTTAAAAAGTGGAAGCAACACCATTTTTAGACATGGAATATCATCCCGAAACTCATCCTGGTGTCCGTTTTTGCATTTGGTTTCAAAAAAAAAATTTGGCTTAAAAAAACATTTTGGTTCCTGGGCAGCATTTTTCCTGACCATTAAGTCACGCGTTTTCTTCCCCAATCACCAAAAAGGCTCAATTTATAAAAAGTGGAAGCAACACCATTTTTAGACATGCAATTTCATCCCGAAACTCATCCTGGTGTCCGTTTTTGCATTTGGTTTCAAAAAAAAATTTGGCTCCAAAAAACATTTTTATTCCTGGGCAGTGTTTTTCCTGACCATTAATTCACGCGTTTTCTTCCCCAATCACCAAAAAGGCTCAATTTTTAAAAAGTGGAAGCAACACCATTTTTAGACATGGAATTTCATCCCGAAACTCATCCTGGTGTCCGTTTTTGCATTTGGTTTCAAAAAAAAATTTGGCTTCAAAAAACATTTTGGTTCCTGGGCAGCATTTTTTCTCACCATTAAGTCACGCATTTTCTTCCCCAATCACCAAAAAGGCTCGATTTTTAAAAAGTGGAAGCAATACCATTTTTAGACATGGAATTTCATCCCGAAACTCATCCTGGTGTCCATTTTTGCATTTGGTTTCAAAAAAAAAATTTGGCTTCAAAAAACATTTTGGTTCCTGGGCGGCATTTTTCCTGACCATTAAGTCACGCGTTTTCTTCCCCAATCACCAAAAAGGCTCAATTTATAAAAAGTGGAAGCAACACCATTTTTAGACATGGAATTTCATCCCGAAACTCATCCTGGTGTCCGTTTTTGCATTTGGTTTGAAAAAAAAATTTGGCTCCAAAAAACATTTTGGTTCCTGGGCAGTGTTTTTCCTGACCATTAAGTCACGCGTTTTCTTCCCCAATCACCAAAAAGGCTCGATTTTTAAAAAGTGGAAGCAACACCATTTTTAGACATGGAATTTCATTCCGAAACTCATCCTGGTGTCTGTTTTTGCATTTGGTTTCAAAAAAAAAATTTGGCTTCAAAAAACATTTTTATTCCTGGGCAGCATTTTTCCTGACCATTAAGTCACGAGTTTTCTTCCCCAATCACCAAAAAGGCTCGATTTTTAAAAAGTGGAAGCAACACCATTTTTAGACATGGAATTTTATCCTGAAACTCATCCTGGTGTCCATTTTTGCATTTGGTTTCAAAAAAAAAAATATTGGCTTCAAAAAACATTTTGGTTCCTGGGCAGCATTTTTCCTGACCATTAAGTCACGCATTTTCTTCCCCAATCACCAAAAAGGCTCAATTTATAAAAAGGGGAAGAAACACCATTTTAAGACATGGAATTTCAACCCAAAACTCATCCTGGTGTTCATTTTTGTATTTGGTTTGAAAAAAAAATTTGGCTCCAAAAAACATTTTGGTTCCTGGGCAGTGTTTTTCCTGACCATTAAGTCACGCGTTTTCTTCCCCAATCACCAAAAAGGCTCAATTTTTAAAAAGTGGAAGCAACACCATTTTTAGACATGGAATTTCATCCCGAAACTCATCCTGGTGTCCGTTTTTGCATTTGGTTTCAAAAAAAAATTTGGCTTCAAAAAACATTTTGGTTCCTGGGCAGCATTTTTTCTGACCATTAAGTCACGCATTTTCTTCCCCAATCACCAAAAAGGCTCGATTTTTAAAAAGTGGAAGCAACACCATTTTTAGACATTCAATTTCATTCCGAAACTCATCCTGGTGTCGATTTTTGCATTTGGCTTGAAAAAAAAATTTGGCTCCAAAAAACATTTTTATTCCTGGGCAGTGTTTTTCCTGACCATTAAGTCACGCGTTTTCTTCCCCAATCACCAAAAAGGCTCAATTTTTAAAAAGTGGAAGCAACACCATTTTTAGACATGGTATTTCATCCCGAAACTCATCCTGGTGTCCGTTTTTGCATTTGGTTTCAAAAAAAAAATTTGGCTTCAAAAAACATTTTGGTTCCTGGGCACTGTTTTTCCTGACCATTAAGTCACGCGTTTTCTTCCCCAATCACCAAAAAGGCTCGATTTTTAAAAAGTGGAAGCAACACCATTTTTAGACATGGAATTTCATCCCGAAACTCATCCTGGTGTCCGTTTTTGCATTTGGTTTCAAAAAAAAAAATTTGGCTTCAAAAAACATTTTGGTTCCTGGGCGGCATTTTTCCTGACCATTAAGTCACACGTTTTCTTCCCCAATCACCAAAAAGGCTCAATTTTTAAAAAGTGGAAGCAACACCATTTTTAGACATGGAATTTCATCCCGAAACTCATCCTGGTGTCCGTTTTTGCATTTGGTTTCAAAAAAAAATTTGGCTCCAAAAAACATTTTGATTCCTGGGCAGTGTTTTTCCTGACCTAATGGTCAGGAAAATTTTTAAAAAGTGGAAGCAACACCATTTTTAGACATGGAATTTCAACCCGAAACTCATCCTGGTGTTCATTTTTGCATTTGGTTTGAAAAAAAAATTTGGCTCCAAAAAACATTTTGGTTCCTGGGCAGTGTTTTTCCTGACCATTAAGTCACGCGTTTTCTTCCCCAATCACCAAAAAGGCTCTATTTTTAAAAAGTGGAAGCAATACCATTTTTAGACATGGAATTTCATCCCGAAACTCATCCTGGTGTCCGTTTTTGCATTTGGTTTGAAAAAAAAATTTGGCTCCAAAAAACATTTTGGTTCCTGGGCAGTGTTTTTCCTGACCATTAAGTCACGCGTTTTCTTCCCCAATCACCAAAAAGGCTCGATTTTTAAAAAGTGGAAGCAACACCATTTTTAGACATGGAATTTCATTCCGAAACTCATCCTGGTGTCTGTTTTTGCATTTGGTTTCAAAAAAAAAATTTGGCTTCAAAAAACATTTTTATTCCTGGGCAGCATTTTTCCTGACCATTAAGTCACGAGTTTTCTTCCCCAATCACCAAAAAGGCTCGATTTTTAAAAAGTGGAAGCAACACCATTTTTAGACATGGAATTTTATCCTGAAACTCATCCTGGTGTCCATTTTTGCATTTGGTTTCAAAAAAAAAAATATTGGCTTCAAAAAACATTTTGGTTCCTGGGCAGCATTTTTCCTGACCATTAAGTCACGCATTTTCTTCCCCAATCACCAAAAAGGCTCAATTTATAAAAAGGGGAAGAAACACCATTTTAAGACATGGAATTTCAACCCAAAACTCATCCTGGTGTTCATTTTTGTATTTGGTTTGAAAAAAAAATTTGGCTCCAAAAAACATTTTGGTTCCTGGGCAGTGTTTTTCCTGACCATTAAGTCACGCGTTTTCTTCCCCAATCACCAAAAAGGCTCAATTTTTAAAAAGTGGAAGCAACACCATTTTTAGACATGGAATTTCATCCCGAAACTCATCCTGGTGTCCGTTTTTGCATTTGGTTTCAAAAAAAAATTTGGCTTCAAAAAACATTTTGGTTCCTGGGCAGCATTTTTTCTGACCATTAAGTCACGCATTTTCTTCCCCAATCACCAAAAAGGCTCGATTTTTAAAAAGTGGAAGCAACACCATTTTTAGACATTCAATTTCATTCCGAAACTCATCCTGGTGTCGATTTTTGCATTTGGCTTGAAAAAAAAATTTGGCTCCAAAAAACATTTTTATTCCTGGGCAGTGTTTTTCCTGACCATTAAGTCACGCGTTTTCTTCCCCAATCACCAAAAAGGCTCAATTTTTAAAAAGTGGAAGCAACACCATTTTTAGACATGGTATTTCATCCCGAAACTCATCCTGGTGTCCGTTTTTGCATTTGGTTTCAAAAAAAAAATTTGGCTTCAAAAAACATTTTGGTTCCTGGGCACTGTTTTTCCTGACCATTAAGTCACGCGTTTTCTTCCCCAATCACCAAAAAGGCTCGATTTTTAAAAAGTGGAAGCAACACCATTTTTAGACATGGAATTTCATCCCGAAACTCATCCTGGTGTCCGTTTTTGCATTTGGTTTCAAAAAAAAAAATTTGGCTTCAAAAAACATTTTGGTTCCTGGGCGGCATTTTTCCTGACCATTAAGTCACACGTTTTCTTCCCCAATCACCAAAAAGGCTCAATTTTTAAAAAGTGGAAGCAACACCATTTTTAGACATGGAATTTCATCCCGAAACTCATCCTGGTGTCCGTTTTTGCATTTGGTTTCAAAAAAAAATTTGGCTCCAAAAAACATTTTGATTCCTGGGCAGTGTTTTTCCTGACCTAATGGTCAGGAAAATTTTTAAAAAGTGGAAGCAACACCATTTTTAGACATGGAATTTCAACCCGAAACTCATCCTGGTGTTCATTTTTGCATTTGGTTTGAAAAAAAAATTTGGCTCCAAAAAACATTTTGGTTCCTGGGCAGTGTTTTTCCTGACCATTAAGTCACGCGTTTTCTTCCCCAATCACCAAAAAGGCTCTATTTTTAAAAAGTGGAAGCAATACCATTTTTAGACATGGAATTTCATCCCGAAACTCATCCTGGTGTCCGTTTTTGCATTTGGTTTCAAAAAAAAAATTTGGCTTCAAAAAACATTTTGGTTCCTGGGCAGCATTTTTCCTGACCATTAAGTCACGCGTTTTCTTCCCCAATCACCAAAAAGGCTCGATTTTTAAAAAGTGGAAGCAACACCATTTTTAGACATGGAATTTCATTCCGAAACTCATCCTGGTGTCGGTTTTTGCATTTGGCTTGAAAAAAAAATTTGGCTCCAAAAAACATTTTTATTCCTGGGCAGCGTTTTTCCTGACCATTAAGTCACGCGTTTTCTTCCCCAATCACCAAAAAGGCTCGATTTTTAAAAAGTGGAAGCAACACCATTTTTAGACATGGAATTTCATCCCGAAACTCATCCTGGTGTCCGTTTTTGCATTTTGTTTCAAAAAAAAAAATTTGGCTTCAAAAAACATTTTGGTTCCTGGGCGGCATTTTTCCTGACCATTAAGTCACGCGTTTTCTTCCCCAATCACCAAAAAGGCTCAATTTATAAAAAGGGGAAGCAACACCATTTTTAGACATGGAATTTCATCCCGAAACTCATCCTGGTGTCCGTTTTTGCATTTGGTTTCAAAAAAAAATTTGGCTCCAAAAAACATTTTGATTCCTGGGCAGTGTTTTTCCTGACCATTAAGTCACGCGTTTTCTTCCCCAATCACCAAAAAGGCTCAATTTTTAAAAAGTGGAAGCAACACCATTTTTAGACATGGAATTTCATCCCGAAACTTATCGTGGTGTCCATTTTTGCATTTGGTTTCAAAAAAAAAATTTGGCTTCAAAAAACATTTTGGTTCCTGGGCAGCATTTTCCTGACCATTAAGTCACGCATTTTCTTCCCCAAACAGCAAAAAGGCTCGATTTTTAAAAAGTGGAAGCAACACCATTTTTAGACATGGAATTTCATCCCGAAAGTCATCCTGGTGTCCGTTTTTGCATTTGGTTTCAAAAAAAAATTTGGCTCCAAAAAACATTTTTATTCCTGGGCAGTGTTTTTCCTGACCATTAAGTCACGCGTTTTCTTCCCCAATCAGCAAAATGGCTCAATTTTTAAAAAGTGGAAGCAACACCATTTTTAGACATGGAATTTCATCCCGAAACTCATCCTGGTCTCCGTTTTTGCATTTGGTTTCAAAAAAAAAATTTGGATTCAAAAAACATTTTGGTTCCTGGGCAGCATTTTCCTGACCATTAAGTCACGCGTTTTCTTCCCCAATCACCAAAAAGGCTCAATTTATAAAAAGGGGAAGCAACACCATTTTTAGACATGGAATTTCATCCCGAAACTCATCCTGGTGTCCGTTTTTGCATTTGGTTTGAAAAAAAAATTTGGCTCCAAAAAACATTTTGGTTCCTGAGCAGTGTTTTTCCTGACCATTAAGTCACGCGTTTTCTTCCCCAATCACCAAAAAGGCTCGATTTTTAAAAAGTGGAAGCAACACCATTTTTAGACATGGAATTTCATCCCGAAACTCATCCTGGTGTCCGTTTTTGCATTTGGTTTGAAAAAAAAATTTGGCTCCAAAAAACATTTTGGTTCCTGGGCAGTGTTTTTCCTGACCATTAAGTCACGCGTTTTCTTCCCCAATCACCAAAAAGGCTCAATTTATAAAAAGGGGAAGCAACACCATTTTTAAACATGGAATTTCATTCCGAAACTCATCCTGGTGTCGGTTTTTGCATTTGGCTTGAAAAAAAAATTTGGCTCCAAAAAACATTTTTATTCCTGGGCAGTGTTTTTCCTGACCATTAAGTCACGCGTTTTCTTCCCCAATCACCAAAAAGGCTCAATTTTTAAAAAGTGGAAGCAACACCATTTTTAGACATGGTATTTCATCCCGAAACTCATCCTGGTGTCCGTTTTTGCATTTGGTTTCAAAAAAAAATTTGGCTCCAAAAAACATTTTGATTCCTGGGCAGTGTTTTTCCTGACCATTAAGTCACGCGTTTTCTTCCCCAATCACCAAAAAGGCTCAATTTTTAAAAAGTGGAAGCAACACCATTTTTAGACATGGAATTTCATCCCGAAACTCATCCTGGTGTCCGTTTTTGCATTTGGTTTCAAAAAAAAAATTTGGCTTCAAAAAACATTTTGGTTCCTGGGCAGCATTTTCCTGACCATTAAGTCACGCATTTTCTTCCCCAAACAGCAAAAAGGCTCAATTTTTAAAAAGTGGAAGCAATACCATTTTTAGACATGGAATTTCATCCCGAAAGTCATCCTGGTGTCCGTTTTTGCATTTGGTTTCAAAAAAAACATTTGGCTTCAAAAAACATTTTGGTTCCTGGGCAGCATTTTTCCTGACCATTAAGTCACGTGTTTTCTTCCCCAATCACCAAAAAGGCTCGATTTTTAAAAAGTGGAAGCAACACCATTTTTAGACATGGAATTTCATCCCGAAAGTCATCCTGGTGTCCGTTTTTGCATTTGGTTTCAAAAAAAAATTTGGCTTCAAAAAACATTTTGGTTCCTGGGCAGCGTTTTTCCTGACCATTAAGTCACGCGTTTTCTTCCCCAATCACCAAAAAGGCTCGATTTTTAAAAAGTGGAAGCAACACCATTTTTAGACACGTAATTTTATCCCGAAACTCATCCTGGTGTCCATTTTTGCATTTGGTTTCAAAAAAAAAATTTGGCTCCAAAAAACATTTTGATTCCTGGGCAGTGTTTTTCCTGACCATTAAGTCACGCGTTTTCTTCCCCAATCACCAAAAAGGCTCAATTTTTAAAAAGTGGAAGCAACACCATTTTTAGACATGGAATTTCATCCCGAAACTCATCCTGGTGTCCGTTTTTGCATTTGGTTTCAAAAAAAAAATTTGGCTTCAAAAAACATTTTGGTTCCTGGGCAGCATTTTCCTGACCATTAAGTCACGCATTTTCTTCCCCAAACAGCAAAAAGGCTCGATTTTTAAAAAGTGGAAGCAACACCATTTTTAGACATGGAATTTCATCCCGAAAGTCATCCTGGTGTCCGTTTTTGCATTTGGTTTCAAAAAAAAATTTGGCTTCAAAAAACATTTTGGTTCCTGGGCAGCATTTTTCCTGACCATTAAGTCACGCGTTTTCTTCCCCAATCACCAAAAAGGCTCGATTTTTAAAAAGTGGAAGCAACACCATTTTTAGACACGTAATTTTATCCCGAAACTCATCCTGGTGTCCATTTTTGCATTTGGTTTCAAAAAAAAAAATTGGCTTCAAAAAACATTTTGGTTCCTGGGCGGCATTTTTCCTGACCATTAAGTCACGCGTTTTCTTCCCCAATCACCAAAAAGGCTCAATTTATAAAAAGTGGAAGCAACACCATTTTTAGACATGGAATTTCATCCCGAAACTCATCCTGGTGTCCGTTTTTGCATTTGGTTTGAAAAAAAAATTTGGCTCCAAAAAACATTTTGGTTCCTGGGCAGTGTTTTTCCTGACCATTAAGTCACGCGTTTTCTTCCCCAATCACCAAAAAGGCTCGATTTTTAAAAAGTGGAAGCAACACCATTTTTAGACATGGAATTTCATCCCGAAACTCATCCTGGTCTCCGTTTTTGCATTTGGTTTCAAAAAAAAAATTTGGCTTCAAAAAACATTTTGGTTCCTGGGCAGCATTTTCCTGACCATTAAGTCACGCGTTTTCTTCCCCAATCACAAAAAAGGCTCGATTTTTAAAAAGTGGAAGCAACACCATTTTTAGACATGTAATTTTATCCCGAAACTCATCCTGGTGTCCGTTTTTGCATTTGGTTTCAAAAAAAAAATTGGCTTCAAAAAACATTTTGGTTCCTGGGCGGCATTTTTCCTGATCATTAAGTCACGCGTTTTCTTCCCCAATCACCAAAAAGGCTCAATTTATAAAAAGGGGAAGCAACACCATTTTTAGACATGGAATTTCATCCCGAAACTCATCCTGGTGTCCGTTTTTGCATTTGGTTTGAAAAAAAAATTTGGCTCCAAAAAACATTTTGGTTCCTGGGCAGTGTTTTTCCTGACCATTAAGTCACGCGTTTTCTTCCCCAATCACCAAAAAGGCTCAATTTTTAAAAAGTGGAAGCAACACCATTTTTAGACATGGAATTTCATTCCGAAACTCATCCTGGTGTCGGTTTTTGCATTTGGCTTGAAAAAAAAATTTGGCTCCAAAAAACATTTTTATTCCTGGGCAGTGTTTTTCCTGACCATTAAGTCACGCGTTTTCTTCCCCAATCACCAAAAAGGCTCAATTTTTAAAAAGTGGAAGCAACACCATTTTTAGACATGGAATTTCATTCCGAAACTCATCCTGGTGTCGGTTTTTGCATTTGGCTTGAAAAAAAAATTTGGCTCCAAAAAACATTTTTATTCCTGGGCAGTGTTTTTCCTGACCATTAAGTCACGCGTTTTCTTCCCCAATCACAAAAAAGGCTCGATTTTTAAAAAGTGGAAGCAACACCATTTTTAGAAATGGTATTTCATCCCGAAACTCATCCTGGTGTCCGTTTTTGCATTTGGTTTCAAAAAAAAAATTTGGCTCCAAAAAACATTTTGATTCCTGGGCAGTGTTTTTCCTGACCATTAAGTCACGCGTTTTCTTCCCCAATCACCAAAAAGGCTCAATTTTTAAAAAGTGGAAGCAACACCATTTTTAGACATGGAATTTCATCCCGAAACTCATCCTGGTGTCCGTTTTTGCATTTGGTTTCAAAAAAAAAAATTTGGCTTCAAAAAACATTTTGGTTCCTGGGCAGCATTTTTCCTGACCATTAAGTCACGCGTTTTCTTCCCCAATCACCAAAAAGGCTCAATTTATAAAAAGGGGAAGAAACACCATTTTTAGACATGGAATTTCATCCCGAAACTCATCCTGATGTCCGTTTTTGCATTTGGTTTCAAAAAAAAATTTGGCTCCAAAAAACATTTTGATTCCTGGGCAGTGTTTTTCCTGACCATTAAGTCACGTGTTTTCTTCCCCAATCAGCAAAATGGCTCAATTTTTAAAAAGTGGAAGCAACACCATTTTTAGACATGGAATTTCATCCCGAAACTCATCCTGGTCTCCGTTTTTGCATTTGGTTTCAAAAAAAAAATTTGGCTTCAAAAAACATTTTGGTTCCTGGGCAGCATTTTCCTGACCATTAAGTCACGCGTTTTCTTCCCCAATCACAAAAAAGGCTCGATTTTTAAAAAGTGGAAGCAACACCATTTTTAGACATGGTATTTCATCCCGAAACTCATCCTGGTGTCCGTTTTTGCATTTGGTTTCAAAAAAAAAATTTGGCTCCAAAAAACATTTTGATTCCTGGGCAGTGTTTTTCCTGACCATTAAGTCACGCGTTTTCTTCCCCAATCACCAAAAAGGCTCAATTTTTAAAAAGTGGAAGCAACACCATTTTTAGACATGGAATTTCATCCCGAAACTCATCCTGGTGTCCGTTTTTGCATTTGGTTTCAAAAAAAAAAATTTGGCTTCAAAAAACATTTTGGTTCCTGGGCGGCATTTTTCCTGACCATTAAGTCACGCGTTTTCTTCCCCAATCACCAAAAAGGCTCAATTTATAAAAAGTGGAAGCAACACCATTTTTAGACATGGAATTTCATCCCGAAACTCATCCTGGTGTCCGTTTTTGCATTTGGTTTGAAAAAAAAATTTGGCTCCAAAAAACATTTTGGTTCCTGGGCAGCGTTTTTCCTGACCATTAAGTCACGCGTTTTCTTCCCCAATCACAAAAAAGGCTCGATTTTTAAAAAGTGGAAGCAACACCATTTTTAGACATGTAATTTTATCCCGAAACTCATCCTGGTGTCCGTTTTTGCATTTGGTTTCAAAAAAAAAATTGGCTTCAAAAAACATTTTGGTTCCTGGGCAGCATTTTTCCTGACCATTAAGTCACGCGTTTTCTTCCCCAATCACCAAAAAGGCTCAATTTATAAAAAGGGGAAGCAACACCATTTTTAGACATGGAATTTCATCCCGAAACTCATCCTGGTGTCCGTTTTTGCATTTGGTTTGAAAAAAAAATTTGGCTCCAAAAAACATTTTGGTTCCTGGGCAGTGTTTTTCCTGACCATTAAGTCACGCGTTTTCTTCCCCAATCACCAAAAAGGCTCAATTTTTAAAAAGTGGAAGCAACACCATTTTTAGACATGGAATTTCATTCCGAAACTCATCCTGGTGTCGGTTTTTGCATTTGGCTTGAAAAAAAAATTTGGCTCCAAAAAACATTTTTATTCCTGGGCAGTGTTTTTCCTGACCATTAAGTCACGCGTTTTCTTCCCCAATCACCAAAAAGGCTCAATTTTTAAAAAGTGGAAGCAACACCATTTTTAGACATGGTATTTCATCCCGAAACTCATCCTGGTGTCCGTTTTTGCATTTGGTTTCAAAAAAAAAATTTGGCTCCAAAAAACATTTTGATTCCTGGGCAGTGTTTTTCCTGACCATTAAGTCACGCGTTTTCTTCCCCAATCACCAAAAAGGCTCAATTTTTAAAAAGTGGAAGCAACACCATTTTTAGACATGGAATTTCATCCCGAAACTCATCCTGGTGTCCGTTTTTGCATTTGGTTTCAAAAAAAAAAATTTGGCTTCAAAAAACATTTTGGTTCCTGGGCGGCATTTTTCCTGACCATTAAGTCACGCGTTTTCTTCCCCAATCACCAAAAAGGCTCAATTTATAAAAAGGGGAAGAAACACCATTTTTAGACATGGAATTTCATCCCGAAACTCATCCTGATGTCCGTTTTTGCATTTGGTTTCAAAAAAAAATTTGGCTCCAAAAAACATTTTGATTCCTGGGCAGTGTTTTTCCTGACCATTAAGTCACGCATTTTCTTCCCCAAACAGCAAAAAGGCTCGATTTTTAAAAAGTGGAAGCAACACCATTTTTAGACATGGAATTTCATCCCGAAAGTCATCCTGGTGTCCGTTTTTGCATTTGGTTTCAAAAAAAAATTTGGCTCCAAAAAACATTTTTATTCCTGGGCAGTGTTTTTCCTGACCATTAAGTCACGCGTTTTCTTCCCCAATCACCAAAAAGGCTCAATTTTTAAAAAGTGGAAGCAACACCATTTTTAGACATGGAATTTCATCCCGAAACTCATCCTGGTGTCCGTTTTTGCATTTGGTTTCAAAAAAAAAAATTTGGCTTCAAAAAACATTTTGGTTCCTGGGCAGCATTTTTCCTGACCATTAAGTCACGCGTTTTCTTCCCCAATCACCAAAAAGGCTCAATTTATAAAAAGGGGAAGAAACACCATTTTTAGACATGGAATTTCATCCCGAAACTCATCCTGATGTCCGTTTTTGCATTTGGTTTCAAAAAAAAATTTGGCTCCAAAAAACATTTTGATTCCTGGGCAGTGTTTTTCCTGACCATTAAGTCACGTGTTTTCTTCCCCAATCAGCAAAATGGCTCAATTTTTAAAAAGTGGAAGCAACACCATTTTTAGACATGGAATTTCATCCCGAAAGTCATCCTGGTGTCCGTTTTTGCATTTGGTTTCAAAAAAAACATTTGGCTTCAAAAAACATTTTGGTTCCTGGGCAGCATTTTTCCTGACCATTAAGTCACGTGTTTTCTTCCCCAATCACCAAAAAGGCTCGATTTTTAAAAAGTGGAAGCAACACCATTTTTAGACATGGAATTTCATCCCGAAAGTCATCCTGGTGTCCGTTTTTGCATTTGGTTTCAAAAAAAAATTTGGCTTCAAAAAACATTTTGGTTCCTGGGCAGCATTTTTCCTGACCATTAAGTCACGCGTTTTCTTCCCCAATCACCAAAAAGGCTCAATTTTTAAAAAGTGGAAGCAACACCATTTTTAGACATGGAATTTCATCCCGAAACTCATCCTGGTGTCCGTTTTTGCATTTGGTTTCAAAAAAAAAAATTTGGCTTCAAAAAACATTTTGGTTCCTGGGCGGCATTTTTCCTGACCATTAAGTCACGCGTTTTCTTCCCCAATCACCAAAAAGGCTCAATTTATAAAAAGGGGAAGAAACACCATTTTTAGACATGGAATTTCATCCCGAAACTCATCCTGATGTCCGTTTTTGCATTTGGTTTCAAAAAAAAATTTGGCTCCAAAAAACATTTTGATTCCTGGGCAGTGTTTTTCCTGACCATTAAGTCACGTGTTTTCTTCCCCAATCAGCAAAATGGCTCAATTTTTAAAAAGTGGAAGCAACACCATTTTTAGACATGGAATTTCATCCCAAAACTCATCCTGGTCTCCGTTTTTGCATTTGGTTTCAAAAAAAAAATTTGGCTTCAAAAAACATTTTGGTTCCTGGGCAGCATTTTCCTGACCATTAAGTCACGCGTTTTCTTCCCCAATCACAAAAAAGGCTCGATTTTTAAAAAGTGGAAGCAACACCATTTTTAGACATGGAATTTCATCCCGAAAGTCATCCTGGTGTCCGTTTTTGCATTTGGTTTCAAAAAAAAAAATTTGGCTCCAAAAAACATTTTGGTTCCTGGGCAGCATTTTCCTGACCATTAAGTCATGCGTTTTCTTCCCCAAACAGCAAAAAGGCTCGATTTTTAAAAAGTGGAAGCAACACCATTTTTAGACATGGAATTTTATCCCGAAACTCATCCTGGTGTCCATTTTTGCATTTGGTTTCAAAAAAAAAATTTGGCTTCAAAAAACATTTTGGTTCCTGGGCAGCATTTTCCTGACCATTAAGTCACGCATTTTCTTCCCCAAACAGCAAAAAGGCTCGATTTTAAAAAAGTGGAAGCAACACCATTTTTAGACATGGAATTTCATCCCGAAAGTCATCCTGGTGTCCGTTTTTGCATTTGGCTTGAAAAAAAAATTTGCCTCCAAAAAACATTTTTATTCCTGGGCAGTGTTTTTCCTGACCATTAAGTCACGCGTTTTCTTCCCCAATCACCAAAAAGGCTCAATTTATAAAAAGGGGAAGAAACACCATTTTTAGACATGGAATTTCATCCCGAAACTCATCCTGGTCTCCGTTTTTGCATTTGGTTTCAAAAAAAAAATTTGGCTTCAAAAAACATTTTGGTTCCTGGGCAGCATTTTCCTGACCATTAAGTCACGCGTTTTCTTCCCCAATCACAAAAAAGGCTCGATTTTTAAAAAGTGGAAGCAACACCATTTTTAGACATGGAATTTCATCCCGAAACTCATCCTGGTGTCCGTTTTTGCATTTGGTTTCAAAAAAAAAATTGGCTTCAAAAAACATTTTGGTTCCTGGGCGGCATTTTTCCTGACCATTAAGTCACGCGTTTTCTTCCCCAATCACCAAAAAGGCTCAATTTATAAAAAGGGGAAGCAACACCATTTTTAGACATGGAATTTCATCCCGAAACTCATCCTGGTGTCCGTTTTTGCATTTGGTTTGAAAAAAAAATTTGGCTCCAAAAAACATTTTGGTTCCTGGGCAGTGTTTTTCCTGACCATTAAGTCACGCGTTTTCTTCCCCAATCACCAAAAAGGCTCAATTTTTAAAAAGTGGAAGCAACACCATTTTTAGACATGGAATTTCATTCCGAAACTCATCCTGGTGTCGGTTTTTGCATTTGGCTTGAAAAAAAAATTTGGCTCCAAAAAACATTTTTATTCCTGGGCAGTGTTTTTCCTGACCATTAAGTCACGCGTTTTCTTCCCCAATCACCAAAAAGGCTCAATTTTTAAAAAGTGGAAGCAACACCATTTTTAGACATGGTATTTCATCCCGAAACTCATCCTGGTGTCCGTTTTTGCATTTGGTTTCAAAAAAAAAATTTGGCTCCAAAAAACATTTTGATTCCTGGGCAGTGTTTTTCCTGACCATTAAGTCACGCGTTTTCTTCCCCAATCACCAAAAAGGCTCAATTTTTAAAAAGTGGAAGCAACACCATTTTTAGACATGGAATTTCATCCCGAAACTCATCCTGGTGTCCGTTTTTGCATTTGGTTTCAGAAAAAAAAATTTGGCTTCAAAAAACATTTTGGTTCCTGGGCAGCATTTTTCCTGACCATTAAGTCACGCGTTTTCTTCCCCAATCACCAAAAAGGCTCAATTTATAAAAAGGGGAAGAAACACCATTTTTAGACATGGAATTTCATCCCGAAACTCATCCTGATGTCCGTTTTTGCATTTGGTTTCAAAAAAAAATTTGGCTCCAAAAAACATTTTGATTCCTGGGCAGTGTTTTTCCTGACCATTAAGTCACGTGTTTTCTTCCCCAATCAGCAAAATGGCTCAATTTTTAAAAAGTGGAAGCAACACCATTTTTAGACATGGAATTTCATCCCGAAACTCATCCTGGTCTCCGTTTTTGCATTTGGTTTCAAAAAAAAAATTTGGCTTCAAAAAACATTTTGGTTCCTGGGCAGCATTTTCCTGACCATTAAGTCACGCGTTTTCTTCCCCAATCACAAAAAAGGCTCGATTTTTAAAAAGTGGAAGCAACACCATTTTTAGACATGGTATTTCATCCCGAAACTCATCCTGGTGTCCGTTTTTGCATTTGGTTTCAAAAAAAAAATTTGGCTCCAAAAAACATTTTGATTCCTGGGCAGTGTTTTTCCTGACCATTAAGTCACGCGTTTTCTTCCCCAATCACCAAAAAGGCTCAATTTTTAAAAAGTGGAAGCAACACCATTTTTAGACATGGAATTTCATCCCGAAACTCATCCTGGTGTCCGTTTTTGCATTTGGTTTCAAAAAAAAAAATTTGGCTTCAAAAAACATTTTGGTTCCTGGGCGGCATTTTTCCTGACCATTAAGTCACGCGTTTTCTTCCCCAATCACCAAAAAGGCTCAATTTATAAAAAGGGGAAGAAACACCATTTTTAGACATGGAATTTCATCCCGAAACTCATCCTGATGTCCGTTTTTGCATTTGGTTTCAAAAAAAAATTTGGCTCCAAAAAACATTTTGATTCCTGGGCAGTGTTTTTCCTGACCATTAAGTCACGTGTTTTCTTCCCCAATCAGCAAAATGGCTCAATTTTTAAAAAGTGGAAGCAACACCATTTTTAGACATGGAATTTCATCCCAAAACTCATCCTGGTCTCCGTTTTTGCATTTGGTTTCAAAAAAAAAATTTGGCTTCAAAAAACATTTTGGTTCCTGGGCAGCATTTTCCTGACCATTAAGTCACGCGTTTTCTTCCCCAATCACAAAAAAGGCTCGATTTTTAAAAAGTGGAAGCAACACCATTTTTAGACATGGAATTTCATCCCGAAACTCATCCTGGTGTCCGTTTTTGCATTTGGTTTCAAAAAAAAAAATTTGGCTCCAAAAAACATTTTGGTTCCTGGGCAGCATTTTCCTGACCATTAAGTCATGCGTTTTCTTCCCCAAACAGCAAAAAGGCTCGATTTTTAAAAAGTGGAAGCAACACCATTTTTAGACATGGAATTTTATCCCGAAACTCATCCTGGTGTCCATTTTTGCATTTGGTTTCAAAAAAAAAATTTGGCTTCAAAAAACATTTTGGTTCCTGGGCAGCATTTTCCTGACCATTAAGTCACGCATTTTCTTCCCCAAACAGCAAAAAGGCTCGATTTTAAAAAAGTGGAAGCAACACCATTTTTAGACATGGAATTTCATCCCGAAAGTCATCCTGGTGTCCGTTTTTGCATTTGGCTTGAAAAAAAAATTTGCCTCCAAAAAACATTTTTATTCCTGGGCAGTGTTTTTCCTGACCATTAAGTCACGCGTTTTCTTCCCCAATCACCAAAAAGGCTCAATTTATAAAAAGGGGAAGAAACACCATTTTTAGACATGGAATTTCATCCCGAAACTCATCCTGGTCTCCGTTTTTGCATTTGGTTTCAAAAAAAAAATTTGGCTTCAAAAAACATTTTGGTTCCTGGGCAGCATTTTCCTGACCATTAAGTCACGCGTTTTCTTCCCCAATCACAAAAAAGGCTCGATTTTTAAAAAGTGGAAGCAACACCATTTTTAGACATGGAATTTCATCCCGAAACTCATCCTGGTGTCCGTTTTTGCATTTGGTTTCAAAAAAAAAAATTTGGCTCCAAAAAACATTTTGGTTCCTGGGCAGCATTTTCCTGACCATTAAGTCATGCGTTTTCTTCCCCAATCACCAAAAAGGCTCAATTTATAAAAAGGGGAAGAAACACCATTTTTAGACATGGAATTTCATCCCGAAACTCATCCTGATGTCCGTTTTTGCATTTGGTTTCAAAAAAAAATTTGGCTCCAAAAAACATTTTGATTCCTGGGCAGTGTTTTTCCTGACCATTAAGTCACGCATTTTCTTCCCCAAACAGCAAAAAGGCTCGATTTTTAAAAAGTGGAAGCAACACCATTTTTAGACATGGAATTTCATCCCGAAAGTCATCCTGGTGTCCGTTTTTGCATTTGGTTTCAAAAAAAAATTTGGCTCCAAAAAACATTTTTATTCCTGGGCAGTGTTTTTCCTGACCATTAAGTCACGCGTTTTCTTCCCCAATCACCAAAAAGGCTCAATTTTTAAAAAGTGGAAGCAACACCATTTTTAGACATGGAATTTCATCCCGAAACTCATCCTGGTGTCCGTTTTTGCATTTGGTTTCAAAAAAAAAAATTTGGCTTCAAAAAACATTTTGGTTCCTGGGCAGCATTTTTCCTGACCATTAAGTCACGCGTTTTCTTCCCCAATCACCAAAAAGGCTCAATTTATAAAAAGGGGAAGAAACACCATTTTTAGACATGGAATTTCATCCCGAAACTCATCCTGATGTCCGTTTTTGCATTTGGTTTCAAAAAAAAATTTGGCTCCAAAAAACATTTTGATTCCTGGGCAGTGTTTTTCCTGACCATTAAGTCACGTGTTTTCTTCCCCAATCAGCAAAATGGCTCAATTTTTAAAAAGTGGAAGCAACACCATTTTTAGACATGGAATTTCATCCCGAAAGTCATCCTGGTGTCCGTTTTTGCATTTGGTTTCAAAAAAAACATTTGGCTTCAAAAAACATTTTGGTTCCTGGGCAGCATTTTTCCTGACCATTAAGTCACGTGTTTTCTTCCCCAATCACCAAAAAGGCTCGATTTTTAAAAAGTGGAAGCAACACCATTTTTAGACATGGAATTTCATCCCGAAAGTCATCCTGGTGTCCGTTTTTGCATTTGGTTTCAAAAAAAAATTTGGCTTCAAAAAACATTTTGGTTCCTGGGCAGCATTTTTCCTGACCATTAAGTCACGCGTTTTCTTCCCCAATCACCAAAAAGGCTCAATTTTTAAAAAGTGGAAGCAACACCATTTTTAGACATGGAATTTCATCCCGAAACTCATCCTGGTGTCCGTTTTTGCATTTGGTTTCAAAAAAAAAAATTTGGCTTCAAAAAACATTTTGGTTCCTGGGCGGCATTTTTCCTGACCATTAAGTCACGCGTTTTCTTCCCCAATCACCAAAAAGGCTCAATTTATAAAAAGGGGAAGAAACACCATTTTTAGACATGGAATTTCATCCCGAAACTCATCCTGATGTCCGTTTTTGCATTTGGTTTCAAAAAAAAATTTGGCTCCAAAAAACATTTTGATTCCTGGGCAGTGTTTTTCCTGACCATTAAGTCACGTGTTTTCTTCCCCAATCAGCAAAATGGCTCAATTTTTAAAAAGTGGAAGCAACACCATTTTTAGACATGGAATTTCATCCCAAAACTCATCCTGGTCTCCGTTTTTGCATTTGGTTTCAAAAAAAAAATTTGGCTTCAAAAAACATTTTGGTTCCTGGGCAGCATTTTCCTGACCATTAAGTCACGCGTTTTCTTCCCCAATCACAAAAAAGGCTCGATTTTTAAAAAGTGGAAGCAACACCATTTTTAGACATGGAATTTCATCCCGAAAGTCATCCTGGTGTCCGTTTTTGCATTTGGTTTCAAAAAAAAAAATTTGGCTCCAAAAAACATTTTGGTTCCTGGGCAGCATTTTCCTGACCATTAAGTCATGCGTTTTCTTCCCCAAACAGCAAAAAGGCTCGATTTTTAAAAAGTGGAAGCAACACCATTTTTAGACATGGAATTTTATCCCGAAACTCATCCTGGTGTCCATTTTTGCATTTGGTTTCAAAAAAAAAATTTGGCTTCAAAAAACATTTTGGTTCCTGGGCAGCATTTTCCTGACCATTAAGTCACGCATTTTCTTCCCCAAACAGCAAAAAGGCTCGATTTTAAAAAAGTGGAAGCAACACCATTTTTAGACATGGAATTTCATCCCGAAAGTCATCCTGGTGTCCGTTTTTGCATTTGGCTTGAAAAAAAAATTTGCCTCCAAAAAACATTTTTATTCCTGGGCAGTGTTTTTCCTGACCATTAAGTCACGCGTTTTCTTCCCCAATCACCAAAAAGGCTCAATTTATAAAAAGGGGAAGAAACACCATTTTTAGACATGGAATTTCATCCCGAAACTCATCCTGGTGTCCGTTTTTGCATTTGGTTTCAAAAAAAAAATTTGGCTTCAAAAAACATTTTGGTTCCTGGGCAGCATTTTCCTGACCATTAAGTCACGCGTTTTCTTCCCCAATCACAAAAAAGGCTCGATTTTTAAAAAGTGGAAGCAACACCATTTTTAGACATGGAATTTCATCCCGAAACTCATCCTGGTGTCCGTTTTTGCATTTGGTTTCAAAAAAAAAATTGGCTTCAAAAAACATTTTGGTTCCTGGGCGGCATTTTTCCTGACCATTAAGTCACGCGTTTTCTTCCCCAATCACCAAAAAGGCTCAATTTATAAAAAGGGGAAGCAACACCATTTTTAGACATGGAATTTCATCCCGAAACTCATCCTGGTGTCCGTTTTTGCATTTGGTTTGAAAAAAAAATTTGGCTCCAAAAAACATTTTGGTTCCTGGGCAGTGTTTTTCCTGACCATTAAGTCACGCGTTTTCTTCCCCAATCACCAAAAAGGCTCAATTTTTAAAAAGTGGAAGCAACACCATTTTTAGACATGGAATTTCATTCCGAAACTCATCCTGGTGTCGGTTTTTGCATTTGGCTTGAAAAAAAAATTTGGCTCCAAAAAACATTTTTATTCCTGGGCAGTGTTTTTCCTGACCATTAAGTCACGCGTTTTCTTCCCCAATCACCAAAAAGGCTCAATTTTTAAAAAGTGGAAGCAACACCATTTTTAGACATGGTATTTCATCCCGAAACTCATCCTGGTGTCCGTTTTTGCATTTGGTTTCAAAAAAAAAATTTGGCTCCAAAAAACATTTTGATTCCTGGGCAGTGTTTTTCCTGACCATTAAGTCACGCGTTTTCTTCCCCAATCACCAAAAAGGCTCAATTTTTAAAAAGTGGAAGCAACACCATTTTTAGACATGGAATTTCATCCCGAAACTCATCCTGGTGTCCGTTTTTGCATTTGGTTTCAAAAAAAAAAATTTGGCTTCAAAAAACATTTTGGTTCCTGGGCAGCATTTTTCCTGACCATTAAGTCACGCGTTTTCTTCCCCAATCACCAAAAAGGCTCAATTTATAAAAAGGGGAAGAAACACCATTTTTAGACATGGAATTTCATCCCGAAACTCATCCTGATGTCCGTTTTTGCATTTGGTTTCAAAAAAAAATTTGGCTCCAAAAAACATTTTGATTCCTGGGCAGTGTTTTTCCTGACCATTAAGTCACGTGTTTTCTTCCCCAATCAGCAAAATGGCTCAATTTTTAAAAAGTGGAAGCAACACCATTTTTAGACATGGAATTTCATCCCGAAACTCATCCTGGTCTCCGTTTTTGCATTTGGTTTCAAAAAAAAAATTTGGCTTCAAAAAACATTTTGGTTCCTGGGCAGCATTTTCCTGACCATTAAGTCACGCGTTTTCTTCCCCAATCACAAAAAAGGCTCGATTTTTAAAAAGTGGAAGCAACACCATTTTTAGACATGGTATTTCATCCCGAAACTCATCCTGGTGTCCGTTTTTGCATTTGGTTTCAAAAAAAAAATTTGGCTCCAAAAAACATTTTGATTCCTGGGCAGTGTTTTTCCTGACCATTAAGTCACGCGTTTTCTTCCCCAATCACCAAAAAGGCTCAATTTTTAAAAAGTGGAAGCAACACCATTTTTAGACATGGAATTTCATCCCGAAACTCATCCTGGTGTCCGTTTTTGCATTTGGTTTCAAAAAAAAAAATTTGGCTTCAAAAAACATTTTGGTTCCTGGGCGGCATTTTTCCTGACCATTAAGTCACGCGTTTTCTTCCCCAATCACCAAAAAGGCTCAATTTATAAAAAGGGGAAGAAACACCATTTTTAGACATGGAATTTCATCCCGAAACTCATCCTGATGTCCGTTTTTGCATTTGGTTTCAAAAAAAAATTTGGCTCCAAAAAACATTTTGATTCCTGGGCAGTGTTTTTCCTGACCATTAAGTCACGTGTTTTCTTCCCCAATCAGCAAAATGGCTCAATTTTTAAAAAGTGGAAGCAACACCATTTTTAGACATGGAATTTCATCCCAAAACTCATCCTGGTCTCCGTTTTTGCATTTGGTTTCAAAAAAAAAATTTGGCTTCAAAAAACATTTTGGTTCCTGGGCAGCATTTTCCTGACCATTAAGTCACGCGTTTTCTTCCCCAATCACAAAAAAGGCTCGATTTTTAAAAAGTGGAAGCAACACCATTTTTAGACATGGAATTTCATCCCGAAACTCATCCTGGTGTCCGTTTTTGCATTTGGTTTCAAAAAAAAAAATTTGGCTCCAAAAAACATTTTGGTTCCTGGGCAGCATTTTCCTGACCATTAAGTCATGCGTTTTCTTCCCCAAACAGCAAAAAGGCTCGATTTTTAAAAAGTGGAAGCAACACCATTTTTAGACATGGAATTTTATCCCGAAACTCATCCTGGTGTCCATTTTTGCATTTGGTTTCAAAAAAAAAATTTGGCTTCAAAAAACATTTTGGTTCCTGGGCAGCATTTTCCTGACCATTAAGTCACGCATTTTCTTCCCCAAACAGCAAAAAGGCTCGATTTTAAAAAAGTGGAAGCAACACCATTTTTAGACATGGAATTTCATCCCGAAAGTCATCCTGGTGTCCGTTTTTGCATTTGGCTTGAAAAAAAAATTTGCCTCCAAAAAACATTTTTATTCCTGGGCAGTGTTTTTCCTGACCATTAAGTCACGCGTTTTCTTCCCCAATCACCAAAAAGGCTCAATTTATAAAAAGGGGAAGAAACACCATTTTTAGACATGGAATTTCATCCCGAAACTCATCCTGGTCTCCGTTTTTGCATTTGGTTTCAAAAAAAAAATTTGGCTTCAAAAAACATTTTGGTTCCTGGGCAGCATTTTCCTGACCATTAAGTCACGCGTTTTCTTCCCCAATCACAAAAAAGGCTCGATTTTTAAAAAGTGGAAGCAACACCATTTTTAGACATGGAATTTCATCCCGAAACTCATCCTGGTGTCCGTTTTTGCATTTGGTTTCAAAAAAAAAAATTTGGCTCCAAAAAACATTTTGGTTCCTGGGCAGCATTTTCCTGACCATTAAGTCATGCGTTTTCTTCCCCAAACAGCAAAAAGGCTCGATTTTTAAAAAGTGGAAGCAACACCATTTTTAGACATGGAATTTTATCCCAAAACTCATCCTGGTGTCCATTTTTGCATTTGGTTTCAAAAAAAAAATTTGGCTTCAAAAAACATTTTGGTTCCTGGGCAGCATTTTCCTGACCATTAAGTCACGCATTTTCTTCCCCAAACAGCAAAAAGGCTCGATTTTTAAAAAGTGGAAGCAACACCATTTTTAGACATGGAATTTCATCCCGAAAGTCATCCTGGTGTCCGTTTTTGCATTTGGCTTGAAAAAAAAATTTGCCTCCCAAAAACATTTTTATTCCTGGGCAGTGTTTTTCCTGACCATTAAGTCACGCGTTTTCTTCCCCAATCACCAAAAAGGCTCAATTTATAAAAAGGGGAAGAAACACCATTTTTAGACATGGAATTTCATCCCGAAACTCATCCTGATGTCCGTTTTTGCATTTGGTTTCAAAAAAAAATTTGGCTCCAAAAAACATTTTGATTCCTGGGCAGTGTTTTTCCTGACCATTAAGTCACGCGTTTTCTTCCCCAATCAGCAAAATGGCTCAATTTTTAAAAAGTGGAAGCAACACCATTTTTAGACATGGAATTTCATCCCGAAACTCATCCTGGTCTCCGTTTTTGCATTTGGTTTCAAAAAAAAAATTTGGCTTCAAAAAACATTTTGGTTCCTGGGCAGCATTTTCCTGACCATTAAGTCACGCGTTTTCTTCCCCAATCACCAAAAAGGCTCTATTTTTAAAAAGTGGAAGCAATACCATTTTTAGACATGGAATTTCATCCCGAAACTCATCCTGGTGTCCGTTTTTGCATTTGGTTTCAAAAAAAAAATTTGGCTTCAAAAAACATTTTGGTTCCTGGGCAGCATTTTCCTGACCATTAAGTCACGCGTTTTCTTCCCCAATCACCAAAAAGGCTCGATTTTTAAAAAGTGGAAGCAACACCATTTTTAGACATGGAATTTCATCCCGAAATTTTTGCGAAAGTACTAGCCAACAGGTTGATGCCAGTAATTCAGAAGGTGATTCATGATGATCAAGCGGGATTTATCGAGGGCAGATATATGAAGGACAATGTAAGGCAAGTAATAGATTTATTGGAATATCTTGAGAAGAAAAAACAGATCCCTGCAGTGCTGGTCTTCTTGGATGCAGAGAAGGCCTTTGACAGAGTGGATTGGAATTTTCTATTAAAGACTTTGAAAAAGATGGACTTTGGGGATCAATTTATACAGGCGATTTCGGCAATTTATCAAGAGCAAAAGGCACAGATCATTATTAATGGAAGTCTGACAACAGAGTTTAAAATTGAAAAAGGAACAAGACAGGGATGTCCGTTGTCCCCACTTTTATTTATTTTAACACTAGAAGTCTTGCTAAATACAATACGGGACTCTAATATCTTGAAAGGTATAAAGATTAGGCAAGAGGATTACAGAATAAAGGCATTTGCAGATGATCTGGTTGTTACCCTATCACAACCAATGGAATCAATAATCTTGATGAAGGACATTATACAAGACTATGGTAAAGTTTCAGGTTTTAGATTGAATCCAAAAAAGACTAAAATGATAGCTAAAAACATGACACAAGATCGTAAACATGAGCTTGAAAGGAGGGCAGGTTTTGAGACTGTACCTAAGGTAAAATATCTAGGAGTTCAGGTTGCAGAATCAAATATGAAACTGTTTCAAAATAACTATGAGGTGTTGTGGCGAGAGGTGCAGAAAGACATGGAGACTTGGAAAAAACTGCAGCTGTCTCTACTTGGAAGAATAGCAGCAGTTAAGATGAACATTTTGCCAAGATTTCTGTTTTTGTTTCAAATGATTCCGGTGCTTAAAAGTGATAAACAATTGAAAGTTTGGCAATCTGGAGTGAATAAGTTTGTCTGGAACGAGAAGAAGCCGAGAGTGAAATTGAAAATTATGCAAGATGTTCCAGAAAGAGGAGGTCTTAAACTTCCAAACCTACAGCTATATTATGATGCAGCAGCTTTAACTTTAACAAGTGATTGGTTTGGAAGGAAAAAGACTGGAATATTGAATGCAGAAAGTTTTGATCTTGAATTTGGATGGCATGCTTACTTATTTTACGACGACAAAGTAGATAAAGTATTTAAAAGTCATATACTTAGAGATTCTTTGATGAGAGTTTGGAAGAAGCACCGACTTAAATGGGATTATAAAATACCGCTATGGCTGGATCTTGGTCATACTTTGTGGAATACAAATATAATGTCACTCGGGGGGGTTTTATATAAAGAGGTTCTTTTTACAGATGCGGGCAGATGGCAGCTGAAGACATTGCAGACACTGTTGGACGAAGGGATTGATTTAACTTGGCTACAATATAATCAATTACAATTGAGATGGAAAGGACCAAAAAACTGGTATTATGTTGCATGAGGAAGAATTGGTTAGACATATTAGAGAGAAAGGTCCAATGCATATCAAAAGGCTTTATAATCTTTTGCTAGAAAGAGATTCAGAAACCGAATTAGTTAAAGACTGTATGATTAAGTGGGCACAGAATTTTGAAGAACCAGTGATGCTGGAAACATGGGAAAAAATTTGGGTTCAGAATGTTAAATTTACACAGTCGCAGAATCTGAGGGAAAATTTCTACAAAATGTTTTATAGATGGCATTTAGATCCCAAAAAGTTGTCATGTATGTACCCTAATGTTCAGCCAAAATGTTGGAGATGTGAATGTTTGGATGCTACGTATTATCATGTTTGGTGGACCTGTAGGAAAGTTAAGGCTTTTTGGATAAAAAGTTGGTGGGTCATGCAGAATGTTTTGAAGAAAAAAATTCAATTTTCTCCACAACTGTTTTTATTGGGTATAGTTAAGGGTTTTACATTGGGTGAAACAAAATTGATATTGTATATGATAACAGCAGCAAGATTGTTGATAGGTAAATATTGGAAGAATGAAGCCTTGCCCACTATTGAGGAATGGACTTTGAAGATGGCTAGTTTTGCAGAGATGGCAAAGATTTCAGCATATTTAAAAGACTGTTCACAAGAGACTTATGAGTGGGAATGGAAAAGGTGGATAGAATACATTCAGAACAAATATCAAACTAGAAAGTATCAAATAGCTTTTATTTGAAAATAATGTATTGGAAATTTTTTAATGTAATGAGGTAAAGAAAAAAATTATACAGGGGAGGGAGGGGTTCAAGTTTATATATAAGTGTTATATTAGGGTTCTTTATGATTATGAGTATGAGTATATTATAGGGAAGTCTGGGGGGAGGGGAGGGTTAGGGAGGGTTAGGGAGGTTGGGAAGTTTGGGGGGTGGGGGGGGAAAAGGGGTGAAAATGTAATTGTAAAACTTTTGCAATAAAAAAAAAATAGAAAGAATCACACCAAAATCCCAGGTTCATGTCCTGGCTAGACCTTCAAAGCTTTGGCTGATGGTCAGGTTGACCATCCTATCTAGACCAACAGGTTGGACACAAAGCTGTTTTCCCTGTTCTTATATTTTTTAACCTGCTGGAAGGAAAGGAAATTTGCCTAGAGATGCTCTTGTCTTGAGCAACATTCTGCCAGAAGCGATCACTCTGCAGGGACTCATTCACACATCACCTTAACCCTGGTTAAGACTGCCATAAGGCGATACACAGCTTGCTTTACCCTGGTCCTTACAAATCTTTTGCAAAGTTGCTTGCATGTCCTGTTTCTGAGGGATCGAACGTCTGGGTAATAAATTGAATGTGGAAGGACAAAAAAAAAAAAAAAAGAAAAGAAAAAAAAAAGAAAAAAAATAAGTCACGCGTTTTCTTCCCCAAACAGCAAAAAGGCTCGATTTTTAAAAAGTGGAAGCAACACCATTTTTAGACATGGAATTTTATCCTGAAACTCATCCTGGTGTCCATTTTTGCATTTGGTTTCAAAAAAAAAATTTGGCTTCAAAAAACATTTTGGTTCCTGGGCAGCATTTTTCCTGACCATTAAGTCACGCGTTTTCTTCCCCAATCACCAAAAAGGCTCAATTTATAAAAAGGGGAAGCAACACCATTTTTAGACATTCAATTTCATTCCGAAACTCATCCTGGTGTCGATTTTTGCATTTGGCTTGAAAAAAAAATTTGGCTCCAAAAAACATTTTGGTTCCTGGGCAGCATTTTCCTGACCATTAAGTCACGCGTTTTCTTCCCCAATCACCAAAAAGGCTCAATTTTTAAAAAGTGGAAGCAATACCATTTTTAGACATGGAATTTCATCCCGAAACTCATCCTCGTGTCCGTTTTTGCATTTGGTTTCAAAAAAAAAATTTGGCTTCAAAAAACATTTTGGTTCCTGGGCAGCATTTTCCTGACAATTAAGTCACGCGTTTTCTTCCCCAATCAACAAAAAGGCTCAATTTATAAAAAGGGGAAGCAATACCATTTTTAGACATGGAATTTAATCCCGAAACTCATCCTCGTGTCCGTTTTTGCATTTGGTTTCAAAAAAAAAATTTGGCTTCAAAAAACATTTTGGTTCCTGGGCAGCATTTTCCTGACCATTAAGTCACGCATTTTCTTCCCCAATCACAAAAAAGGCTCGATTTTTGAAAAGTGGAAGCAATACCATTTTTAGACATGGAATTTCATCCCGAAACTCATCCTGGTGTCCGTTTTTGCATTTGGTTTCAAAAAAAATTTTGGCTTCAAAAAAATTTTTGTTCCTGGGCAGCATTTTTCCTGACCATTAAGTCACGAGTTTTCTTCCCCAATCACCAAAAAGGCTCGATTTTTAAAAAGTGGAAGCAACACCATTTTTAGACATGGCATTTTATCCTGAAACTCATCCTGGTGTCCATTTTTGCATTTGGTTTCAAAAAGAAAATTTGGCTTCAAAAAACATTTTGGTTCCTGGGCGGCATTTTTGCTGACCATTAAGTCAAGCGTTTTCTTCCCCAATCACCAAAAAGGCTCAATTTATAAAAAGGGGAAGCAACACCATTTTTAGATATGGAATTTCAACCCAAAACTCATCCTGGTGTTCATTTTTGCATTTGGTTTCAAAAAAAAATTGGCTTCAAAAAACATTTTGGTTCCTGGGCAGTATTTTTCCTGACCATTAAGTCACGCGTTTTCTTCCCCAATCACCAAAAAGGCTCGATTTTTAAAAAGTGGAAGCAACACCATTTTTAGACATGGAATTTCATCCCGAAACTCATCCTGGTGTCCGTTTTTGTATTTCGTTTCAAAAAAAAAAATTTGGCTTCAAAAAACATTTTGGTTCCTGGGCAGCATTTTTCCTGACTATTAAGTCACGCGTTTTCTTCCCCAATCACCAAAAAGGCTCAATTTATTAAAAGGAGAAGCAACACCATTTTTAGACATGGAATTTCAACGCGAAACTCATCCTGTTCTTCATTTTTGCATTTGGTTTCAAAAAAAAATTTGGCTTCAAAAAACATTTTGGTTCCTGGGCAGCATTTTTCCTGACCATTAAGTCACGCGTTTTCTTCCCCAATCACAAAAAAGGCTCGATTTTTAAAAAGTGGAAGCAATACCATTTTTAGACATGGAATTTCATCCCGAAACTCATCCTGGTGTCCGTTTTTGCATTTGGTTTCAAAAAAAATTTTGGCTTCAAAAAACATTTTGGATCCTGGGAAGCATTTTTCCGGACCATTAAGTCACGCGTTTTCTTCCCCAATCACCAAAAAGGCTCGATTTTAAAAAAGTGGAAGCAACACCATTTTTACACATGGAATTTCATCCCGAAACCCCATCCTGGTGTCCGTTTTTGCATTTGGTTTCAAAAAAAATTTTGGCTTCAAAAAACATTTTGGATCCTGGGAAGCATTTTTCCGGACCATTAAGTCACGCGTTTTCTTCCCCAATCACCAAAAAGGCTCGATTTTAAAAAAGTGGAAGCAACACCATTTTTACACATGGAATTTCATCCCGAAACTCATCCTGGTGTCCGTTTTTGCATTTGGTTTGAAAAAAAAAATTGGCTCCAAAATACATTTTGGTTCCTGGGCAGCATTTTCCTGACCATTAAGTCACGCGTTTTCTTCCCCAATCAACAAAAAGGCTCAATTTATAAAAAGGGGAAGCAACACCATTTTTAGACATGGAATTTCAACGCGAAACTCATCCTGGTGTTCATTTTTGCATTTGGTTTCAAAAAAAAATTTGGCTTCAAAAAACATTTTGGTTCCTGGGCAGTATTTTTCCTGACCATTAAGTCACGCGTTTTCTTCCCCAATCACCAAAAACGCTCAATTTTTAAAAAGTGGAAGCAATACCATTTTTAGACATGGAATTTCATCCCGAAACTCATCCTGGTGTCCGTTTTTGCATTTGGTTTCAAAAAAAAATTTGGCTTCAAAAAACATTTTGGTTCCTTGCCAGCATTTTTCCTGACTATTAAGTCACGCGTTTTCTTCCCCAATCACCAAAAAGGCTCCATTTTTAAAAAGTGGAAGCAACACCATTTTTAGACATGGAATTTCATCCCGAAACTCATCCTGGTGTCCGTTTTTGCATTTGGTTTCAAAAAAAAAATTTGGCTTCAAAAAACATTTTGGTTCCTGGGCAGCATTTTTCCTGACCATTAAGTCACGCGTTTTCTTCCCCAATCACCAAAAAGGCTCGATTTTTAAAAAGTGGAAGCAACACCATTTTTAGACATGGAATTTCAACCCGAAACTCATCCTCGTGTCCGTTTTTGAATTTGGTTTCAAAAAAAAAATTGGCTCCAAAAAACATTTTGATTCCTGGGCAGTGTTTTTCCTGACCATTAAGTCACGCGTTTTCTTCCCTAATCAGCAAAAAGGCTCAATTTTTAAAAAGTGGAAGCAACACCATTTTTAGACATGGAATTTCATCCCGAAACTCATCCTGGTGTTCATTTATGCATTTGGTTTAAAAATAAATTTGGCTTCAAAAAACATTTTGGTTCCTGGGCAGCATTTTCCTGACCATTAAGTCACGCGTTTTCTTCCCGAATCACCAAAAAGGCTCGATTTTTAAAAAGTGGAAGCAATACCATTTTTAAACATGGAATTTCATCCCGAAACTGATCCTCGTGTCCGTTTTTGAATTTGGTTTCAAAAAAAAAATTTGGCTCCAAAAAACATTTTGATTCCTGGGCAGTGTTTTTCCTGACCATTAAGTCACGCGTTTTCTTCCCCAATCAGCAAAAAGGCTCAATTTTTAAAAAGTGGAAGCAACACCATTTTTAGACATGGAATTTCATCCCGAAACTCATCCTGGTGTTCATTTATGCATTTGGTTTAAAAATAAATTTGGCTTCAAAAAACATTTTGGTTCCTGGGCAGCATTTTCCTGACCATTTCTTCCCCAATCACCAAAAAGGCTCGATTTTTAAAAAGTGGAAGCAACACCATTTTTAGACATGGAATTTCATCCCGAAACTCATCCTGGTGTCCGTTTTTGCATTTGGTTTCAAAAAAAAAATTTGGCTTCAAAAAACATTTTGGTTCCTGGGCAGCCTTTTCCTGACCATTAAGTCACGCGTTTTCTTCCCCAATCACCAAAAAGGCTCAATTTATAAAAAGGGGAAGCAACACCATTTTTAGACATGGAATTTCAACCCGAAACTCATCCTCGTGTCCGTTTTTGAATTTGGTTTCAAAAAAAAAATTGGCTCCAAAAAACATTTTGATTCCTGGGCAGTGTTTTTCCTGACCATTAAGTCACGCGTTTTCTTCCCCAATCAGCAAAAAGGCTCAATTTTTAAAAAGTGGAAGCAACACCATTTTTAGACATGGAATTTCATCCCGAAACTCATCCTGGTGTTCATTTATGCATTTGGTTTAAAAATAAATTTGGGTTAAAAAAACATTTTGGTTCCTGGGCAGCATTTTCCTGACCATTAAGTCACGCGTTTTCTTCCCGAATCACCAAAAAGGCTCGATTTTTAAAAAGTGGAAGCAATACCATTTTTAGACATGGAATTTCATCCCGAAACTGATCCTCGTGTCCGTTTTTGAATTTGGTTTCAAAAAAAAAATTTGGCTCCAAAAAACATTTTGATTCCTGGGCAGTGTTTTTCCTGACCATTAAGTCACGCGTTTTCTTCCCCAATCAGCAAAAAGGCTCAATTTTTAAAAAGTGGAAGCAACACCATTTTTAGACATGGAATTTCATCCCGAAACTCATCCTGGTGTTCATTTATGCATTTGGTTTAAAAATAAATTTGGCTTCAAAAAACATTTTGGTTCCTGGGCAGCATTTTCCTGACCATTTCTTCCCCAATCACCAAAAAGGCTCGATTTTTAAAAAGTGGAAGCAATACCATTTTTAGACATGGAATTTCATCCCGAAACTGATCCTGGTGTCCGTTTTTGGATTTGGTTTCAAAAAAAAAATTTGGCTTCAAAAAACATTTTGGTTCCTGGGCAGCATTTTCCTGACCATTAAGTCACGCGTTTTCTTCCCCAATCACAAAAAAGGCTCAATTTATAAAAAGGGGAAGCAACACCATTTTTAGACATGGAATTTCATCCCGAAACTCATCCTGGTGTCCGTTTTTGCATTTGGTTTCAAAAAAAAATTTGGCTTAAAAAAACATTTTGATTCCTGGGCAGTGTTTTTCCTGACCATTAAGTCACGCGTTTTCTTCCCCAATCACCAAAAAGGCTCGATTTTTAAAAAGTGGAAGCAACACCATTTTTACACATGGAATTTCATCCCGAAACTCATCCTGGTTTCCTTTTTTGCAGTTGGTTTGAAAAAAAAAATTGGCTCCAAAAAACATTTTGGTTCCTGGGCAGCATTTTCCTGACCATTAAGTCACGCGTTTTCTTCCCCAATCAACAAAAAGGCTCAATTTATAAAAAGGGGAAGCAACACCATTTTTAGACATGGAACTTCATCCCGAAACTCATCCTGGTGTCCGTTTTTGCATTTGGTTTCAAAAAAAAATTTGGCTCCAAAAAACATTTTGATTCCTGTGCAGTGTTTTTCCTGACAATTAAGTCACGCGTTTTGTTCCCCAATCACCAAAAAGGCTCAATTTTTAAAAAGTGGAAGCAACACCATATTTAGACATGGAATTTCATCCCGAAACTCATCCTGGTGTCCGTTTTTGGATTTGGTTTCAAAAAAAAAATTTGGCTTCAAAAAACATTTTGGTTCCTGGGCGGCATTTTTTTTGATCATTAAGTCACGCGTTTTCTTCCCCAATCACCAAAATGCTCAATTTATAAAAAGGGGAAGCAACACCATTTTTAGACATGGAATTTCAACCCGAAACTCATCCTGGTGTTCATTTTTGCATTTGGTTTGAAAAAAAAATTTGGCTCCAAAAAACATTTTGGTTCCTGGGCAGTGTTTTTCCTGACCATTAAGTCACGCGTTTTCTTCCCCAATCACCAAAATGGCTCAATTTTTAAAAAGTGGAAGCAATACCATTTTTAGACATGGAATTTCATCCCGAAACTCATCCTGGTGTCCGTTTTTGCATTTGGTTTCAAAAAAAAATTTGGCTTCAAAAAACATTTTGGTTCCTGGGCGACATTTTTCCTGACCATTAAGTTACGCGTTTTCTTCCCCAATCACCAAAAAGGCTCGATTTTTAAAAAGTGGAAGCAATACCATTTTTAGACATGGAATTTCATCCCGAAACTCATCCTGGTGTCCGTTTTTGCATTTGGTTTAAAAAAAAAAATTTGGCTCCAAAAAACATTTTGGTTCCTGGGCAGTGTTTTTCCTGACCATTAAGTCACGCGTTTTCTTCCCCAATCACCAAAATGGCTCAATTTTTAAAAAGTGGAAGCAATACCATTTTTAGACATGGAATTTCATCCCGAAACTCATCCTGGTGTCCGTTTTTGTATTTGGTTTCAAAAAAAAAATTTGGCTTCAAAAAACATTTTGGTTCCTGGGCAGCATTTTCCTGACCATTTCTTCCCCAATCACCAAAAAGGCTCGATTTTTAAAAAGTGGAAGCAATACCATTTTTAGACATGGAATTTCATCCCGAAACTGATCCTGGTGTCCGTTTTTGGATTTGGTTTCAAAAAAAAAATTTGGCTTCAAAAAACATTTTGGTTCCTGGGCAGCATTTTCCTGACCATTAAGTCACGCGTTTTCTTCCCCAATCACAAAAAAGGCTCAATTTATAAAAAGGGGAAGCAACACCATTTTTAGACATGGAATTTCATCCCGAAACTCATCCTGGTGTCCGTTTTTGCATTTGGTTTCAAAAAAAAATTTGGCTTAAAAAAACATTTTGATTCCTGGGCAGTGTTTTTCCTGACCATTAAGTCACGCGTTTTCTTCCCCAATCACCAAAAAGGCTCGATTTTTAAAAAGTGGAAGCAACACCATTTTTACACATGGAATTTCATCCCGAAACTCATCCTGGTTTCCTTTTTTGCAGTTGGTTTGAAAAAAAAAATTGGCTCCAAAAAACATTTTGGTTCCTGGGCAGCATTTTCCTGACCATTAAGTCACGCGTTTTCTTCCCCAATCAACAAAAAGGCTCAATTTATAAAAAGGGGAAGCAACACCATTTTTAGACATGGAACTTCATCCCGAAACTCATCCTGGTGTCCGTTTTTGCATTTGGTTTCAAAAAAAAATTTGGCTCCAAAAAACATTTTGATTCCTGTGCAGTGTTTTTCCTGACAATTAAGTCACGCGTTTTGTTCCCCAATCACCAAAAAGGCTCAATTTTTAAAAAGTGGAAGCAACACCATATTTAGACATGGAATTTCATCCCGAAACTCATCCTGGTGTCCGTTTTTGGATTTGGTTTCAAAAAAAAAATTTGGCTTCAAAAAACATTTTGGTTCCTGGGCGGCATTTTTTTTGATCATTAAGTCACGCGTTTTCTTCCCCAATCACCAAAATGCTCAATTTATAAAAAGGGGAAGCAACACCATTTTTAGACATGGAATTTCAACCCGAAACTCATCCTGGTGTTCATTTTTGCATTTGGTTTGAAAAAAAAATTTGGCTCCAAAAAACATTTTGGTTCCTGGGCAGTGTTTTTCCTGACCATTAAGTCACGCGTTTTCTTCCCCAATCACCAAAATGGCTCAATTTTTAAAAAGTGGAAGCAATACCATTTTTAGACATGGAATTTCATCCCGAAACTCATCCTGGTGTCCGTTTTTGCATTTGGTTTCAAAAAAAAATTTGGCTTCAAAAAACATTTTGGTTCCTGGGCGACATTTTTCCTGACCATTAAGTTACGCGTTTTCTTCCCCAATCACCAAAAAGGCTCGATTTTTAAAAAGTGGAAGCAATACCATTTTTAGACATGGAATTTCATCCCGAAACTCATCCTGGTGTCCGTTTTTGCATTTGGTTTAAAAAAAAAAATTTGGCTCCAAAAAACATTTTGGTTCCTGGGCAGTGTTTTTCCTGACCATTAAGTCACGCGTTTTCTTCCCCAATCACCAAAATGGCTCAATTTTTAAAAAGTGGAAGCAATACCATTTTTAGACATGGAATTTCATCCCGAAACTCATCCTGGTGTCCGTTTTTGTATTTGGTTTCAAAAAAAAATTTGGCTTCAAAAAACATTTTGGTTCCTGGGCGGCATTTTTCCTGACCATTAAGTCACGCGTTTTCTTCCCCAATCACCAAAAAGGCTCTATTTTTAAAAAGTGGAAGCAATACCATTTTTAGACATGGAATTTCATCCCGAAACTCATCCTGGTGTCCGTTTTTGCATTTGGTTTCAAAAAAAAAATTTGGCTTCAAAAAACATTTTGGTTCCTGGGCAGCCTTTTCCTGACCATTAAGTCACGCATTTTCTTCCCCAATCACCAAAAAGGCTCTATTTTTCAAAAGTGGAAGCAATACCATTTTTAGACATGGAATTTCATCCCGAAACTCATCCTGGTGTCCGTTTTTGCATTTGGTTTCAAAAAAAAATTTGGCTTCAAAAAACATTTTGGTTCCTGGGCAGCCTTTTCCTGACCATTAAGTCACGCATTTTCTTCCCCAATCACCAAAAAGGCTCTATTTTTAAAAAGTGGAAGCAATACCATTTTTAGACATGGAATTTCATCCCGAAACTCATCCTGGTGTCCGTTTTTGCATTTGGTTTGAAAAAAAAATTTGGCTTCAAAAAACATTTTGGTTCCTGGGCAGCATTTTTCCTGACCATTAAGTCACGCGTTTTCTTCCCCAATCACCAAAAAGGCTCTATTTTTAAAAAGTGGAAGCAATACCATTTTTAGACATGGAATTTCATCCCGAAACTCATCCTGGTGTCCGTTTTTGCATTTGGTTTCAAAAAAAAAATTTGGCTTCAAAAAACATTTTGGTTCCTGGGCAGCATTTTCCTGACCATTAAGTCACGCGTTTTCTTCCCCAAACAGCAAAAAGTCTCGATTTTTAAAAAGTGGAAGCAACACCATTTTTAGACATGGAATTTCATCCAGAAACTCATCCTGGTGTCCTTTTTTGCATTTGGTTTCAAAAAAAAAATTTGGCTTCAAAAAACATTTTGGTTCCTGGGCAGCATTTCCCTGACCATTAAGTCACGCGTTTTCTTCCCCAATCACCAAAAAGGCTCGATTTTTAAAAAGTGGAAGCAACACCATTTTTAGACATGGAATTTTATCCTGAAACTCATCCTGGTTTCCATTTTTGCATTTGGTTTCAAAAAAAAAATTTGGCTTCAAAAAACATTTTGGTTCCTGGGCAGCATTTTTCCTGACCATTAAGTCACGCGTTTTCTTCCCCAATCACCAAAAAGGCTCGATTTTTAAAAAGTGGAAGCAACACCATTTTTAGACATGGAATTTTATCCTGAAACTCATCCTCGTGTCCATTTTTGCATTTGGTTTCAAAAAAAAAAATTGGCTTCAAAAAACATTTTGGTTCCTGGGCGGCATTTTTCTGACCATTAAGTCACGCGTTTTCTTCCCCAATCACCAAAAAGGCTCAATTTATAAAAAGGGGAAGCAACACCATTTTTAGACATGGAATTTCAACCCGAAACTCATCCTGGTGTTCATTTTTGCATTTGGTTTGAAAAAAAAATTTGGCTCCAAAAAACATTTTGGTTCCTGGGCAGTGTTTTTCCTGACCATTAAGTCACGCGTTTTCTTCCCCAATCACCAAAATGGCTCAATTTTTAAAAAGTGGAAGCAACACCATTTTTAGACATGGAATTTCATCCCGAAACTCATCCTGGTGTCCGTTTTTACATTTGGTTTCAAAAAAAAAATTTGGCTTCAAAAAACATTTTGGTTCCTGGGCAGCATTTTCCTGACCATTAAGTCACGCATTTTCTTCCCCAATCACCAAAAAGGCTCGATTTTTAAAAAGTGGAAGCAACACCATTTTTAGACATGGAATTTTATCCTGAAACTCATCCTGGTTTCCATTTTTGCATTTGGTTTCAAAAAAAAAATTTGGCTTCAAAAAACATTTTGGTTCCTGGGCAGCATTTTTCCTGACCATTAAGTCACGCGTTTTCTTCCCCAATCACCAAAAAGGCTCGATTTTTAAAAAGTGGAAGCAACACCATTTTTAGACATGGAATTTCATCCAGAAACTCATCCTGGTGTCCGTTTTTGCATTTGGTTTCAAAAAAAAAATTTGGCTTCAAAAAACATTTTGGTTCCTGGACAGCATTTTCCTGACAATTAAGTCACGCGTTTTCTTCCCCAAACAGCGAAAAGGCTCGATTTTTAAAAAGTGGAAGCAACACCATTTTTAGACATGGAATTTCATCCCGAAACTCATCCTGGTGTCCGTTTTTGCATTTGGTTTCAAAAAAAAATTTGGCTTCAAAAAACATTTTGGTTCCTGGGCGGCATTTTTCTGACCATTAAGTCACGCGTTTTCTTCCCCAATCACCAAAAAGGCTCGATTTTTAAAAAGTGGAAGCAACACCATTTTTAGACATGGAATTTTATCCTGAAACTCATCCTGGTTTCCATTTTTGCATTTGGTTTCAAAAAAAAAATTTGGCTTCAAAAAACATTTTGGTTCCTGGGCAGCATTTTTCCTGACCATTAAGTCACGCGTTTTCTTCCCCAATCACCAAAAAGGCTCAATTTATAAAAAGGGGAAGCAACACCATTTTTAGACATGGAATTTCAACCCGAAACTCATCCTGGTGTTCATTTTTGCATTTGGTTTGAAAAAAAAATTTGGCTCCAAAAAACATTTTGGTTCCTGGGCAGTGTTTTTCCTGACCATTAAGTCACGCGTTTTCTTCCCCAATCACCAAAATGGCTCAATTTTTAAAAAGTGGAAGCAACACCATTTTTAGACATGGAATTTCATCCTGAAACTCATCCTGGTGTCCGTTTTTGCATTTGGTTTCAAAAAAAAATTTGGCTTCAAAAAACATTTTGGTTCCTGGGCGGCATTTTTCCTGACCATTAAGTCACGCGTTTTCTTCCCCAATCACCAAAAAGGCTCGATTTTTAAAAAGTGGAAGCAACACCATTTTTAGACATGGAATTTCATCCCGAAACTCATCCTGGTGTCCGTTTTTACATTTGGTTTCAAAAAAAAAATTTGGCTTCAAAAAACATTTTGCTTCCTGGGCAGCATTTTCCTGACCATTAAGTCACGCATTTTCTTCCCCAATCACCAAAAAGGCTCGATTTTTAAAAAGTGGAAGCAATACCATTTTTAGACATGGAATTTCATCCAGAAACTCATCCTGGTGTCCGTTTTTGCATTTGGTTTCAAAAAAAAAATTTGGCTTCAAAAAACATTTTGGTTCCTGGACAGCATTTTCCTGACAATTAAGTCACGCGTTTTCTTCCCCAAACAGCGAAAAGGCTCGATTTTTAAAAAGTGGAAGCAACACCATTTTTAGACATGGAATTTCATCCTGAAACTCATCCTGGTGTCCGTTTTTGCATTTGGTTTCAAAAAAAAATTTGGCTTCAAAAAACATTTTGGTTCCTGGGCACTGTTTTTCCTGACCATTAAGTCACGCGTTTTCTTCCCCAATCACCAAAATGGCTCAATTTTTAAAAAGTGGAAGCAATACCATTTTTAGACATGGAATTTCATCCCGAAACTCATCCTGGTGTCCGTTTTTGCATTTGGTTTCAAAAAAAAATTTGGTTTCAAAAAACATTTTCGTTCCTGGGCGGCATTTTTCCTGACCATTAAGTCACGCGTTTTCTTCCCCAATCACCAAAAAGGCTCGATTTTTAAAAAGTGGAAGCAACACCATTTTTAGACATGGAATTTCATCCCGAAACTCATCCTGGTGTCCGTTTTTGCATTTGGTTTCAAAAAAAAATTTGGCTTCAAAAAACATTTTTGTGACTGGGCAGCATTTTTCCTGACCATTAAGTCACGCGTTTTCTTCCCCAATCACCAAAAAGGCTCGATTTTTAAAAAGTGGAAGCAACACCATTTTTAGACATGTAATTTTATCCTGAAACTCATCCTGGTGTCCATTTTTGCATCTGGTTTCAAAAAAAAAATTTGGCTTCAAAAAACATTTTGGTTCCTGGGCGGCATTTTTCCTGACCATTAAGTCACGGGTTTTCTTCCCCAATCACCAAAAAGGCTCGATTTTTAAAAAGTGGAAGCAACACCATTTTTAGACATGGAATTTCATCCCGAAACTCATCTTGGTGTCCGTTTTTACATTTGGTTTCAAAAAAAAAATTTGGCTTCAAAAAAGATTTTGGTTCCTGGAAAGCATTTTCCTGACCATTAAGTCACGCATTTTCTTCCCCAATCACCAAAAAGGCTCTATTTTTAAAAAGTGGAAGCAATACCATTTTTAGACATGGAATTTCATCCCGAAACTCATCCTGGTGTCCGTTTTTGCATTTGGTTTCAAAAAAAAAATTTGGCTTCAAAAAACATTTTGGTTCCTGGGCAGCATTTTTCCTGACCATTAAGTCACGCGTTTTCTTCCCCAATCACAAAAAAGGCTCGATTTTTAAAAAGTGGAAGCAACACCATTTTTAGACATGTAATTTTATCCTGAAACTCATCCTGGTGTCCATTTTTGCATTTGGTTTCAAAAAAAAAATTGGCTTCAAAAAACATTTTGGTTCCTGGGCGGCATTTTTCCTGACCATTAAGTCACGCGTTTTCTTCCCCAATCACCAAAAAGGCTCGATTTTTAAAAAGTGGAAGCAATACCATTTTTAGACATGGAATTTCATCCCGAAACTCATCCTGGTGTCCGTTTTTGCATTTGGTTTGAAAAAAAAAATTTGTCTTCAAAAAACATTTTGGTTCCTGGGAAGCATTTTCCTGACCATTAAGTCACGCGTTTTCTTCCCCAAACAGCAAAAAGGCTCGATTTTAAAAAAGTGGAAGCAATACCATTTTTAGACATGGAATTTCATCCTGAAACTCATCCTGGTGTCCATTTTTGCATTTGGTTTCAAAAAGAAAATTTGGCTTCAAAAAACATTTTGGTTCCTGGGCGGCATTTTTGCTGACCATTAAGTCAAGCGTTTTCTTCCCCAATCACCAAAAAGGCTCAATTTATAAAAAGGGGAAGCAACACCATTTTTAGACATGGAATTTCAACCCGAAACTCATCCTGGTGTTAATTTTTGCATATGGTTTCAAAAAAAAATTGGCTTCAAAAAACATTTTGGTTCATGGGCAGTATTTTTCCTGACCATTAAGTCACGCGTTTTCTTCCCCAATCACCAAAAAGGCTCGATTTTTAAAAAGTGGAAGCAACACCATTTTTAGACATGGAATTTCATCCCGAAACTCATCCTGGTGTCCGTTTTTGCATTTCGTTTCAAAAAAAAAAATTTGGCTTCAAAAAACATTTTGGTTCCTGGGCAGCATTTTTCCTGACTATTAAGTCACGCGTTTTCTTCCCCAATCACCAAAAAGGCTCAATTTATTAAAAGGAGAAGCAACACCATTTTTAGACATGGAATTTCAACGCGAAACTCATCCTGTTCTTCATTTTTGCATTTGGTTTCAAAAAAAAATTTGGCTTCAAAAAACATTTTGGTTCCTGGGCAGCATTTTTCCTGACCATTAAGTCACTCGTTTTCTTCCCCAATCACCAAAAAGGCTCAATTTTTAAAAAGTGGAAGCAATACCATTTTTAGACATGGAATTTCATCCCGAAAGTCATCCTGGTGTCCGGTTTTGCATTTGGTTTCAAAAAAAATTTGGCTTCAAAAAACATTTTGGTTCGTGGGCAGTATTTTTCCTGACCATTAAGTCACGCGTTTTCTTCCCCAATCACCAAAAAGGCTCAATTTTTAAAAAGTGGAAGCAATACCATTTTTAGACATGGAATTTTATTCTGAAACTCATCCTGGTGTCCGCTTTTGCATTTGGTTTCAAAAAAAAAATTTGGCTTCAAAAAACATTTTGGTTCCTGGGCGGCATTTTTCCTGCCCATTAAGTCACGCGTTTTCTTCCCCAATCACCAAAGAGGCTCAATTTTTAAAAAGTGGAAGCAATACCATTTTTAGACATGGAATTTCATCCTGAAACTCATCCTGGTGTCCGTTTTTGCATTTGGTTTCAAAAAAAAAAAATTGGCTTCAAAAAAAATTTTGTTCCGGGGCAGCATTTTTCCTGACCATTAAGTCACGAGTTTTCTTCCCCAATCACCAAAAAGGCTCGATTTTTAAAAAGTGGAAGCAACACCATTTTTAGACATGGCATTTTATCCTGAAACTCATCCTGGTGTCCATTTTTGCATTTGGTTTCAAAAAGAAAATTTGGCTTCAAAAAACATTTTGGTTCCTGGGCGGCATTTTTGCTGACCATTAAGTCAAGCGTATTCTTCCCCAATCACCAAAAAGGGTCGATTTTTAAAAAGTGGAAGCAACACCATTTTTAGACATGGAATTTCATCCCGAAACTCATCCTGTTCTTCATTTTTGCATTTGGTTTCAAAAAAAAATTTGGCTCCAAAAAACATTTTGATTCCTGGGCAGTGTTTTTCCTGACCATTAAGTCACGCGTTTTCTTCCCCAATCACCAAAAAGGCTCGATTTTTAAAAAGTGGAAGCAACACCATTTTTAGACATGGAATTTCATCCCGAAACTCATCCTGGTGTCCGGTTTTGCATTTGGTTTCAAAAAAAATTTGGCTTCAAAAAACATTTTGGTTCGTGGGCAGTATTTTTCCTGACCATTAAGTCACGCGTTTTCTTCCCCAATCACCAAAAAGGCTCGATTTTTAAAAAGTGGAAGCAATCCCATTCTTAGACATGGAATTTCATCCCGAAACTCATCCTGGTGTTCATTTATGCATTTGGTTTAAAAATAAATTTGGCTTCAAAAAACATTTTGGTTCCTGGGCAGCATTTTCCTGACCATTAAGTCACGCGTTTTCTTCCCCAATCACCAAAAAGGCTCGATTTTTAAAAAGGGGAAGCAATACCATTTTTAGACATGGAATTTCATCCCGAAACTGATCCTGGTGTCCGTTTTTGGATTTGGTTTCAAAAAAAAAATTTGGCTTCAAAAAACATTTTGGTTCCTGGGCAGCATTTTCCTGACCATTAAGTCAAGCGTTTTCTTCCCCAATCACCAAAAAGGCTCAATTTTTAAAAAGGGGAAGCAACACCATTTTTAGACATGGAATTTCATCCCGAAACTCATCCTGGTGTCCGTTTTTGCATTTGGTTTCAAAAAAAAATTTGGCTCCAAAAAACATTTTGATTCCTGGGCAGTGTTTTTCCTGACAATTAAGTCACGCGTTTTCTTCCCCAATCACCAAAAAGGCTCGATTTTTAAAAAGTGGAAGCAACACCATTTTTAGACATGGCATTTTATCCTGAAACTCATCCTGGTGTTCATTTTTGCATTTGGTTTCAAAAAAAAATTTGGCTTCAAAAAACATTTTGGTTCCTGGGCGGCATTTTTCTGACCATTAAGTCACGCGTTTTCTTCCCCAATCACCAAAAAGGCTCAATTTATAAAAGGGGGAAGCAACACCATTTTTAGACATGGAATTTCATCCCGAAACTCATCCTGGTGTCCGTTTTTGGATTTGGTTTGAAAAAAAAATTTGGCTCCAAAAAACATTTTGGTTCCTGGGCAGTGTTTTTCCTGACCATTATGTCACGCGTTTTCTTCCCCAATCACCAAAATGGCTCAATTTTTAAAAAGTGGAAGCAATAACATTTTTAGACATGGAATTTCATCCCGAAACTCATCCTGGTGTCCGTTTTTGCATTTGGTTTCAAAAAAAAATTTGGCTTCAAAAAACATTTTGGTTCCTGGGCAGCATTTTTCCTGACCATTAAGTCACGCGTTTTCTTCCCCAATCACCAAAAAGGCTCGATTTTTAAAAAGTGGAAGCAATACCATTTTTAGACATGGAATTTCATCCCGAAACTCATCCTGGTGTCCGTTTTTGCATTTGGTTTTAAAAAAAAAATTTGGCTTCAAAAAACATTTTGGTTCCTGGGCAGCATTTTCCTGACCATTAAGTCACGCGTTTTCTTCCCCAATCACCAAAAAGGCTCGATTTTTAAAAAGTGGAAGCAACACCATTTTTAGACATGGAATTTCATCCCGAAACTCATCCTGGTGTCCGTTTTTGCATTTGGTTTCAAAAAAAAAATTTGGCTTCAAAAAACATTTTGGTTCCTGGGCAGCCTTTTCCTGACCATTAAGTCACGCATTTTCTTCCCCAATCACCAAAAAGGCTCTATTTTTAAAAAGTGGAAGCAACACCATTTTTAGACATTGAATTTCATCCCGAAACTCATCCTGGTGTCCGTTTTTGGATTTGGTTTGAAAAAAAAATTTGGCTCCAAAAAACATTTTGGTTCCTGGGCAGTGTTTTTCCTGACCATTATGTCACGCGTTTTCTTCCCCAATCACCAAAATGGCTCAATTTTTAAAAAGTGGAAGCAATAACATTTTTAGACATGGAATTTCATCCCGAAACTCATCCTGGTGTCCGTTTTTGCATTTGGTTTCAAAAATAAATTTGGCTTCAAAAAACATTTTGGTTCCTGGGCAGCATTTTTCCTGACCATTAAGTCACGCGTTTTCTTCCCCAATCACCAAAAAGGCTCGATTTTTAAAAAGTGGAAGCAATACCATTTTTAGACATGGAATTTCATCCCGAAACTCATCCTGGTGTCCGTTTTTGCATTTGGTTTTTAAAAAAAAATTTGGCTTCAAAAAACATTTTGGTTCCTGGGCAGCATTTTCCTGACCATTAAGTCACGCGTTTTCTTCCCCAATCACCAAAAAGGCTCGATTTTTAAAAAGTGGAAGCAACACCATTTTTAGACATGGAATTTCATCCCGAAACTCATCCTGGTGTCCGTTTTTGCATTTGGTTTCAAAAAAAAAATTTGGCTTCAAAAAACATTTTGGTTCCTGGGCAGCCTTTTCCTGACCATTAAGTCACGCATTTTCTTCCCCAATCACCAAAAAGGCTCTATTTTTAAAAAGTGGAAGCAACACCATTTTTAGACATGGAATTTTATCCTGAAACTCATCCTGGTTTCCATTTTTGCATTTGGTTTCAAAAAAAAAATTTGGCTTCAAAAAACATTTTGGTTCCTGGGCAGCATTTTTCCTGACCATTAAGTCACGCGTTTTCTTCCCCAATCACCAAAAAGGCTCGATTTTTAAAAAGTGGAAGCAACACCATTTTTAGACATGGAATTTCATCCCGAAACTCATCCTGGTGTCCGTTTTTGCATTTGGTTTCAAAAAAAAAATTTGGCTTCAAAAAACATTTTGGTTCCTGGGCAGCATTTTCCTGACCATTAAGTCACGCGTTTTCTTCCCCAATCACCAAAAAGGCTCAATTTTTAAAAAGTGGAAGCAACACCATTTTTAGACATGGAATTTTATCCTGAAACTCATCCTGGTTTCCATTTTTGCATTTGGTTTCAAAAAAAAAATTTGGCTTCAAAAAACATTTTGGTTCCTGGGCAGCATTTTCCTGACCATTAAGTCACGCGTTTTCTTCCCCAATCACCAAAAAGGCTCTATTTTTAAAAAGTGGAAGCAACACCATTTTTAGACATGGAATTTTATCCTGAAACTCATCCTGGTTTCCATTTTTGCATTTGGTTTCAAAAAAAAATTTGGCTTCAAAAAACATTTTGGTTTCTGGGCAGCATTTTTCCTGACCATTAAGTCACGCGTTTTCTTCCCCAATCACCAAAAAGGCTCGATTTTTAAAAAGTGGAAGCAACACCATTTTTAGACATGGAATTTCATCCCGAAACTCATCCTGGTGTCCGTTTTTGCATTTGGTTTCAAAAAAAAAATTTGGCTTCAAAAAACATTTTGGTTCCTGGGCAGCCTTTTCCTGACCATTAAGTCACGCATTTTCTTCCCCAATCACCAAAAAGGCTCTATTTTTAAAAAGTGGAAGCAATACCATTTTTAGACATGGAATTTCATCCCGAAACTCATCCTGGTGTCCGTTTTTGCATTTGGTTTGAAAAAAAAATTTGGCTTCAAAAAACATTTTGGTTCCTGGGCAGCATTTTTCCTGACCATTAAGTCACGCGTTTTCTTCCCCAATCACCAAAAAGGCTCAATTTTTAAAAAGTGGAAGCAATACCATTTTTAGACATGGAATTTCATCCCGAAACTCATCCTGGTGTCCGTTTTTGCATTTGGTTTCAAAAAAAAAATTTGGCTTCAAAAAACATTTTGGTTCCTGGGCAGCATTTTCCTGACCATTAAGTCACGCATTTTCTTCCCCAATCACCAAAAAGGCTCTATTTTTAAAAAGTGGAAGCAATACCATTTTTAGACATGGAATTTCATCCCGAAACTCATCCTGGTGTTCGTTTTTGCATTTGGTTTCAAAAAAAAAATTTGGCTTCAAAAAACATTTTGGTTCCTGGGCAGCATTTTCCTGACCATTAAGTCACGCGTTTTCTTCCCCAAACAGCAAAAAGGCTCGATTTTTAAAAAGTGGAAGCAACACCATTTTTAGACATGGAATTGCATCCCGAAACTCATCCTGGTGTCCGTTTTTGCATTTGGTTTCAAAAAAAAAATTTGGCTTCAAAAAACATTTTGGTTCCTGGGCAGCATTTTCCTGACCATTAAGTCACGCGTTTTCTTCCCCAATCACCAAAGAGGCTCAATTTTTAAAAAGTGGAAGCAACACCATTTTTAGACATGGAATTTTATCCTGAAACTCATCCTGGTTTCCATTTTTGCATTTGGTTTCAAAAAAAAAATTTGGCTTCAAAAAACATTTTGGTTCCTGGGCAGCATTTTTCCTGACCATTAAGTCACACGTTTTCTTCCCCAATCACCAAAAAGGCTCGATTTTTAAAAAGTGGAAGCAACACCATTTTTAGACATGGCATTTTATCCTGAAACTCATCCTGGTGTTCATTTTTGCATTTGGTTTCAAAAAAAAATTTGGCTTCAAAAAACATTTTGGTTCCTGGGCGGCATTTTTCTGACCATTAAGTCACGCGTTTTCTTCCCCAATCACCAAAAAGGCTCAATTTATAAAAGGGGGAAGCAACACCATTTTTAGACATGGAATTTCATCCCGAAACTCATCCTGGTGTCCGTTTTTGCATTTGGTTTCAAAAAAAAAATTTGGCTTCAAAAAACATTTTGGTTCCTGGGCAGCATTTTTCCTGACCATTAAGTCACGCGTTTTCTTCCCCAATCACCAAAAAGGCTCGATTTTTAAAAAGTGGAAGCAATACCATTTTTAGACATGGAATTTCATCCCGAAACTGATCCTCGTGTCCGTTTTTGAATTTGGTTTCAAAAAAAAAATTTGGCTCCAAAAAACATTTTGATTCCTGGGCAGTGTTTTTCCTGACCATTAAGTCACGCGTTTTCTTCCCCAATCACCAAAAAGGCTCAATTTATAAAAAGTGGAAGCAATACCATTTTTAGACATGGAATTTCATCCCGAAACTCATCCTGGTTTCCATTTTTGCATTTGGTTTCAAAAAAAAATTTGGCTTCAAAAAACATTTTGGTTCCTGGGCAGCATTTTCCTGACCATTAAGTCACGCGTTTTCTTCCCCAATCACCAAAAAGGCTCAATTTATAAAAGGGGGAAGCAACACCATTTTTAGACATGGAATTTCATCCCGAAACTCATCCTGGTGTCCGTTTTTGCATTTGGTTTCAAAAAAAAAATTTGGCTTCAAAAAACATTTTGGTTCCTGGGCAGCATTTTTCCTGACCATTAAGTCACGCGTTTTCTTCCCCAATCACCAAAAAGGCTCGATTTTTAAAAAGTGGAAGCAATACCATTTTTAGACATGGAATTTCATCCCGAAACTGATCCTCGTGTCCGTTTTTGAATTTGGTTTCAAAAAAAAAATTTGGCTCCAAAAAACATTTTGATTCCTGGGCAGTGTTTTTCCTGACCATTAAGTCACGCGTTTTCTTCCCCAATCACCAAAAAGGCTCAATTTATAAAAAGTGGAAGCAATACCATTTTTAGACATGGAATTTCATCCCGAAACTCATCCTGGTTTCCATTTTTGCATTTGGTTTCAAAAAAAAATTTGGCTTCAAAAAACATTTTGGTTCCTGGGCAGCATTTTCCTGACCATTAAGTCACGCGTTTTCTTCCCCAAACAGCAAAAAGGCTCGATTTTTAAAAAGTGGAAGCAACACCATTTTTAGACATGGAATTTCATCCCGAAACTCATCCTGGTGTCCGTTTTTGCATTTGGTTTCAAAAAAAAAAATTTGGCTTCAAAAAACATTTTGGTTCCTGGGCAGCATTTTCCTGACCATTAAGTCACGCGTTTTCTTCCCCAATCACCAAAGAGGCTCAATTTTTAAAAAGTGGAAGCAACACCATTTTTAGACATGGAATTTTATCCTGAAACTCATCCTGGTTTCCATTTTTGCATTTGGTTTCAAAAAAAAAATTTGGCTTCAAAAAACATTTTGGTTCCTGGGCAGCATTTTCCTGACCATTAAGTCACGCGTTTTCTTCCCCAATCACCAAAAAGGCTCGATTTTTAAAAAGTGGAAGCAACACCATTTTTAGACATGGAATTTTATCCTGAAACTCATCCTGGTTTCCATTTTTGCATTTGGTTTCAAAAAAAAAATTTGGCTTCAAAAAACATTTTGGTTCCTGGGCAGCATTTTTCCTGCCCATTAAGTCACGCGTTTTCTTCCCCAATCACCAAAAAGGCTCGATTTTTAAAAAGTGGAAGCAACACCATTTTTAAACATGGAATTTCATCCCAAAACTCATCCTGGTGTCGGTTTATGCATTTGGTTGAAAAAAAAATTTGGCTCCAAAAAACATTTTGATTCCTGGGCAGTGTTTTTCCTGACCATTAAGTCACGCGTTTTCTTCCCCAATCACCAAAAAGGCTCGATTTTAAAAAAGTGGAAGCAACACCATTTTTAGACACGGAATTTTATCCTGAAACTCATCCTGGTGTCCATTTTTGCATTTGGTTTCAAAAAAAAAATTTGGCTTCAAAAAACATTTTGGTTCCTGGGCAGCATTTTCCTGACCATTAAGTCACGCGTTTTCTTCCCCAAACAGGAAAAAGGCTCGATTTTTAAAAAGTGGAAGCAACACCATTTTTAGAAATGGAATTTCATCCCGAAACTCATCCTGGTGTCCGTTTTTACATTTGCTTTCAAAAAAAAAATTTGGCTTCAAAAAACATTTTGGTTCCTGGAAAGCATTTTCCTGACCATTAAGTCACGCATTTTCTTCCCCAATCACCAAAAAGGCTCTATTTTTAAAAAGTGGAAGCAATACCATTTTTAGACATGGAATTTCATCCGGAAACTCATCCTGGTGTCCGTTTTTGCATTTGGTTTCAAGAAAAAAATTTGGCTTCAAAAAACTTTTTGGTTCCTGGACAGCATTTTTCTGACCATTAAGTCACGCGTTTTCTTCCCCAAACAGCAAAAAGGCTCGATTTTTAAAAAGTGGAAGCAACACCATTTTTAGACATGGAATTTCATCCCGAAACTCATCCTGGTGTCCGTTTTTACATTTGGTTTCAAAAAAAAAATTTGGCTTCAAAAAACATTTTGGTTCCTGGGCAGTATGTTTCCTGACCATTAAGTCACGCGTTTTCTTCCCCAATCACCAAAAAGGCTCGATTTTTAAAAAGTGGAAGCAACACCATTTTTAGACATGGAATTTCATCCCGAAACTCATCCTGGTGTCCGTTTTTACATTTGGTTTCAAAAAAAAAATTTGGCTTCAAAAAACATTTTGGTTCCTGGAAAGCATTTTCCTGACCATTAAGTCATGCATTTTCTTCCCCAATCACCAAAAAGGCTCTATTTTTAAAAAGTGGAAGCAATACCATTTTTAGACATGGAATTTCATCCCGAAACTCATCCTGGTGTCCGTTTTTGCATTTGGTTTCAAGAAAAAAATTTGGCTTCAAAAAACTTTTTGGTTCCTGGACAGCATTTTTCTGACCATTAAGTCACGCGTTTTCTTCCCCAAACAGCAAAAAGGCTCGATTTTTAAAAAGTGGAAGCAACACCATTTTTAGACATGGCATTTTATCCTGAAACTCATCCTCCTGTCCATTTTTGCATTTGGTTTCAAAAAAAAAAATTTGGCTTCAAAAAACATTTTGGTTCCTGGGCGGCATTTTTCCTGCCCATTAAGTCACGCGTTTTCTTCCCCAATCACCAAAAAGGCTCGATTTTTAAAAAGTGGAAGCAACACCATTTTTAAACATGGAATTTCATCCCAAAACTCATCCTGGTGTCGGTTTATGCATTTGGTTGAAAAAAAAATTTGGCTCCAAAAAACATTTTGATTCCTGGGCAGTGTTTTTCCTGACCATTAAGTCACGCATTTTCTTCCCCAATCACCAAAAAGGCTCAATTTTTAAAAAGTGGAAGCAACACCATTTTTAGACATGGAATTTCATCCTGAAACTCATCCTGGTGTCCATTTTTGTATTTGGTTTCAAAAAAAAAATTTGGCTTCAAAAAACATTTTGGTTCCTGGGCGGCATTTTTCCTGACCATTAAGTCACGCGTTTTCTTCCCCAATCACCAAAAAGGCTCAATTTATAAAAAGGGGAAGCAACACCATTTTTAGACATGGAATTTCAACCCGAAACTCATCCTGGTGTCCGTTTTTGCATTTGGTTTCAAAAAAAAATTTGGCTCCAAAAAACATTTTGATTCCTGGTCAGTGTTTTTCCTGCACATTAAGTCACGCGTTTTCTTCCCCAATCACCAAAAAGGCTCAATTTTTTAAAAGTGGAAGCAACACCATTTTTAGACATGGAATTTCATCCCGAAACTCATCCTGGTGTCCGTTTTTGCATTTGGTTTCAAAAAAAAAATTTGGCTTCAAAAAACATTTTGGTTCCTGGGCGGCATTTTTCCTGACCATTAAGTCACGCGTTTTCTTCCCCAATCACCAAAAAGGCTCGATTTTAAAAAAGTGGAAGCAACACCATTTTTAGACACGGAATTTTATCCTGAAACTCATCCTGGTGTCCATTTTTGCATTTGGTTTCAAAAAAAAAATTTGGCTTCAAAAAACATTTTGGTTCCTGGGCAGCATTTTCCTGACCATTAAGTCACGCGTTTTCTTCCCCAAACAGCAAAAAGGCTCGATTTTTAAAAAGTGGAAGCAACACAATTTTTAGACATGGAATTTCATCCCGAAACTCATCGTGGTGTCCGTTTTTGCATTTGGTTTCAAAAAAAAAATTTGGCTTCAAAAAACATTTTGGTTCCTGGGCAGCATTTTTCCTGACCATTAAGTCACGCATTTTCTTCCCCCATCACCAAAAAGGCTCGATTTTTAAAAAGTGGAAGCAACACCATTTTTAGACATGGAATTTTATCCTGAAACTCATCCTGGTGTCCATTTTTGCATTTGGTTTCAAAAAAAAAAATTGGCTTCAAAAAACATTTTGGTTCCTGGGCATCATTTTCCTGACCATTAAGTCATGTGTTTTCTTCCCTAAACAGCAAAAAGGCTCGATTTTTAAAAAGTGGAAGCAACACCATTTTTAGACATGGAATTTCATCCCGAAACTCATCCTGGTGTCCATTTTTGCATTTGGTTTCAAAAAAAAAATTTGGCTTCAAAAAACATTTTGGTTCCTGGGCAGCATTTTTCCTGACCATTAAGTCACGCGTTTTCTTCCCCAATCACCAAAAAGGCTCGATTTTTAAAAAGTGGAAGCAACACCATTTTTAGACATGGAATTTTATCCTGAAACTCATCCTCGTGTCCATTTTTGCATTTGGTTTCAAAAAAAAATTTTGGCTTCAAAAAACATTTTGGTTCCTGGGCGGCATTTTTCCTGACCATTAAGTAACGCGTTTTCTTCCCCAATCACCAAAAAGGCTCGATTTTTAAAAAGTGGAAGCAACACCATTTTTAGAAATGGAATTTCATCCCGAAACTCATCCTGGTGTCCGTTTTTACATTTGGTTTCAAAAAAAAAATTGGCTCCAAAAAACATTTTGATTCCTGGGCAGTGTTTTTCCTGACCATTAAGTCACGCATTTTCTTCCCCAATCACCAAAAAGGCTCAATTTTTAAAAAGTGGAAGCAACACCATTTTTAGACATGGAATTTCATCCCGAAACTCATCCTGGTGTCCGTTTTTGTATTTGGTTTCAAAAAAAAATTTGGCTTCAAAAAACATTTTGGTTCCTGGGCAGCATTTTTCCTGACCATTAAGTCACGCGTTTTCTTCCCCAATCACCAAAAAGGCTCGATTTTTAAAAAGTGGAAGCAACACCATTTTTAGACATGGAATTTTATCCTGAAACTCATCCTCGTGTCCATTTTTGCATTTGGTTTCAAAAAAAAATTTTGGCTTCAAAAAACATTTTGGTTCCTGGGCAGCATTTTTCCTGACCATTAAGTCACGCGTTTTCTTCCCCAATCACAAAAAAGGATCGATTTTTAAAAAGTGGAAGCAACACCATTTTTAGACATGTAATTTTATCCTGAAACTCATCCTGGTGTCCATTTTTGCATTTGGTTTCAAAAAAAAAAATTGGCTTCAAAAAACATTTTGGTTCCTGGGCGGCATTTTTCCTGACCATTAAGTCACGCGTTTTCTTCCCCAATCACCAAAAAGGCTCGATTTTTAAAAAGTGGAAGCAACACCATTTTTAGACATGGAATTTCATCCCAAAACTCATCCTGGTGTCGGTTTTTGCATTTGGTTGAAAAAAAAATTTGGCTCCAAAAAACATTTTGATTCCTGGGCAGCATTTTTCCTGACCATTAAGTCACGCGTTTTCTTCCCCAATCACCAAAAAGGCTCGATTTTTAAAAAGTGGAAGCAACACCATTTTTAGACATGGAATTTCATCCCGAAACTCATCCTGGTGTCCGTTTTTGCATTTGGTTTGAAAAAAAAATTTGGCTCCAAAAAACATTTTGGTTCCTGGGCAGCATTTTTCCTGACCATTAAGTCACGCATTTTCTTCCCCAATCACCAAAAAGGCTCGATTTTTAAAAAGTGGAAGCAACACCATTTTTAGACATGGAATTTCATCCCGAAACTCATCCTGGTGTCCGTTTTTGCATTTGGTTTCAAAAAAAAGTTTGGCTTCAAAAAACATTTTGGTTCCTGGACAGCATTTTTCTGTCCATTAAGTCACGCGTTTTCTTCCCCAAACAGCAAAAAGGCTCGATTTTTAAAAAGTGGAAGCAACACCATTTTTAGAAATGGAATTTCATCCCGAAACTCATCCTGGTGTCCGTTTTTACATTTGGTTTCAAAAAAAAAATTTGGCTTCAAAAAACATTTTGGTTCCTGGAAAGCATTTTCCTGACCATTAAGTCACGCATTTTCTTCCCCAATCACCAAAAAGGCTCTATTTTTAAAAAGTGGAAGCAATACCATTTTTAGACATGGAATTTCATCCCGAAACTCATCCTGGTGTCCGTTTTTGCATTTGGTTTCAAGAAAAAAATTTGGCTTCAAAAAACTTTTTGGTTCCTGGACAGCATTTTTCTGACCATTAAGTCACGCGTTTTCTTCCCCAAACAGCAAAAAGGCTCGATTTTTAAAAAGTGGAAGCAACACCATTTTTAGACATGGAATTTCATCCCGAAACTCATCCTGGTGTCCGTTTTTACATTTGGTTTCAAAAAAAAAATTTGGCTTCAAAAAACATTTTGGTTCCTGGGCAGTATGTTTCCTGACCATTAAGTCACGCGTTTTCTTCCCCAATCACCAAAAAGGCTCGATTTTTAAAAAGTGGAAGCAACACCATTTTTAGAAATGGAATTTCATCCCGAAACTCATCCTGGTGTCCGTTTTTACATTTGGTTTCAAAAAAAAAATTTGGCTTCAAAAAACATTTTGGTTCCTGGAAAGCATTTTCCTGACCATTAAATCACGCATTTTCTTCCCCAATCACCAAAAAGGCTCTATTTTTAAAAAGTGGAAGCAATACCATTTTTAGACATGGAATTTCATCCCGAAACTCATCCTGGTGTCCGTTTTTGCATTTGGTTTCAAGAAAAAAATTTGGCTTCAAAAAACTTTTTGGTTCCTGGACAGCATTTTTCTGACCATTAAGTCACGCGTTTTCTTCCCCAAACAGCAAAAAGGCTCGATTTTTAAAAAGTGGAAGCAACACCATTTTTAGACATGGAATTTCATCCCGAAACTCATCCTGGTGTCCGTTTTTGCATTTGGTTTCAAAAAAAAATTTGGCTTCAAAAAACATTTTGGTTCCTGGGCAGCATTTTTCCTGACCATTAAGTCACGCGTTTTCTTCCCCAATCACCAAAAAGGCTCGATTTTTAAAAAGTGGAAGCAACACCATTTTTAGACATGGAATTTTATCCTCAACCTCATCCTGGTGTCCATTTTTGCATTTGGTTTCAAAAAAAAAATTTGGCTTCAAAAAACATTTTGGTTCCTGGGCAGCATTTTTCCGGACCATTAAGTCACGCGTTTTCTTCCCCAATCACAAAAAAGGCTCGATTTTTAAAAAGTGGAAGCAACACCATTTTTAGACATGGCATTTTATCCTGAAACTCATCCTCCTGTCCATTTTTGCATTTGGTTTCAAAAAAAAAAATTTGGCTTCAAAAAACATTTTGGTTCCTGGGCGGCATTTTTCCTGCCCATTAAGTCACGCGTTTTCTTCCCCAATCACCAAAAAGGCTCGATTTTTAAAAAGTGGAAGCAACACCATTTTTAAACATGGAATTTCATCCCAAAACTCATCCTGGTGTCGGTTTTTGCATTTGGTTGAAAAAAAAATTTGGCTCCAAAAAACATTTTGATTCCTGGGCAGTGTTTTTCCTGACCATTAAGTCACGCATTTTCTTCCCCAATCACCAAAAAGGCTCAATTTATAAAAAGGGGAAGCAACACCATTTTTAGACATGGAATTTCAACCCGAAACTCATCCTGGTGTCCGTTTTTGCATTTGGTTTCAAAAAAAAATTTGGCTCCAAAAAACATTTTGATTCCTGGTCAGTGTTTTTCCTGCACATTAAGTCACGCGTTTTCTTCCCCAATCACCAAAAAGGCTCAATTTTTTAAAAGTGGAAGCAACACCATTTTTAGACATGGAATTTCATCCCGAAACTCATCCTGGTGTCCGTTTTTGCATTTGGTTTCAAAAAAAAAATTTGGCTTCAAAAAACATTTTGGTTCCTGGGCGGCATTTTTCCTGACCATTAAGTCACGCGTTTTCTTCCCCAATCACCAAAAAGGCTCGATTTTAAAAAAGTGGAAGCAACACCATTTTTAGACACGGAATTTTATCCTGAAACTCATCCTGGTGTCCATTTTTGCATTTGGTTTCAAAAAAAAAATTTGGCTTCAAAAAACATTTTGGTTCCTGGGCAGCATTTTCCTGACCATTAAGTCACGCGTTTTCTTCCCCAAACAGCAAAAAGGCTCGATTTTTAAAAAGTGGAAGCAACACAATTTTTAGACATGGAATTTCATCCCGAAACTCATCCTGGTGTCCGTTTTTGCATTTGGTTTCAAAAAAAAAATTTGGCTTCAAAAAACATTTTGGTTCCTGGGCAGCATTTTTCCTGACCATTAAGTCACGCATTTTCTTCCCCCATCACCAAAAAGGCTCGATTTTTAAAAAGTGGAAGCAACACCATTTTTAGACATGGAATTTTATCCTGAAACTCATCCTGGTGTCCATTTTTGCATTTGGTTTCAAAAAAAAAATTTGGCTTCAAAAAACATTTTGGTTCCTGGGCAGCATTTTTCCTGACCATTAAGTCACGCGTTTTCTTCCCCAATCACCAAAAAGGCTCGATTTTTAAAAAGTGGAAGCAACACCATTTTTAGACATGTAATTTTATCCTGAAACTCATCCTGGTGTCCGTTTTTGCATTTGGTTTCAAAAAAAAGTTTGGCTTCAAAAAACATTTTTGTTCCTGGACAGCATTTTTCTGTCCATTAAGTCACGCGTTTTCTTCCCCAAACAGCAAAAAGGCTCCATTTTTAAAAAGTGGAAGCAACACCATTTTTAGAAATGGAATTTCATCCCGAAACTCATCCTGGTGTCCATTTTTACATTTGGTTTCAAAAAAAAAATTTGGCTTCAAAAAACATTTTGGTTCCTGGGCAGCATTTTTCCTGACCATTAAGTCACGCATTTTCTTCCCCAATCACCAAAAAGGCTCGATTTTTAAAAAGGGGAAGCAACACCATTTTTAGACATGGAATTTCAACCCGAAACTCATCCTGCTGTCCGTTTTTACATTTGGTTTCAAAAAAAAAATTTGGCTTCAAAAAACATTTTGGTTCCTGGAAAGCATTTTCCTGACCATTAAGTCACGCATTTTCTTCCCCAATCACCAAAAAGGCTCTATTTTTAAAAAGTGGAAGCAATACCATTTTTAGACATGGAATTTCATCCCGAAACTCATCCTGGTGTCCGTTTTTGCATTTGGTTTCAAGAAAAAAATTTGGCTTCAAAAAACTTTTTTGTTCCTGGACAGCATTTTTCTGACCATTAAGTCAAGCGTTTTCTTCCCCAAACAGCAAAAAGGCTCGATTTTTAAAAAGTGGAAGCAACACCATTTTTAGACATGGAATTTCATCCCGAAACTCATCCTGGTGTCCGTTTTTGCATTTGGTTTCAAAAAAAAATTTGGCTTCAAAAAACATTTTGGTTCCTGGGCAGCATTTTTCCTGACCATTAAGTCACGCGTTTTCTTCCCCAATCACCAAAAAGGCTCGATTTTTAAAAAGTGGAAGCAACACCATTTTTAGACATGGAATTTTATCCTCAAACTCATCCTGGTGTCCATTTTTGCATTTGGTTTCAAAAAAAAAATTTGGCTTCAAAAAACATTTTGGTTCCTGGGCAGCATTTTTCCTGACCATTAAGTCACGCGTTTTCTTCCCCAATCACCAAAAAGGCTCGATTTTTAAAAAGTGGAAGCAATACCATTTTTAGACATGGAATTTCATCCCGAAACTCATCCTGGTGTCCGTTTTTACATTTGGTTTCAAAAAAAAAATTTGGCTTCAAAAAACATTTTGGTTCCTGGGCAGTATGTTTCCTGACCATTAAGTCACGCGTTTTCTTCCCCAATCACCAAAAAGGCTCGATTTTTAAAAAGTGGAAGCAACACCATTTTTAGAAATGGAATTTCATCCCGAAACTCATCCTGGTGTCCGTTTTTACATTTGGTTTCAAAAAAAAAATTTGGCTTCAAAAAACATTTTGGTTCCTGGAAAGCATTTTCCTGACCATTAAGTCACGCATTTTCTTCCCCAATCACCAAAAAGGCTCTATTTTTAAAAAGTGGAAGCAATACCATTTTTAGACATGGAATTTCATCCCGAAACTCATCCTGGTGTCCGTTTTTGCATTTGGTTTCAAGAAAAAAATTTGGCTTCAAAAAACTTTTTGGTTCCTGGACAGCATTTTTCTGACCATTAAGTCACGCGTTTTCTTCCCCAAACAGCAAAAAGGCTCGATTTTTAAAAAGTGGAAGCAACACAATTTTTAGACATGGAATTTCATCCCGAAACTCATCCTGGTGTCCGTTTTTGCATTTGGTTTCAAAAAAAAATTTGGCTTCAAAAAACATTTTGGTTCCTGGGCAGCATTTTTCCTGACCATTAAGTCACGCGTTTTCTTCCCCAATCACCAAAAAGGCTCGATTTTTAAAAAGTGGAAGCAACACCATTTTTAGACATGGAATTTTATCCTCAAACTCATCCTGGTGTCCATTTTTGCATTTGGTTTCAAAAAAAAAATTTGGCTTCAAAAAACATTTTGGTTCCTGGGCAGCATTTTTCCGGACCATTAAGTCACGCGTTTTCTTCCCCAATCACAAAAAAGGCTCGATTTTTAAAAAGTGGAAGCAACACCATTTTTAGACATGTAATTTTATCCTGAAACTCATCCTGGTGTCCATTTTTGCGTTTGGTTTCAAAAAAAAAAATTGGCTTCAAAAAACATTTTGGTTCCTGGGCGGCATTTTTCCTGACCATTAAGTCACGCGTTTTCTTCCCCAATCACCAAAAAGGCTCGATTTTTAAAAAGTGGAAGCAACACCATTTTTAGACATGGCATTTTATCCTGAAACTCATCCTCCTGTCCATTTTTGCATTTGGTTTCAAAAAAAAAAATTTGGCTTCAAAAAACATTTTGGTTCCTGGGCGGCATTTTTCCTGCCCATTAAGTCACGCGTTTTCTTCCCCAATCACCAAAAAGGCTCGATTTTTAAAAAGTGGAAGCAACACCATTTTTAGACATGGAATTTCATCCCAAAACTCATCCTGGTGTCGGTTTTTGCATTTGGTTGAAAAAAAAATTTGGCTCCAAAAAACATTTTGATTCCTGGGCAGTGTTTTTCCTGACCATTAAGTCACGCATTTTCTTCCCCAATCACCAAAAAGGCTCAATTTTTAAAAAGTGGAAGCAACACCATTTTTAGACATGGAATTTCATCCTGAAACTCATCCTGGTGTCCATTTTTGTATTTGGTTTCAAAAAAAAAATTTGGCTTCAAAAAATATTTTGGTTCCTGGGCGGCATTTTTCCTGACCATTAAGTCACGCGTTTTCTTCCCCAATCACCAAAAAGGCTCAATTTATAAAAAGGGGAAGCAACACCATTTTTAGACATGGAATTTCAACCCGAAACTCATCCTGGTGTCCGTTTTTGCATTTGGTTTCAAAAAAAAATTTGGCTCCAAAAAACATTTTGATTCCTGGTCAGTGTTTTTCCTGCCCATTAAGTCACGCGTTTTCTTCCCCAATCACAAAAAAGGCTCGATTTTTAAAAAGTGGAAGCAACACCATTTTTAGACATGGAATTTCATCCCGAAACTCATCCTGGTGTCCGTTTTTGCATTTGATTTGGAAAAAAAATTTGGCTCCAAAAAACATTTTGGTTCCTGGGCGGCATTTTTCCTGACCATTAAGTCACGCGTTTTCTTCCCCAATCACCAAAAAGGCTCGATTTTTAAAAAGTGGAAGCAACACCATTTTTAGACATGGCATTTTTTCCTGAAACTCATCCTCCTGTCCATTTTTGCATTTGGTTTCAAAAAAAAAAATTTGGCTTCAAAAAACATTTTGATTCCTGGGCAGTGTTTTTCCTGACCATTAAGTCACGCGTTTTCTTCCCCAATCACCAAAAAGGCTCAATTTTTTAAAAGTGGAAGCAACACCATTTTTAGACATGGAATTTCATCCCGAAACTCATCCTGGTGTCCGTTTTTGCATTTGGTTTCAAAAAAAAAATTTGGCTTCAAAAAACATTTTGGTTCCTGGGCGGCATTTTTCCTGACCATTAAGTCACGCGTTTTCTTCCCCAATCACCAAAAAGGCTCGATTTTAAAAAAGTGGAAGCAACACCATTTTTAGACATGGCATTTTATCCTGAAACTCATCCTCCTGTCCATTTTTGCATTTGGTTTCAAAAAAAAAATTTGGCTTCAAAAAACATTTTGATTCCTGGGCAGTGTTTTTCCTGACCATTAAGTCACGCGTTTTCTTCCCCAATCACCAAAAAGGCTCAATTTTTTAAAAGTGGAAGCAACACCATTTTTAGACATGGAATTTCATCCCGAAACTCATCCTGGTGTCCGTTTTTGCATTTGGTTTCAAAAAAAAAATTTGGCTTCAAAAAACATTTTGGTTCCTGGGCGGCATTTTTCCTGACCATTAAGTCACGCGTTTTCTTCCCCAATCACCAAAAAGGCTCGATTTTAAAAAAGTGGAAGCAACACCATTTTTAGACACGGAATTTTATCCTGAAACTCATCCTGGTGTCCATTTTTGCATTTGGTTTCAAAAAAAAAATTTGGCTTCAAAAAACATTTTGGTTCCTGGGCAGCATTTTCCTGACCATTAAGTCACGCGTTTTCTTCCCCAAACAGCAAAAAGGCTCGATTTTTAAAAAGTGAAAGCAACACAATTTTTAGACATGGAATTTCATCCCGAAACTCATCCTGGTGTCCGTTTTTGCATTTGGTTTCAAAAAAAAAATTTGGCTTCAAAAAACATTTTGGTTCCTGGGCAGCATTTTTCCTGACCATTAAGTCACGCGTTTTCTTCCCCAATCACCAAAAAGGCTCGATTTTTAAAAAGTGGAAGCAACACCATTTTTAGACATGGAATTTTATCCTGAAACTCATCCTGGTGTCCATTTTTGCATTTGGTTTCAAAAAAAAAATTTGGCTTCAAAAAACATTTTGGTTCCTGGGCATCATTTTCCTGACCATTAAGTCATGTGTTTTCTTCCCTAAACAGCAAAAAGGCTCGATTTTTAAAAAGTGGAAGCAACACCATTTTTAGACATGGAATTTCATCCCGAAACTCATCCTGGTGTCCATTTTTGTATTTGGTTTCAAAAAAAAAATTTGGCTTCAAAAAACATTTTGGTTCCTGGGCAGCATTTTTCCTGACCATTAAGTCACGCATTTTCTTCCCCAATCACCAAAAAGGCTCGATTTTTAAAAAGTGGAAGCAACACCATTTTTAGACATGTAATTTTATCCTGAAACTCATCCTGGTGTCCATTTTTGCATTTGGTTTCAAAAAAAAATTTGGCTTCAAAAAACATTTTGGTTCCTGGGCAGCATTTTTCCTGACCATTAAGTCACGCGTTTTCTTCCCCAATCACCAAAAACGCTCAATTTTTAAAAAGTGGAAGCAACACCATTTTTAGACATGGAATTTCATCCCGAAACTCATCCTGGTGTCCGTTTTTGCATTTGGTTTGAAAAAAAAATTTGGCTCCAAAAAACATTTTGGTTCCTGGGCAGTGTTTTTCCTGACCATTAAGTCACGCGTTTTCTTTCCCAATCACCAAAAAGGCTCGATTTTTAAAAAGTGGAGGCAACACCATTTTTAGACATGGAATTTCATCCCGAAACTCATCCTGGTGTCCGTTTTTGCATTTGGTTTCAAAAAAAAATTTGGCTTAAAAAAACATTTTGGTTCCTGGGCAGCATTTTCCTGACCATTAAGTCACGCGTTTTCTTCCCCAATCACCAAAAAGGCTCGATTTTTAAAAAGTGGAAGCAACACCATTTTTAGACATGGAATTTCATCCCGAAACTCATCCTGGTGTCCGTTTTTGCATTTGGTTTCAAAAAAAAAATTTGGCTTCAAAAAACATTTTGGTTCCTGGGTAGCATTTTTCCTGACGATTAAGTCACGCGTTTTCTTCCCCAATCACCAAAAAGGCTCGATTTTTAAAAAGTGGAAGCAACACCATTTTTAAACATGGAATTTCATCCCGAAACTCATCCTGGTGTCCGTTTTTGCATTTGGTTTCAAAAAAAAATTTGGGTTAAAAAAACATTTTGGTTCCTGGGCAGTGTTTTTCCTGACCATTAAGTCACGCATTTTCTTCCCCAATCACCAAAAAGGCTCTATTTTTAAAAAGTGGAAGCAATACCATTTTTAGACATGGAATTTCATCCCGAAACTCATCCTGGTGTCCGTTTTTGCATTTGGTTTCAAAAAAAAGATTTGGCTTAAAAAAACATTTTGGTTCCTGGGCACCATTTTTCCTGACCATTAAGTCACGCATTTTCTTCCCCAATCACAAAAAAGGCTCGATTTTTAAAGTGGAAGCAATACCATTTTTAGACATGGAATTTGAACCCGAAACTCATCCTGGTGTTCATTTTTACATTTGGTTTGAAAAAAAAAATTGGCTCCAAAAAACAATTTGGTTCCTGGGCAGTGTTTTTCCTGACCATTAAGTCACGCGTTTTCTTCCCCAATCACCAAAAAGGCTCGATTTTTAAAAAGTGGAAGCAACACCATTTTTAGACATGTAATTTTATCCTGAAACTCATCCTGGTGTCCATTTTTGCATTTGGTTTCAAAAAAAAAATTTGGCTTCAAAAAACATTTTGGTTCCTGGGCAGCATTTTTCCTGACCATTAAGTCACGCGTTTTCTTCCCGAATCACCAAAAAGGCTCTATTTTTAAAAAGTGGAAGCAACACCATTTTTAGACATGGAATTTCATCCCGAAACTCATCCTGGTGTCCGTTTTTGCATTTGGTTTGAAAAAAAAATTTGGCTCCAAAAAACATTTTGGTTCCTGGGCAGTGTTTTTCCTGACCGTTAAGTCACGCGTTTTCTTCCCCAATCACCAAAAAGGCTCAATTTATTAAAAGTGGAAGCTATACCATTTTTAGACATGGAATTTGAACCCGAAACTCATCCTGGTGTTCATTTTTACATTTGGTTTGAAAAAAAAAATTGGCTCCAAAAAACAATTTGGTTCCTGGGCAGTGTTTTTCCTGACCATTATGTCACGTGTTTTCTTCCCCAATCACCAAAAAGGCTCGATTTTTAAAAAGTGTAGGCAACACCATTTTTAGACATGGAATTTAATCCCGAAACTCATCCCGGTGTCCGTTTTTCCATTTGGTTTCAAAAAAAAATTTGGCTTCAAAAAGCATTTTGGTTCCTGGGCAGCATTTTTCCTGACCATTAAGTCACGCGTTTCCTTCCCCAAACAGCAAAAAGGCTCGATTTTTAAAAAGTGGAAGCAACACAATTTTTAGACATGGAATTTCATCCCGAAACTCATCCTGGTGTCCGTTTTTGCATTTGGTTTCAAAAAAAAAAATTTGGCTTCAAAAAACATTTTGGTTCCTGGGCAGCATTTTTCCTGACCATTAAGTCACGCATTTTCTTCCCCCATCACCAAAAAGGCTCGATTTTTAAAAAGTGGAAGCAACACCATATTTAGACATGGAATTTTATCCTGAAACTCATCCTGGTGTCCATTTTTGCATTTGGTTTCAAAAAAAAAATTTGGCTTCAAAAAACATTTTGGTTCCTGGGCAGCATTTTCCTGACCATTAAGTCATGCGTTTTCTTCCCCAAACAGCAAAAAGGCTCGATTTTTAAAAAGTGGAAGCAACACCATTTTTAGACATGGAATTTCATCCCGAAACTCATCCTGGTGTCCATTTTTGCATTTGGTTTCAAAAAAAAAATTTGGCTTCAAAAAACATTTTGGTTCCTGGGCAGCATTTTTCCTGACCATTAAGTCACGCGTTTTCTTCCCCAATCACCAAAAAGGCTCGATTTTTAAAAAGTGGAAGCAACACCATTTTTAGACATGGAATTTCATCCCGAAACTCATCCTGGTGTCCATTTTTGCATTTGGTTTCAAAAAAAAAATTTGGCTTCAAAAAACATTTTGGTTCCTGGGCAGCATTTTTCCTGACCATTAAGTCACGCGTTTTCTTCCCCAATCACCAAAAACGCTCAATTTTTAAAAAGTGGAAGCAACACCATTTTTAGACATGGAATTTCATCCCGAAACTCATCCTGGTGTCCGTTTTTGCATTTGGTTTCAAAAAAAAATTTGGCTTAAAAAAACATTTTGGTTCCTGGGCAGCATTTTCCTGACCATTAAGTCACGCGTTTTCTTCCCCAATCACCAAAAAGGCTCGATTTTTAAAAAGTGGAAGCAACACCATTTTTAGACATGGAATTTCATCCCGAAACTCATCCTGGTGTCCGTTTTTGCATTTGGTTTCAAAAAAAAAATTTGGCTTCAAAAAACATTTTGGTTCCTGGGTAGCATTTTTCCTGACGCTTAAGTCACGCGTTTTCTTCCCCAATTACCAAAAAGGCTCGATTTTTAAAAAGTGGAAGCAACACCATTTTTAAACATGGAATTTCATCCCGAAACTCATCCTGGTGTCCGTTTTTGCATTTGGTTTCAAAAAAAAATTTGGGTTAAAAAAACATTTTGGTTCCTGGGCAGTGTTTTTCCTGACCATTAAGTCACGTGTTTTCTTCCCCAATCACCAAAAAGGCTCTATTTTTAAAAAGTGGAAGCAATACCATTTTTAGACATGGAATTTCATCCCGAAACTCATCCTGGTGTCCGTTTTTGCATTTGGTTTCAAAAAAAAGATTTGGCTTAAAAAAACATTTTGGTTCCTGGGCAGCATTTTTCCTGACCATTAAGTCACGCGTTTTCTTCCCCAATCACCAAAAAGGCTCAATTTTTAAAAAGTGGAAGCAATACCATTTTTAGACATGGAATTTCATCCCGAAACTCATCCTGGTGTCCATTTTTGCATTTGGTTTCAAAAAAAAAATTTGGCTTCAAAAAACATTTTGGTTCCTGGGCAGCATTTTTCCTGACCATTAAGTCACGCGTTTTCTTCCCCAATCACCAAAAAGGCTCGATTTTTAAAAAGTGGAAGCAACACCATTTTTAGACATGGAATTTCATCCCGAAACTCATCCTGGTGTCCATTTTTGCATTTGGTTTCAAAAAAAAAATTTGGCTTCAAAAAACATTTTGGTTCCTGGGCAGCATTTTTCCTGACCATTAAGTCACGCGTTTTCTTCCCCAATCACCAAAAACGCTCAATTTTTAAAAAGTGGAAGCAACACCATTTTTAGACATGGAATTTCATCCCGAAACTCATCCTGGTGTCCGTTTTTGCATTTGGTTTCAAAAAAAAATTTGGCTTAAAAAAACATTTTGGTTCCTGGGCAGCATTTTCCTGACCATTAAGTCACGCGTTTTCTTCCCCAATCACCAAAAAGGCTCGATTTTTAAAAAGTGGAAGCAACACCATTTTTAGACATGGAATTTCATCCCGAAACTCATCCTGGTGTCCGTTTTTGCATTTGGTTTCAAAAAAAAAATTTGGCTTCAAAAAACATTTTGGTTCCTGGGTAGCATTTTTCCTGACGCTTAAGTCACGCGTTTTCTTCCCCAATTACCAAAAAGGCTCGATTTTTAAAAAGTGGAAGCAACACCATTTTTAAACATGGAATTTCATCCCGAAACTCATCCTGGTGTCCGTTTTTGCATTTGGTTTCAAAAAAAAATTTGGGTTAAAAAAACATTTTGGTTCCTGGGCAGTGTTTTTCCTGACCATTAAGTCACGTGTTTTCTTCCCCAATCACCAAAAAGGCTCTATTTTTAAAAAGTGGAAGCAATACCATTTTTAGACATGGAATTTCATCCCGAAACTCATCCTGGTGTCCGTTTTTGCATTTGGTTTCAAAAAAAAGATTTGGCTTAAAAAAACATTTTGGTTCCTGGGCAGCATTTTTCCTGACCATTAAGTCACGCGTTTTCTTCCCCAATCACCAAAAAGGCTCGATTTTTAAAAAGTGTAGGCAACACCATTTTTAGACATGGAATTTAATCCCGAAACTCATCCCGGTGTCCGTTTTTCCATTTGGTTTCAAAAAAAAATTTGGCTTCAAAAAGCATTTTGGTTCCTGGGCAGCATTTTTCCTGACCATTAAGTCACGCGTTTCCTTCCCCAAACAGCAAAAAGGCTCGATTTTTAAAAAGTGGAAGCAACACAATTTTTAGACATGGAATTTCATCCCGAAACTCATCCTGGTGTCCGTTTTTGCATTTGGTTTCAAAAAAAAAAATTTGGCTTCAAAAAACATTTTGGTTCCTGGGCAGCATTTTTCCTGACCATTAAGTCACGCATTTTCTTCCCCCATCACCAAAAAGGCTCGATTTTTAAAAAGTGGAAGCAACACCATATTTAGACATGGAATTTTATCCTGAAACTCATCCTGGTGTCCATTTTTGCATTTGGTTTCAAAAAAAAAATTTGGCTTCAAAAAACATTTTGGTTCCTGGGCAGCATTTTCCTGACCATTAAGTCATGCGTTTTCTTCCCCAAACAGCAAAAAGGCTCGATTTTTAAAAAGTGGAAGCAACACCATTTTTAGACATGGAATTTCATCCCGAAACTCATCCTGGTGTCCATTTTTGCATTTGGTTTCAAAAAAAAAATTTGGCTTCAAAAAACATTTTGGTTCCTGGGCAGCATTTTTCCTGACCATTAAGTCACGCGTTTTCTTCCCCAATCACCAAAAAGGCTCGATTTTTAAAAAGTGGAAGCAACACCATTTTTAGACATGGAATTTCATCCCGAAACTCATCCTGGTGTCCATTTTTGCATTTGGTTTCAAAAAAAAAATTTGGCTTCAAAAAACATTTTGGTTCCTGGGCAGCATTTTTCCTGACCATTAAGTCACGCGTTTTCTTCCCCAATCACCAAAAACGCTCAATTTTTAAAAAGTGGAAGCAACACCATTTTTAGACATGGAATTTCATCCCGAAACTCATCCTGGTGTCCGTTTTTGCATTTGGTTTCAAAAAAAAATTTGGCTTAAAAAAACATTTTGGTTCCTGGGCAGCATTTTCCTGACCATTAAGTCACGCGTTTTCTTCCCCAATCACCAAAAAGGCTCGATTTTTAAAAAGTGGAAGCAACACCATTTTTAGACATGGAATTTCATCCCGAAACTCATCCTGGTGTCCGTTTTTGCATTTGGTTTCAAAAAAAAAATTTGGCTTCAAAAAACATTTTGGTTCCTGGGTAGCATTTTTCCTGACGCTTAAGTCACGCGTTTTCTTCCCCAATTACCAAAAAGGCTCGATTTTTAAAAAGTGGAAGCAACACCATTTTTAAACATGGAATTTCATCCCGAAACTCATCCTGGTGTCCGTTTTTGCATTTGGTTTCAAAAAAAAATTTGGGTTAAAAAAACATTTTGGTTCCTGGGCAGTGTTTTTCCTGACCATTAAGTCACGTGTTTTCTTCCCCAATCACCAAAAAGGCTCTATTTTTAAAAAGTGGAAGCAATACCATTTTTAGACATGGAATTTCATCCCGAAACTCATCCTGGTGTCCGTTTTTGCATTTGGTTTCAAAAAAAAGATTTGGCTTAAAAAAACATTTTGGTTCCTGGGCAGCATTTTTCCTGACCATTAAGTCACGCGTTTTCTTCCCCAATCACCAAAAAGGCTCAATTTTTAAAAAGTGGAAGCAATACCATTTTTAGACATGGAATTTCATCCCGAAACTCATCCTGGTGTCCATTTTTGCATTTGGTTTCAAAAAAAAAATTTGGCTTCAAAAAACATTTTGGTTCCTGGGCAGCATTTTTCCTGACCATTAAGTCACGCGTTTTCTTCCCCAATCACCAAAAAGGCTCGATTTTTAAAAAGTGGAAGCAACACCATTTTTAGACATGGAATTTCATCCCGAAACTCATCCTGGTGTCCATTTTTGCATTTGGTTTCAAAAAAAAAATTTGGCTTCAAAAAACATTTTGGTTCCTGGGCAGCATTTTTCCTGACCATTAAGTCACGCGTTTTCTTCCCCAATCACCAAAAACGCTCAATTTTTAAAAAGTGGAAGCAACACCATTTTTAGACATGGAATTTCATCCCGAAACTCATCCTGGTGTCCGTTTTTGCATTTGGTTTCAAAAAAAAATTTGGCTTAAAAAAACATTTTGGTTCCTGGGCAGCATTTTCCTGACCATTAAGTCACGCGTTTTCTTCCCCAATCACCAAAAAGGCTCGATTTTTAAAAAGTGGAAGCAACACCATTTTTAGACATGGAATTTCATCCCGAAACTCATCCTGGTGTCCGTTTTTGCATTTGGTTTCAAAAAAAAAATTTGGCTTCAAAAAACATTTTGGTTCCTGGGTAGCATTTTTCCTGACGCTTAAGTCACGCGTTTTCTTCCCCAATTACCAAAAAGGCTCGATTTTTAAAAAGTGGAAGCAACACCATTTTTAAACATGGAATTTCATCCCGAAACTCATCCTGGTGTCCGTTTTTGCATTTGGTTTCAAAAAAAAATTTGGGTTAAAAAAACATTTTGGTTCCTGGGCAGTGTTTTTCCTGACCATTAAGTCACGTGTTTTCTTCCCCAATCACCAAAAAGGCTCTATTTTTAAAAAGTGGAAGCAATACCATTTTTAGACATGGAATTTCATCCCGAAACTCATCCTGGTGTCCGTTTTTGCATTTGGTTTCAAAAAAAAGATTTGGCTTAAAAAAACATTTTGGTTCCTGGGCAGCATTTTTCCTGACCATTAAGTCACGCGTTTTCTTCCCCAATCACCAAAAAGGCTCAATTTTTAAAAAGTGGAAGCAATACCATTTTTAGACATGGAATTTGAACCCGAAACTCATCCTGGTGTTCATTTTTACATTTGGTTTGAAAAAAAAAATTGGCTCCAAAAAACAATTTGGTTCCTGGGCAGTGTTTTTCCTGACCATTAAGTCACGCGTTTTCTTCCCCAATCACCAAAAAGGCTCGATTTTTAAAAAGTGGAAGCAACACAATTTTTAGACATGGAATTTCATCCCGAAACTCATCCTGGTGTCCGTTTTTGCATTTGGTTTCAAAAAAAAAAAATTTGGCTTCAAAAAACATTTTGGTTCCTGGGCAGCATTTTTCCTGACCATTAAGTCACGCATTTTCTTCCCCCATCACCAAAAAGGCTCGATTTTTAAAAAGTGGAAGCAACACCATATTTAGACATGGAATTTTATCCTGAAACTCATCCTGGTGTCCATTTTTGCATTTGGTTTCAAAAAAAAAATTTGGCTTCAAAAAACATTTTGGTTCCTGGGCAGCATTTTCCTGACCATTAAGTCATGCGTTTTCTTCCCCAAACAGCAAAAAGGCTCGATTTTTAAAAAGTGGAAGCAACACCATTTTTAGACATGGAATTTCATCCCGAAACTCATCCTGGTGTCCATTTTTGCATTTGGTTTCAAAAAAAAAATTTGGCTTCAAAAAACATTTTGGTTCCTGGGCAGCATTTTTCCTGACCATTAAGTCACGCGTTTTCTTCCCCAATCACCAAAAAGGCTCGATTTTTAAAAAGTGGAAGCAACACCATTTTTAGACATGGAATTTCATCCCGAAACTCATCCTGGTGTCCATTTTTGCATTTGGTTTCAAAAAAAAAATTTGGCTTCAAAAAACATTTTGGTTCCTGGGCAGCATTTTTCCTGACCATTAAGTCACGCGTTTTCTTCCCCAATCACCAAAAACGCTCAATTTTTAAAAAGTGGAAGCAACACCATTTTTAGACATGGAATTTCATCCCGAAACTCATCCTGGTGTCCGTTTTTGCATTTGGTTTCAAAAAAAAATTTGGCTTAAAAAAACATTTTGGTTCCTGGGCAGCATTTTCCTGACCATTAAGTCACGCGTTTTCTTCCCCAATCACCAAAAAGGCTCGATTTTTAAAAAGTGGAAGCAACACCATTTTTAGACATGGAATTTCATCCCGAAACTCATCCTGGTGTCCGTTTTTGCATTTGGTTTCAAAAAAAAAATTTGGCTTCAAAAAACATTTTGGTTCCTGGGTAGCATTTTTCCTGACGCTTAAGTCACGCGTTTTCTTCCCCAATTACCAAAAAGGCTCGATTTTTAAAAAGTGGAAGCAACACCATTTTTAAACATGGAATTTCATCCCGAAACTCATCCTGGTGTCTGTTTTTGCATTTGGTTTCAAAAAAAAATTTGGGTTAAAAAAACATTTTGGTTCCTGGGCAGTGTTTTTCCTGACCATTAAGTCACGTGTTTTCTTCCCCAATCACCAAAAAGGCTCTATTTTTAAAAAGTGGAAGCAATACCATTTTTAGACATGGAATTTCATCCCGAAACTCATCCTGGTGTCCGTTTTTGCATTTGGTTTCAAAAAAAAGATTTGGCTTAAAAAAACATTTTGGTTCCTGGGCAGCATTTTTCCTGACCATTAAGTCACGCATTTTCTTCCCCAATCACCAAAAAGGCTCAATTTTTAAAAAGTGGAAGCAATACCATTTTTAGACATGGAATTTGAACCCGAAACTCATCCTGGTGTTCATTTTTACATTTGGTTTGAAAAAAAAAATTGGCTCCAAAAAACAATTTGGTTCCTGGGCAGTGTTTTTCCTGACCATTAAGTCACGCGTTTTCTTCCCCAATCACCAAAAAGGCTCGATTTTTAAAAAGTGGAAGCAACACCATTTTTAGACATGTAATTTTATCCCGAAACTCATCCTGGTGTCCATTTTTGCATTTGGTTTCAAAAAAAAAATTTGGCTTCAAAAAACATTTTGGTTCCTGGGCAGCATTTTTCCTGACCATTAAGTCACGCGTTTTCTTCCCCAATCACCAAAAAGGCTCTATTTTTAAAAAGTGGAAGCAACACCATTTTTAGACATGGAATTTCATCCCGAAACTCATCCTGGTGTCCGTTTTTGCATTTGGTTTGAAAAAAAAATTTGGCTCCAAAAAACATTTTGGTTCCTGGGCAGTGTTTTTCCTGACCATTAAGTCACGCGTTTTCTTTCCCAATCACCAAAAAGGCTCGATTTTTAAAAAGTGGAGGCAACACCATTTTTAGACATGGAATTTCATCCCGAAACTCATCCTGGTATCCGTTTTTACATTTGGTTTCAAAAAAAAAATTGTCTTCAAAAAACATTTTGGTTCCTGGGCAGCATTTTTCCTGACCATTAAGTCACGCGTTTTCTTCCCCAATCACCAAAAATGCTCGATTTTTAAAAAGTGGAAGCAACACCATTTTTAGACATGGAATTTCATCCCGAAACTCATCCTGGTGTCCGTTTTTGCATTTGGTTTCAAAAAAAAATTTGGCTTAAAAAAACATTTTGGTTCCTGGGCAGCATTTTCCTGACCATTAAGTCACGCATTTTCTTCCCCAATCACCAAAAAGGCTCAATTTTTAAAAAGTGGAAGCAACACCATTTTTAGACATGGAATTTCATCCCGAAACTCATCCTGGTGTCCGTTTTTGCATTTGGTTTCAAAAAAAAAATTTGGCTTCAAAAAACATTTTGGTTCCTGGGTAGCATTTTTCCTGACGATTAAGTCACGGGTTTTCTTCCCCAATCACCAAAAAGGCTCGATTTTTAAAAAGTGGAAGCAACACCATTTTTAAACATGGAATTTCATCCCGAAACTCATCCTGGTGTCCGTTTTTGCATTTGGTTTCAAAAAAAAATTTGGGTTAAAAAAACATTTTGGTTCCTGGGCAGTGTTTTTCCTGACCATTAAGTCACGCATTTTCTTCCCCAATCACCAAAAAGGCTCTATTTTTAAAAAGTGGAAGCAATACCATTTTTAGACATGGAATTTCATCCCGAAACTCATCCTGGTGTCCGTTTTTGCATTTGGTTTCAAAAAAAAGATTTGGCTTAAAAAAACATTTTGGTTCCTGGGCAGCATTTTTCCTGACCATTAAGTCACGCATTTTCTTCCCCAATCACCAAAAAGGCTCAATTTTTAAAAAGTGGAAGCAACACCATTTTTAGACATGGAATTTTATCCTGAAACTCATCCTGGTGTCCATTTTTGCATTTGGTTTCAAAAAAAAATTTGGCTTCAAAAAACATTTTGGTTCCTGGGCGGCATTTTTCCTGACCGTTAAGTCACGCGTTTTCTTCCCCAATCACCAAAAAGGCTCAATTTATTAAAAGTGGAAGCAATACCATTTTCAGACATGGAATTTGAACCCGAAACTCATCCTGGTGTTCATTTTTACATTTGGTTTGAAAAAAAAAATTGGCTCCAAAAAACAATTTGGTTCCTGGGCAGTGTTTTTCCTGACCATTAAGTCACGTGTTTTCTTCCCCAATCACCAAAAAGGCTCGATTTTTAAAAAGTGGAGGCAACACCATTTTTAGACATGGAATTTCATCCCGAAACTCATCCCGGTGTCCGTTTTTGCATTTGGTTTCAAAAAAAAATTTGGCTCCAAAAAACATTTTGATTCCTGGGCAGCATTTTTCCTGACCATTAAGTCACGCATTTTCTTCCCCCATCACCAAAAAGGCTCGATTTTTAAAAAGTGGAAGCAACAGCATATTTAGACATGGAATTTTATCCTGAAACTCATCCTGGTGTCCATTTTTGCATTTGGTTTCAAAAAAAAAATTTGGCTTCAAAAAACATTTTGGTTCCTGGGCAGCATTTTCCTGACCATTAAGTCATGCGTATTCTTCCCCAAACAGCAAAAAGGCTCGATTTTTAAAAAGTGGAAGCAACACCATTTTTAGACATGGAATTTCATCCCGAAACTCATCCCGGTGTCCATTTTTGCATTTGGTTTCAAAAAAAAAATTTGGCTTCAAAAAACATTTTGGTTCCTGGGCAGCATTTTTCCTGACCATTAAGTCACGCGTTTTCTTCCCCAATCACCAAAAAGGCTCGATTTTTAAAAAGTGGAAGCAACACCATTTTTAGACATGTAATTTTATCCTGAAACTCATCCTGGTGTCCATTTTTGCATTTGGTTTCAAAAAAAAAATTTGGCTTCAAAAAACATTTTGGTTCCTGGGCGGCATTTTTCCTGACCTTTAAGTCACGCGTTTTCTTCCCCAATCACCAAAAAGGCTCAATTTTTAAAAAGTGGAAGCAACACCATTATTAGACATGGAATTTCATCCCGAAACTCATCCTGGTGTCCCTTTTTGCATTTGGTTTGAAAAAAAAATTTCCCTCCAAAAAACATTTTGGTTCCTGGGCAGCATTTTTCCTGACCATTAAGTCACGCGTTTTGTTCCCCAATCACCAAAAAGGCTCGATTTTAAAAAAGTGGAAGCAACACCATTTTTAGACATGGAATTTTATCCTGAAACTCATCCTGGTGTCCATTTTTGCATTTGGTTTCAAAGAAAAAATTTGGCTTCAAAAAACATTTTGGTTCCTGGGCGGCATTTTTCCTGACCATTAAGTCACGCGTTTTCTTCCCGAATCACCAAAGAGGCTCAATTTATAAAAAGGGGAAGCAACACCATTTTTAGACATGGAATTTCAACCCGAAACTCATCCTGGTGTTCATTTTTGCATTTGGTTTGAAAAAAAAATTTGGCTCCAAAAAACATTTTGGTTCCTGGGCAGTGTTTTTCCTGACCATTAAGTCACGCGTTTTCTTCCCCAATAAACAAAAAGGCTCGATTTTAAAAAAGTGGAAGAAACACCATTTTTAGACATGGAATTTTATCCTGAAACTCATCCTGGTGTTCATTTTTGCATTTGGTTTGAAAAAAAAATTTGGCTCCAAAAAACATTTTGGTTCCTGGGCAGTGTTTTTCCAGACCATTAAGTCACGCGTTTTCTTCCCAAATCACCAAAAAGGCTCGATTTTTAAAAAGTGGAAGCAACACCATTTTTAGACATGGAATTTCATCCCGAAACTCATCCTGGTGTCCGTTTTTGCATTTGGTTTCAAAAAAAAAATTTGGCTTCAAAAAACATTTTGGTTCCTGGGCAGCATTTTCGTGACCATTAAGTCACGCGTTTTCTTCCCCAATCACCAAAAAGGCTCGATTTTTAAAAAGTGGAAGCAACACCATTTTTAGACATGGAATTTCATCCCGAAACTCATCCTGGTGTCCCTTTTTGCATTTGGTTTGAAAAAAAAATTTCCCTCCAAAAAACATTTTGGTTCCTGGGCAGCATTTTTCCTGACCATTAAGTCACGCGTTTTCTTCCCCAATCACCAAAAAGGCTCGATTTTAAAAAAGTGGAAGCAACACCATTTTTAGACATGGAATTTTATCCTGAAACTCATCCTGGTGTCCATTTTTGCATTTGGTTTCAAAGAAAAAATTTGGCTTCAAAAAACATTTTGGTTCCTGGGCGGCATTTTTCCTGACCATTAAGTCACGCGTTTTCTTCCCGAATCACCAAAGAGGCTCAATTTATAAAAAGGGGAAGCAACACCATTTTTAGACATGGAATTTCAACCCGAAACTCATCCTGGTGTTCATTTTTGCATTTGGTTTGAAAAAAAAATTTGGCTCCAAAAAACATTTTGGTTCCTGGGCAGTGTTTTTCCTGACCATTAAGTCACGCGTTTTCTTCCCCAATCACCAAAAAGGCTCGATTTTAAAAAAGTGGAAGCAACACCATTTTTAGACATGGAATTTTATCCTGAAACTCATCCTGGTGTTCATTTTTGCATTTGGTTTAAAAAAAAAATTTGGCTCCAAAAAACATTTTGGTTCCTGGGCAGCATTTTTCCTGACCATTAAGTCACGCGTTATCTTCCCCAATCACCAAAAAGGCTCGATTTTTAAAAAGTGGAAGCAACACCATTTTTAGACATGGAATTTCATCCCGAAACTCATCCTGGTGTCCATTTTTGCATTTGGTTTCAAAAAAAAAATTTGGCTTCAAAAAACATTTTGGTTCCTGGGCAGCATTTTTCCTGACCATTAAGTCACGCGTTTTCTTCCCCAATCACCAAAAACGCTCAATTTTTAAAAAGTGGAAGCAACACCATTTTTAGACATGGAATTTCATCCCGAAACTCATCCTGGTGTCCGTTTTTGCATTTGGTTTCAAAAAAAAATTTGGCTTAAAAAAACATTTTGGTTCCTGGGCAGCATTTTCCTGACCATTAAGTCACGCGTTTTCTTCCCCAATCACCAAAAAGGCTCGATTTTTAAAAAGTGGAAGCAACACCATTTTTAGACATGGAATTTCATCCCGAAACTCATCCTGGTGTCCGTTTTTGCATTTGGTTTCAAAAAAAAAATTTGGCTTCAAAAAACATTTTGGTTCCTGGGTAGCATTTTTCCTGACGCTTAAGTCACGCGTTTTCTTCCCCAATTACCAAAAAGGCTCGATTTTTAAAAAGTGGAAGCAACACCATTTTTAAACATGGAATTTCATCCCGAAACTCATCCTGGTGTCTGTTTTTGCATTTGGTTTCAAAAAAAAATTTGGGTTAAAAAAACATTTTGGTTCCTGGGCAGTGTTTTTCCTGACCATTAAGTCACGTGTTTTCTTCCCCAATCACCAAAAAGGCTCTATTTTTAAAAAGTGGAAGCAATACCATTTTTAGACATGGAATTTCATCCCGAAACTCATCCTGGTGTCCGTTTTTGCATTTGGTTTCAAAAAAAAGATTTGGCTTAAAAAAACATTTTGGTTCCTGGGCAGCATTTTTCCTGACCATTAAGTCACGCATTTTCTTCCCCAATCACCAAAAAGGCTCAATTTTTAAAAAGTGGAAGCAATACCATTTTTAGACATGGAATTTGAACCCGAAACTCATCCTGGTGTTCATTTTTACATTTGGTTTGAAAAAAAAAATTGGCTCCAAAAAACAATTTGGTTCCTGGGCAGTGTTTTTCCTGACCATTAAGTCACGCGTTTTCTTCCCCAATCACCAAAAAGGCTCGATTTTTAAAAAGTGGAAGCAACACCATTTTTAGACATGTAATTTTATCCCGAAACTCATCCTGGTGTCCATTTTTGCATTTGGTTTCAAAAAAAAAATTTGGCTTCAAAAAACATTTTGGTTCCTGGGCAGCATTTTTCCTGACCATTAAGTCACGCGTTTTCTTCCCCAATCACCAAAAAGGCTCTATTTTTAAAAAGTGGAAGCAACACCATTTTTAGACATGGAATTTCATCCCGAAACTCATCCTGGTGTCCGTTTTTGCATTTGGTTTGAAAAAAAAATTTGGCTCCAAAAAACATTTTGGTTCCTGGGCAGTGTTTTTCCTGACCATTAAGTCACGCGTTTTCTTTCCCAATCACCAAAAAGGCTCGATTTTTAAAAAGTGGAGGCAACACCATTTTTAGACATGGAATTTCATCCCGAAACTCATCCTGGTATCCGTTTTTACATTTGGTTTCAAAAAAAAAATTGTCTTCAAAAAACATTTTGGTTCCTGGGCAGCATTTTTCCTGACCATTAAGTCACGCGTTTTCTTCCCCAATCACCAAAAATGCTCGATTTTTAAAAAGTGGAAGCAACACCATTTTTAGACATGGAATTTCATCCCGAAACTCATCCTGGTGTCCGTTTTTGCATTTGGTTTCAAAAAAAAATTTGGCTTAAAAAAACATTTTGGTTCCTGGGCAGCATTTTCCTGACCATTAAGTCACGCATTTTCTTCCCCAATCACCAAAAAGGCTCAATTTTTAAAAAGTGGAAGCAACACCATTTTTAGACATGGAATTTCATCCCGAAACTCATCCTGGTGTCCGTTTTTGCATTTGGTTTCAAAAAAAAAATTTGGCTTCAAAAAACATTTTGGTTCCTGGGTAGCATTTTTCCTGACGATTAAGTCACGGGTTTTCTTCCCCAATCACCAAAAAGGCTCGATTTTTAAAAAGTGGAAGCAACACCATTTTTAAACATGGAATTTCATCCCGAAACTCATCCTGGTGTCCGTTTTTGCATTTGGTTTCAAAAAAAAATTTGGGTTAAAAAAACATTTTGGTTCCTGGGCAGTGTTTTTCCTGACCATTAAGTCACGCATTTTCTTCCCCAATCACCAAAAAGGCTCTATTTTTAAAAAGTGGAAGCAATACCATTTTTAGACATGGAATTTCATCCCGAAACTCATCCTGGTGTCCGTTTTTGCATTTGGTTTCAAAAAAAAGATTTGGCTTAAAAAAACATTTTGGTTCCTGGGCAGCATTTTTCCTGACCATTAAGTCACGCATTTTCTTCCCCAATCACCAAAAAGGCTCAATTTTTAAAAAGTGGAAGCAACACCATTTTTAGACATGGAATTTTATCCTGAAACTCATCCTGGTGTCCATTTTTGCATTTGGTTTCAAAAAAAAATTTGGCTGCAAAAAACATTTTGGTTCCTGGGCGGCATTTTTCCTGACCGTTAAGTCACGCGTTTTCTTCCCCAATCACCAAAAAGGCTCAATTTATTAAAAGTGGAAGCAATACCATTTTCAGACATGGAATTTGAACCCGAAACTCATCCTGGTGTTCATTTTTACATTTGGTTTGAAAAAAAAAATTGGCTCCAAAAAACAATTTGGTTCCTGGGCAGTGTTTTTCCTGACCATTAAGTCACGTGTTTTCTTCCCCAATCACCAAAAAGGCTCGATTTTTAAAAAGTGGAGGCAACACCATTTTTAGACATGGAATTTCATCCCGAAACTCATCCCGGTGTCCGTTTTTGCATTTGGTTTCAAAAAAAAATTTGGCTCCAAAAAACATTTTGATTCCTGGGCAGCATTTTTCCTGACCATTAAGTCACGCATTTTCTTCCCCCATCACCAAAAAGGCTCGATTTTTAAAAAGTGGAAGCAACAGCATATTTAGACATGGAATTTTATCCTGAAACTCATCCTGGTGTCCATTTTTGCATTTGGTTTCAAAAAAAAAATTTGGCTTCAAAAAACATTTTGGTTCCTGGGCAGCATTTTTCCTGACCATTAAGTCACGCGTTTTCTTCCCCAATCACCAAAAAGGCTCGATTTTTAAAAAGTGGAAGCAACACCATTTTTAGACATGTAATTTTATCCTGAAACTCATCCTGGTGTCCATTTTTGCATTTGGTTTCAAAAAAAAAATTTGGCTTCAAAAAACATTTTGGTTCCTGGGCGGCATTTTTCCTGACCTTTAAGTCACGCGTTTTCTTCCCCAATCACCAAAAAGGCTCAATTTTTAAAAAGTGGAAGCAACACCATTATTAGACATGGAATTTCATCCCGAAACTCATCCTGGTGTCCCTTTTTGCATTTGGTTTGAAAAAAAAATTTCCCTCCAAAAAACATTTTGGTTCCTGGGCAGCATTTTTCCTGACCATTAAGTCACGCGTTTTGTTCCCCAATCACCAAAAAGGCTCGATTTTAAAAAAGTGGAAGCAACACCATTTTTAGACATGGAATTTTATCCTGAAACTCATCCTGGTGTCCATTTTTGCATTTGGTTTCAAAGAAAAAATTTGGCTTCAAAAAACATTTTGGTTCCTGGGCGGCATTTTTCCTGACCATTAAGTCACGCGTTTTCTTCCCGAATCACCAAAGAGGCTCAATTTATAAAAAGGGGAAGCAACACCATTTTTAGACATGGAATTTCAACCCGAAACTCATCCTGGTGTTCATTTTTGCATTTGGTTTGAAAAAAAAATTTGGCTCCAAAAAACATTTTGGTTCCTGGGCAGTGTTTTTCCTGACCATTAAGTCACGCGTTTTCTTCCCCAATAAACAAAAAGGCTCGATTTTAAAAAAGTGGAAGAAACACCATTTTTAGACATGGAATTTTATCCTGAAACTCATCCTGGTGTTCATTTTTGCATTTGGTTTGAAAAAAAAATTTGGCTCCAAAAAACATTTTGGTTCCTGGGCAGTGTTTTTCCAGACCATTAAGTCACGCGTTTTCTTCCCAAATCACCAAAAAGGCTCGATTTTTAAAAAGTGGAAGCAACACCATTTTTAGACATGGAATTTCATCCCGAAACTCATCCTGGTGTCCGTTTTTGCATTTGGTTTCAAAAAAAAAATTTGGCTTCAAAAAACATTTTGGTTCCTGGGCAGCATTTTCGTGACCATTAAGTCACGCGTTTTCTTCCCCAATCACCAAAAAGGCTCGATTTTTAAAAAGTGGAAGCAACACCATTTTTAGACATGGAATTTCATCCCGAAACTCATCCTGGTGTCCCTTTTTGCATTTGGTTTGAAAAAAAAATTTCCCTCCAAAAAACATTTTGGTTCCTGGGCAGCATTTTTCCTGACCATTAAGTCACGCGTTTTGTTCCCCAATCACCAAAAAGGCTCGATTTTAAAAAAGTGGAAGCAACACCATTTTTAGACATGGAATTTTATCCTGAAACTCATCCTGGTGTCCATTTTTGCATTTGGTTTCAAAGAAAAAATTTGGCTTCAAAAAACATTTTGGTTCCTGGGCGGCATTTTTCCTGACCATTAAGTCACGCGTTTTCTTCCCGAATCACCAAAGAGGCTCAATTTATAAAAAGGGGAAGCAACACCATTTTTAGACATGGAATTTCAACCCGAAACTCATCCTGGTGTTCATTTTTGCATTTGGTTTGAAAAAAAAATTTGGCTCCAAAAAACATTTTGGTTCCTGGGCAGTGTTTTTCCTGACCATTAAGTCACGCGTTTTCTTCCCCAATAAACAAAAAGGCTCGATTTTAAAAAAGTGGAAGCAACACCATTTTTAGACATGGAATTTTATCCTGAAACTCATCCTGGTGTTCATTTTTGCATTTGGTTTAAAAAAAAAATTTGGCTCCAAAAAACATTTTGGTTCCTGGGCAGTGTTTTTCCAGACCATTAAGTCACGCGTTTTCTTCCCAAATCACCAAAAAGGCTCGATTTTTAAAAAGTGGAAGCAACACCATTTTTAGACATGGAATTTCATCCCGAAACTCATCCTGGTGTCCGTTTTTGCATTTGGTTTCAAAAAAAAAATTTGGCTTCAAAAAACATTTTGGTTCCTGGGAAGCATTTTCGTGACCATTAAGTCACGCGTTTTCTTCCCCAATCACCAAAAAGGCTCGATTTTTAAAAAGTGGAAGCAACACCATTTTTAGACATGGAATTTCATCCCGAAACTCATCCTGGTGTCCGTTTTTGCATTTGGTTTCAAAAAAAACATTTGGCTTCAAAAAACATTTTGGTTCCTGGGCAGTGTTTTTCCTGACCATTAAGTCACGCGTTTTCTTCCCCAATCACCAAAAAGGCTCGATTTTAAAAAAGTGGAAGCAACACCATTTTTAGACATGGAATTTTATCCTGAAACTCATCCTGGTGTCCATTTTTGCATTTGGTTTCAAAGAAAAAATTTGGCTTCAAAAAACATTTTGGTTCCTGGGCGGCATTTTTCCTGACCATTAAGTCACGCGTTTTCTTCCCGAATCACCAAAGAGGCTCAATTTATAAAAAGGGGAAGCAACACCATTTTTAGACATGGAATTTCAACCCGAAACTCATCCTGGTGTTCATTTTTGCATTTGGTTTGAAAAAAAAATTTGGCTCCAAAAAACATTTTGGTTCCTGGGCAGTGTTTTTCCTGACCATTAAGTCACGCGTTTTCTTCCCCAATAAACAAAAAGGCTCGATTTTAAAAAAGTGGAAGCAACACCATTTTTAGACATGGAATTTTATCCTGAAACTCATCCTGGTGTTCATTTTTGCATTTGGTTTGAAAAAAAAATTTGGCTCCAAAAAACATTTTGGTTCCTGGGCAGTGTTTTTCCTGACCATTAAGTCACGCGTTTTCTTCCCAAATCACCAAAAAGGCTCGATTTTTAAAAAGTGGAAGCAACACCATTTTTAGACATGGAATTTCATCCCGAAACTCATCCTGGTGTCCGTTTTTGCATTTGGTTTCAAAAAAAAATTTGGCTCCAAAAAACATTTTGATTCCTGGGCAGTGTTTTTCCTGACCATTAAGTCACGCGTTTTCTTCCCCAATCACCAAAAAGGCTCAATTTTTAAAAAGTGGAAGCAATACGATTTTTAGACATGGAATTTCATCCCGAAACTCATTCTGGTGTCCGTTTTTGAATTTGGTTTCAAAAAAAAAATTCGGGTTCAAAAAACATTTTGGTTCTTGGGCAGTGTTCTTCCTGACCATTAAGTCACGCGTTTTCTTCCCCAATCAACAAAAAGGCTCGATTTTTAAAAAGTGGAAGCAACACCATTTTTAGACATGGAATTTCATCCCGAAACTCATCCTGTTGTCCGTTTTTGCATTTGGTTTCAAAAAAAAAATTTGGCTTCAAAAAACATTTTGGTTCCTGGGCAGCATTTTCGTGACCATTAAGTCACGCGTTTTCTTCCCCAATCACCAAAAAGGCTCGATTTTTAAAAAGTGGAAGCAACACCATTTTTAGACATGGAATTTCATCCCGAAACTCATCCTGGTGTCCGTTTTTGCATTTGGTTTCAAAAAAAACATTTGGCTTCAAAAAACATTTTGGTTCCTGGGCAGCATTTTTCCTGACCATTAAGTCACGCATTTTCTTCCCCAATCACCAAAAAGGCTCTATTTTTAAAAAGTGGAAGCAACACCATTTTTAGACATGGAATTTTATCCTGAAACTCATCATTGTGTCCGTTTTTGCATTTGGTTTCAAAAAAAAAAATTGGCTTCAAAAAACATTTTGGTTCCTGGGCATTGTTTTTCCTGACCATTAAGTCACGCGTTTTCTTCCCCAATCACCAAAAAGGCTCAATTTATAAAAAGGGGAAGCAACACCCTTTTTAGACATGGAATTTCAACCCGAAACTCATCCTGGTGTTCATTTTTGCATTTGGTTTGAAAAAAAAATTTGGCTCCAAAAAACATTTTGGTTCCTGGGCAGTGTTTTTCCTGACCATTAAGTCACGCGTTTTCTTCCCCAATCACCAAAAAGGCTCGATTTTTAAAAAGTGGAAGCAACACCATTTTTAGACATGGAATTTCATCCCGAAACTCATCCTGGTGTCCGTTTTTGCATTTGGTTTCAAAAAAAAAATTTGGCTTCAAAAAACATTTTGGTTCCTGGGCAGCATTTTTCCTGACCATTAAGTCACGCGTTTTCTTCCCCAATCACCAAAAAGGCTCGATTTTTAAAAAGTGGAAGCAACACCATTTTTAGACATGGAATTTAATCCCGAAACTCATCCTCGTGTCCATTTTTGTATTTGGTTTCAAAAAAAAATTTGGCTTCAAAAAACATTTTGGTTCCTGGGCAGCATTTTTCCTGACCATTAAGTCACGTGTTTTCTTCCCCAATCACCAAAAAGGCTCGATTTGGAAGCAACACCATTTTTAGACATGGAATTTCATCCCGAAACTCATCCTGGTGTCCGTTTTTGCATTTGGTTTCAAAAAAAAAATTTGGCTCCAAAAAACATTTTGATTCCTGGGCAGTGTTTTTCCTGACCATTTAGTCACGCGTTTTCTTCCCCAATCACCAAAAAGGCTCGATTTTTAAAAAGTGGAAGCAATACCATTTTTAGACATGGAATTTCATCCCGAAACTCATCCTCGTGTCCATTTTTGTATTTGGTTTCAAAAAAAAATTTGGCTTCAAAAAACATTTTGGTTCCTGGGCAGCATTTTTCCTGACCATTAAGTCACGTGTTTTCTTCCCCAATCACCAAAAAGGCTCGATTTTTAAAAAGTGGAAGCAACACCATTTTTAGACATGGAATTTCATCCCGAAACTCATCCTGGTGTCCGTTTTTGCATTTGGTTTCAAAAAAAAAATTTGGCTCCAAAAAACATTTTGATTCCTGGGCAGTGTTTTTCCTGACCATTTAGTCACGCGTTTTCTTCCCCAATCAACAAAAAGGCTCGATTTTTAAAAAGTGGAAGCAACACCATTTTTAGACATGGAATTTCATCCCGAAACTCATCCTGGTGTCCGTTTTTGCATTTGATTTCAAAAAAAAATTTGGCTTAAAAAAACATTTTGGTTCCTGGGCAGTGTTTTTCCTGACCATTAAGTCACGCGTTTTCTTCCCCAATCAACAAAAAGGCTCAATTTATAAAAAGGGGAAGCAACACCATTTTTAGACATGGAATTTCATCCCGAAACTCATCCTGGTGTCCGTTTTTGCATTTGGTTTCAAAAAAAAGATTTGGCTTGAAAAAACATTTTGGTTCCTGGGCAGCATTTTTCCTGACCATTAAGTCACGCATTTTCTTCCCCAATCACCAAAAAGGCTCAATTTTTAAAAAGTGGAAGCAACACCATTTTTAGACATGGAATTTTATCCTGAAACTCATCCTGGTGTTCATTTTTGCATTTGGTTTGAAAAAAAAATTTGGCTCCAAAAAACATTTTGGTTCCTGGGCAGTGTTTTTCCTGACCATTAAGTCACGCGTTTTCTTCCCAAATCACCAAAAAGGCTCGATTTTTAAAAAGTGGAAGCAACACCATTTTTAGACATGGAATTTCATCCCGAAACTCATCCTGGTGTCCGTTTTTGCATTTGGTTTCAAAAAAAAATTTGGCTCCAAAAAACATTTTGATTCCTGGGCAGTGTTTTTCCTGACCATTAAGTCACGCGTTTTCTTCCCCAATCACCAAAAAGGCTCAATTTTTAAAAAGTGGAAGCAATACGATTTTTAGACATGGAATTTCATCCCGAAACTCATTCTGGTGTCCGTTTTTGAATTTGGTTTCAAAAAAAAAATTTGGGTTCAAAAAACATTTTGGTTCTTGGGCAGTGTTCTTCCTGATCATTAAGTCACGCGTTTTCTTCCCCAATCAACAAAAAGGCTCGATTTTTAAAAAGTGGAAGCAACACCATTTTTAGACATGGAATTTCATCCCGAAACTCATCCTGTTGTCCGTTTTTGCATTTGGTTTCAAAAAAAAAATTTGGCTTCAAAAAACATTTTGGTTCCTGGGCAGCATTTTCGTGACCATTAAGTCACGCGTTTTCTTCCCCAATCACCAAAAAGGCTCGATTTTTAAAAAGTGGAAGCAACACCATTTTTAGACATGGAATTTGATCCCGAAACTCATCCTGGTGTCCGTTTTTGCATTTGGTTTCAAAAAAAAAATTTGGCTCCAAAAAACATTTTGATTCCTGGGCAGTGTTTTTCCTGACCATTTAGTCACGCGTTTTCTTCCCCAATCAACAAAAAGGCTCGATTTTTAAAAAGTGGAAGCAACACCATTTTTAGACATGGAATTTCATCCCGAAACTCATCCTGGTGTCCGTTTTTGCATTTGATTTCAAAAAAAAATTTGGCTTAAAAAAACATTTTGGTTCCTGGGCTGTGTTTTTCCTGACCATTAAGTCACGCGTTTTCTTCCCCAATCACCAAAAAGGCTCAATTTATAAAAAGGGGAAGCAACACCATTTTTAGACATGGAATTTCATCCCGAAACTCATCCTGGTGTCCGTTTTTGCATTTGGTTTCAAAAAAAAGATTTGGCTTAAAAAAACATTTTGGTTCCTGGGCAGCATTTTTCCTGACCATTAAGTCACGCATTTTCTTCCCCAATCACCAAAAAGGCTCAATTTTTAAAAAGTGGAAGCAACACCATTTTTAGACATGGAATTTTATCCTGAAATTCATCCTGGTGTCCATTTTTGCATTTGGTTTCAAAAAAAAATTTGGCTTCAAAAAACATTTTGGTTCCTGGGCGGCATTTTTCCTGACCGTTAAGTCACGCGTTTTCTTCCCCAATCACCAAAAAGTCTCAATTTATTAAAAGTGGAAGCAATACCATTTTCAGACATGGAATTTGAACCCGAAACTCATCCTGGTGTTCATTTTTACATTTGGTTTGAAAAAAAAAATTGGCTCCAAAAAACAATTTGGTTCCTGGGCAGTGTTTTTCCTGACCATTAAGTCACGTGTTTTCTTCCCCAATCACCAAAAAGGCTCGATTTTTAAAAAGTGGAGGCAACACCATTTTTAGACATGGAATTTCATCCCGAAACTCATCCTGGTGTCCGTTTTTGCATTTGGTTTCAAAAAAAAAATTTGGCTTCAAAAAACATTTTGGTTCCTGGGCAGCATTTTTCCTGACCATTAAGTCACGCATTTTCTTCCCCCATCACCAAAAAGGCTCGATTTTTAAAAAGTGGAAGCAACACCATATTTAGACATGGAATTTTATCCTGAAACTCATCCTGGTGTCCATTTTTGCATTTGGTTTCAAAAAAAAAATTTGGCTTCAAAAAACATTTTGGTTCCTGGGCAGCATTTTCCTGACCATTAAGTCATGCGTATTCTTCCCCAAACAGCAAAAAGGCTCGATTTTTAAAAAGTGGAAGCAACACCATTTTTAGACATGGAATTTCATCCCGAAACTCATCCCGGTGTCCATTTTTGCATTTGGTTTCAAAAAAAAAATTTGGCTTCAAAAAACATTTTGGTTCCTGGGCAGCATTTTTCCTGACCATTAAGTCACGCGTTTTCTTCCCCAATCACCAAAAAGGCTCGATTTTTAAAAAGTGGAAGCAACACCATTTTTAGACATGTAATTTTATCCTGAAACTCATCCTGGTGTCCATTTTTGTATTTGGTTTCAAAAAAAAAATTTGGCTTCAAAAAACCTTTTGGTTCCTGGGCGGCATTTTTCCTGACCATTAAGTCATGCGTTTTCTTCCCCAATCACCAAAAAGGCTCAATTTATAAAAAGGGGAAGCAACACCCTTTTTAGACATGGAATTTCAACCCGAAACTCATCCTGGTGTTCATTTTTGCATTTGGTTTGAAAAAAAAATTTGGCTCCAAAAAACATTTTGGTTCCTGGGCAGTGTTTTTCCTGACCATTAAGTCACGCGTTTTCTTCCCCAATCACCAAAAAGGCTCGATTTTTAAAAAGTGGAAGCAACACCATTTTTAGACATGGAATTTCATCCCGAAACTCATCCTGGTGTCCGTTTTTGCATTTGGTTTCAAAAAAAAATTTGGCTCCAAAAACATTTTGATTCCTGGGCAGTGTTTTTCCTGACCATTAAGTCACGCGTTTTCTTCCCCAATCACCAAAAAGGCTCAATTTTTAAAAAGTGGAAGCAATACCATTTTTAGACATGGAATTTCATCCCGAAACTCATCCTGGTGTCCGTTTTTGCATTTGGTTTCAAAAAAAAAATTTGGCTTCAAAATACATTTTGGTTCCTGGGCAGCATTTTTCCTGACCATTAAGTCACGCGTTTTCTTCCCCAATCACCAAAAAGGCTCGATTTTTAAAAAGTGGAAGCAACACCATTTTTAGACATGGAATTTCATCCCGAAACTCATCCTCGTGTCCATTTTTGTATTTGGTTTCAAAAAAAAATTTGGCTTCAAAAAACATTTTGGTTCCTGGGCAGCATTTTTCCTGACCATTAAGTCACGTGTTTTCTTCCCCAATCACCAAAAAGGCTCAATTTATAAAAAGGGGAAGCAACACCCTTTTTAGACATGGAATTTCATCCCGAAACTCATCCTGGTGTTCATTTTTGCATTTGGTTTGAAAAAAAAATTTCCCTCCAAAAAACATTTTGGTTCCTGGGCAGTGTTTTTCCTGACCATTAAGTCACGCGTTTTCTTCCCCAATCACCAAAAAGGCTCGATTTTTAAAAAGTGGAGGCAACACCATTTTTAGACATGGAATTTCATCCCGAAACTCATCCTGGTGTCCGTTTTTGCATTTGGTTTCAAAAAAAAATTGGCTTCAAAAAACATTTTGGTTCCTGGGCAGCATTTTTCCTCACCATTAAGTCACGCGTTTTCTTCCCCAAACAGCAAAAAGGCTCGATTTTTAAAAAGTGGAAGCAACACCATTTTTAGACATGCAATTTCATCCCGAAACTCATCCTGGTGTCCGTTTTTGCATTTGGTTTCAAAAAAAAAATTTGGCTTCAAAAAACTTTTTGGTTCCTGGGCAGCATTTTTCCTGACCATTAAGTCACGCGTTTTGTTCCCCAATCACCAAAAAGGCTCTATTTTTAAAAAGTGGAAGCAACACCATTTTTAGACATGGAATTTTATCCTGAAACTCATCATTGTGTCCGTTTTTGCATTTGGTTTCAAAAAAAAAAATTGGCTTCAAAAAACATTTTGGTTCCTGGGCATTGTTTTTCCTGACCATTAAGTCACGCGTTTTCTTCCCCAATCACCAAAAAGGCTCAATTTATAAAAAGGGGAAGCAACACCCTTTTTAGACATGGAATTTCAACCCGAAACTCATCCTGGTGTTCATTTTTGCATTTGGTTTGAAAAAAAAATTTGGCTCCAAAAAACATTTTGGTTCCTGGGCAGTGTTTTTCCTGACCATTAAGTCACGTGTTTTCTTCCCCAATCACCAAAAAGGCTCTATTTTTAAAAAGTGGAAGCAACACCATTTTTAGACATGGAATTTTATCCTGAAACTCATCATTGTGTCCGTTTTTGCATTTGGTTTCAAAAAAAAAAATTGGCTTCAAAAAACATTTTGGTTCCTGGGCATTGTTTTTCCTGACCATTAAGTCACGCGTTTTCTTCCCCAATCACCAAAAAGGCTCAATTTATAAAAAGGGGAAGCAACACCCTTTTTAGACATGGAATTTCAACCCGAAACTCATCCTGGTGTTCATTTTTGCATTTGGTTTGAAAAAAAAATTTGGCTCCAAAAAACATTTTGGTTCCTGGGCAGTGTTTTTCCTGACCATTAAGTCACGTGTTTTCTTCCCCAATCACCAAAAAGGCTCGATTTTTAAAAAGTGGAAGCAACACCATTTTTAGACATGGAATTTCATCCCGAAACTCATCCTGGTGTCCGTTTTTGCATTTGGTTTCAAAAAAAAATTTGGCTCCAAAAACATTTTGATTCCTGGGCAGTGTTTTTCCTGACCATTAAGTCACGCGTTTTCTTCCCCAATCACCAAAAAGGCTCAATTTTTAAAAAGTGGAAGCAATACCATTTTTAGACATGGAATTTCATCCCGAAACTCATCCTGGTGTCCGTTTTTGCATTTGGTTTCAAAAAAAAAATTTGGCTCCAAAAAACATTTTGATTCCTGGGCAGTGTTTTTCCTGACCATTTAGTCACGCGTTTTCTTCCCCAATCAACAAAAAGGCTCGATTTTTAAAAAGTGGAAGCAACACCATTTTTAGACATGGAATTTCATCCCGAAACTCATCCTGGTGTCCGTTTTTTGCATTTGATTTCAAAAAAAAAATTGGCTTAAAAAAACATTTTGGTTCCTGGGCAGTGTTTTTCCTGACCATTAAGTCACGCGTTTTATTCCCCAATCACCAAAAAGGCTCAATTTATAAAAAGGGGAAGCAATACCATTTTTAGACATGGAATTTCATCCCGAAACTCATCCTGGTGTCCGTTTTTGCATTTGATTTCAAAAAAAAATTTGGCTCCAAAAAACATTTTGATTCCAGGGCAGTGTTTTTCCTGACCATTTAGTCACGCGTTTTCTTCCCCAATCAACAAAAAGGCTCAATTTATAAAAAGGGGAAGCAACACCCTTTTTAGACATGGAATTTCAACCCGAAACTCATCCTGGTGTTCATTTTTGCATTTGGTTTGAAAAAAAAATTTGGCTCCAAAAAACATTTTGGTTCCTGGGCAGTGTTTTTCCTGACCATTAAGTCACGCGTTTTCTTCCCCAATCACCAAAAAGGCTCGATTTTTAAAAAGTGGAAGCAACACCATTTTTAGACATGGAATTTCATCCCGAAACTCATCCTGGTGTCCGTTTTTGCATTTGGTTTCAAAAAAAAATTTGGCTCCAAAAACATTTTGATTCCTGGGCAGTGTTTTTCCTGACCATTAAGTCACGCGTTTTCTTCCCCAATCACCAAAAAGGCTCGATTTTTAAAAAGTGGAAGCAACACCATTTTTAGACATGGAATTTCATCCCGAAACTCATCCTCGTGTCCATTTTGTATTTGGTTTCAAAAAAAAATTTGGCTTCAAAAAACATTTTGGTTCCTGGGCAGCATTTTTCCTGACCATTAAGTCACGTGTTTTCTTCCCCAATCACCAAAAAGGCTCGATTTTTAAAAAGTGGAAGCAACACCATTTTTAGACATGGAATTTCATCCCGAAACTCATTCTGGTGTCCGTTTTTGCATTTGGTTTCAAAAAAAAAATTTGGCTCCAAAAAACATTTTGGTTCCTGGGCTGCATTTTTCCTGACCTTTAAGTCACGCGTTTTCTTCCCCAATCACCAAAAAGGCTCGATTTTTAAAAAGTGGAAGCAACACCATTTTTAGACATGGAATTTCATCCCGAAACTCATCCTGGTGTCCGTTTTTGCATTTGGTTTCAAAAAAAAAATTTGGCTTCAAAAAACCTTTTGGTTCCTGGGCTGCATTTTTCCTGACCTTTAAGTCACGCGTTTTCTTCCCCAATCACCAAAAAGGCTCGATTTTTAAAAAGTGGAAGCAACACCATTTTTAGACATGGAATTTCATCCCGAAACTCATCCTGGTGTCCGTTTTTGCATTTGGTTTCAAAAAAAAAATTTGGCTCCAAAAAACATTTTGATTCCTGGGCAGTGTTTTTCCTGACCATTTAGTCACGCGTTTTCTTCCCCAATCAACAAAAAGGCTCGATTTTTAAAAAGTGGAAGCAACACCATTTTTAGACATGGAATTTCATCCCGAAACTCATCCTGGTGTCCGTTTTTGCATTTGGTTTCAAAAAAAAATTTGGCTCCAAAAAACATTTTGATTCCTGGGCAGTGTTTTTCCTGACCATTTAGTCACGCGTTTTCTTCCCCAATCACCAAAAAGGCTCAATTTATAAAAAGGGGAAGCAACACCATTTTTAGACATGGAATTTCATCCCGAAACTCATCCTGGTGTCCGTTTTTGCATTTGATTTCAAAAAAAAATTTGGCTTAAAAAAACATTTTGGTTCCTGGGCAGTGTTTTTCCTGACCATTAAGTCACGCGTTTTGTTCCCCAATCACCAAAAAGGCTCGATTTTAAAAAAGTGGAAGCAACACCATTTTTAGACATGGAATTTTATCCTGAAACTCATCCTGGTGTCCATTTTTGCATTTGGTTTCAAAAAAAAAAATTTGGCTTCAAAAAACATTTTGGTTCCTGGGCGGCATTTTTCCTGACCATTAAGTCACGCGTTTTCTTCCCCAATCACCAAAGAGGCTCAATTTATAAAAAGGGGAAGCAACACCATTTTTAGACATGGAATTTCAACCCGAAACTCATCCTGGTGTTCATTTTTGCATTTGGTTTGAAAAAAAAATTTGGCTCCAAAAAATATTTTGGTTCCTGGGCAGTGTTTTTCCTGACCATTAAGTCACGCGTTTTCTTCCCCAATAAACAAAAAGGCTCGATTTTAAAAAAGTGGAAGCAACACCATTTTTAGACATGGAATTTTATCCTGAAAATCATCATTGTGTCCGTTTTTGCATTTGGTTTCAAAAAAAAAAATTGGCTTCAAAAAACATTTTGGTTCCTGGGCATTGTTTTTCCTGACCATTAAGTCACGCGTTTTCTTCCCCAATCACCAAAAAGGCTCAATTTATAAAAAGGGGAAGCAACACCCTTTTTAGACATGGAATTTCAACCCGAAACTCATCCTGGTGTTCATTTTTGCATTTGGTTTGAAAAAAAAATTTGGCTCCAAAAAACATTTTGGTTCCTGGGCAGTGTTTTTCCTGACCATTAAGTCACGCGTTTTCTTCCCCAATCACCAAAAAGGCTCGATTTTTAAAAAGTGGAAGCAACACCATTTTTAGACATGGAATTTCATCCCGAAACTCATCCTGGTGTCCGTTTTTGCATTTGGTTTCAAAAAAAAATTTGGCTCCAAAAACATTTTGATTCTTGGGCAGTGTTTTTCCTGACCATTAAGTCACGCGTTTTCTTCCCCAATCACCAAAAAGGCTCAATTTTTAAAAAGTGGAAGCAACACCATTTTTAGACATGGAATTTCATCCCGAAACTCATCCTCGTGTCCATTTTTGTATTTGGTTTCAAAAAAAAATTTGGCTTCAAAAAACATTTTGGTTCCTGGGCAGCATTTTTCCTGACCATTAAGTCACGTGTTTTCTTCCCCAATCACCAAAAAGGCTCGATTTGGAAGCAACACCATTTTTAGACATGGAATTTCATCCCGAAACTCATCCTCGTGTCCGTTTTTGCATTTGGTTTCAAAAAAAAATTTGGCTTAAAAAAACCTTTTGGTTCCTGGGCAGTGTTTTTCCTGACCATTAAGTCACGCGTTTTCTTCCCCAATCACCAAAAAGGCTCGATTTTTAAAAAGTGGAAGCAACACCATTTTTAGACATGGAATTTCTTCCCGAAACTCATCCTGGTGTCCGTTTTTGCATTTGGTTTCAAAAAAAAATTTGGCTCCAAAAAACATTTTGATTCCTGGGCAGTGTTTTTCCTGACCATTTAGTCACGCGTTTTCTTCCCCAATCAAGAAAAAGGCTCAATTTATAAAAAGGGGAAGCAACACCATTTTTAGACATGGAATTTCATCCCGAAACTCATCCTGGTGTCCGTTTTTGCATTTGGTTTCAAAAAAAAAATTTGGCTTCAAAAAACATTTTGGTTCCTGGGCAGCATTTTTCCTGACCATTAAGTCACGCATTTTCTTTCCCAATCACCATAAAGGCTCGATTTTTAAAAAGTGGAAGCAACACCATTTTTAGACATGGAATTTTATCCTGAAACTCATCCTGGTGTCCATTTTTGCATTTGGTTTAAAAAAAAACATTTGGCTTCAAAAAACATTTTGGTTCCTGGGCAGTGTTTTTCCAGACCATTAAGTCACGCGTTTTCTTCCCCAATCACCAAAAAGGCTCAATATTTAAAAAGTGGAAGCAATACCATTTTTAGACATGGAATTTCATCCCGAAACGCATCCTGGTGTTCATTTTTGCATTTGGTTTGAAAAAAAAATTTGGCTCCAAAAAACATTTTGGTTCCTGGGCAGTGTTTTTCCAGACCATTAAGTCACGCGTTTTCTTCCCAAATCACCAAAAAGGCTCGATTTTTAAAAAGTGGAAGCAACTCCATTTTTAGACATGGAATTTCATCCCGAAACTCATCCTGGTGTCCGTTTTTGCATTTGGTTTCAAAAAAAAAATTTGGCTTCAAAAAACATTTTGGTTCCTGGGCAGCATTTTCGTGATCATTAAGTCACGCGTTTTCTTCCCCAATCACCAAAAAGGCTCGATTTTTAAAAAGTGGAAGCAACACCATTTTTAGACATGGAATTTCATCCCGAAACTCATCCTGGTGTCCGTTTTTGCATTTGGTTTCAAAAAAAAAATTTGGCTTCAAAAAACCTTTTGGTTCCTTCGCAGCATTTTTCCTGACCATTAAGTCACGCGTTTTCTTCCCCAATCACCAAAGAGGCTCAATTTATAAAAAGGGGAAGCAATACCATTTTTAGACATGGAATTTCATCCCGAAACTCATCCTGGTGTCCGTTTTTGCATTTGGTTTCAAAAAAAAATTTGGCTTCAAAAAACATTTTGGTTCCTGGGCAGCATTTTTCCTGACCATTAAGTCACGCGTTTTCTTCCACAATCACCAAAAAGGCTCGATTTTTTAAAAGTGGAAGCAATACCATTTTTAGACATGGAATTTCATCCCGAAACTCATCCTGGTGTCCGTTTTTGCATTTGGTTTCAAAAAAAAATTTGGCTTCAAAAAACATTTTGGTTCCTGGGCGGCATTTTTCCTGACCATTAAGTCACGCGTTTTCTTCCCCAATCACCAAAAAGTCTCAATTTATAAAAAGGGGAAGCAACACCATTTTTAGAAATGGAATTGGAACCCGAAACTCATCCTGGTGTTCATTTTTGCATTTGGTTTGAAAAAAAAATTTGGCTCCAAAAAACATTTTGGTTCCTGGGCAGCATTTTTCCTGACCATTAAGTCACGCGTTTTCTTCCCCAATCACCAAAAAGGCTCGATTTATAAAAAGGGGAAGCAACACCATTTTTAGAAATGGAATTGGAACCCGAAACTCATCCTGGTGTCCGTTTTTGCATTTGGTTTCAAAAAAAAATTTGGCTCCAAAAAACATTTTGATTCCTGGGCAGTGTTTTTCCTGACCATTTAGTCACGCGTTTTCTTCCCCAATCAACAAAAAGGCTCAATTTATAAAAAGGGGAAGCAACACCATTTTTAGACATGGAATTTCATCCCGAAACTCATCCTGGTGTTCATTTTTGCATTTGGTTTGAAAAAAAAATTTGGCTCCAAAAAATATTTTGGTTCCTGGGCAGTGTTTTTCCTGACCATTAAGTCACGCGTTTTCTTCCCCAATAAACAAAAAGGCTCGATTTTAAAAAAGTGGAAGCAACACCATTTTTAGACATGGAATTTTATCCTGAAAATCATCATTGTGTCCGTTTTTGCATTTGGTTTCAAAAAAAAAAATTGGCTTCAAAAAACATTTTGGTTCCTGGGCATTGTTTTTCCTGACCATTAAGTCACGCGTTTTCTTCCCCAATCACCAAAAAGGCTCAATTTATAAAAAGGGGAAGCAACACCCTTTTTAGACATGGAATTTCAACCCGAAACTCATCCTGGTGTTCATTTTTGCATTTGGTTTGAAAAAAAAATTTGGCTCCAAAAAACATTTTGGTTCCTGGGCAGTGTTTTTCCTGACCATTAAGTCACGCGTTTTCTTCCCCAATCACCAAAAAGGCTCGATTTTTAAAAAGTGGAAGCAACACCATTTTTAGACATGGAATTTCATCCCGAAACTCATCCTGGTGTCCGTTTTTGCATTTGGTTTCAAAAAAAAATTTGGCTCCAAAAACATTTTGATTCCTGGGCAGTGTTTTTCCTGACCATTAAGTCACGCGTTTTCTTCCCCAATCACCAAAAAGGCTCAATTTTTAAAAAGTGGAAGCAACACCATTTTTAGACATGGAATTTCATCCCGAAACTCATCCTCGTGTCCATTTTTGTATTTGGTTTCAAAAAAAAATTTGGCTTCAAAAAACATTTTGGTTCCTGGGCAGCATTTTTCCTGACCATTAAGTCACGTGTTTTCTTCCCCAATCACCAAAAAGGCTCGATTTGGAAGCAACACCATTTTTAGACATGGAATTTCATCCCGAAACTCATCCTCGTGTCCGTTTTTGCATTTGGTTTCAAAAAAAAATTTGGCTTAAAAAAACCTTTTGGTTCCTGGGCAGTGTTTTTCCTGACCATTAAGTCACGCGTTTTCTTCCCCAATCACCAAAAAGGCTCGATTTTTAAAAAGTGGAAGCAACACCATTTTTAGACATGGAATTTCTTCCCGAAACTCATCCTGGTGTCCGTTTTTGCATTTGGTTTCAAAAAAAAATTTGGCTCCAAAAAACATTTTGATTCCTGGGCAGTGTTTTTCCTGACCATTTAGTCACGCGTTTTCTTCCCCAATCAAGAAAAAGGCTCAATTTATAAAAAGGGGAAGCAACACCATTTTTAGACATGGAATTTCATCCCGAAACTCATCCTGGTGTCCGTTTTTGCATTTGGTTTCAAAAAAAAAATTTGGCTTCAAAAAACATTTTGGTTCCTGGGCAGCATTTTTCCTGACCATTAAGTCACGCATTTTCTTTCCCAATCACCATAAAGGCTCGATTTTTAAAAAGTGGAAGCAATACCATTTTTAGACATGGAATTTTATCCTGAAACTCATCCTGGTGTCCATTTTTGCATTTGGTTTAAAAAAAAACATTTGGCTTCAAAAAACATTTTGGTTCCTGGGCAGTGTTTTTCCAGACCATTAAGTCACGCGTTTTCTTCCCCAATCACCAAAAAGGCTCAATATTTAAAAAGTGGAAGCAATACCATTTTTAGACATGGAATTTCATCCCGAAACGCATCCTGGTGTTCATTTTTGCATTTGGTTTGAAAAAAAAATTTGGCTCCAAAAAACATTTTGGTTCCTGGGCAGTGTTTTTCCAGACCATTAAGTCACGCGTTTTCTTCCCAAATCACCAAAAAGGCTCGATTTTTAAAAAGTGGAAGCAACTCCATTTTTAGACATGGAATTTCATCCCGAAACTCATCCTGGTGTCCGTTTTTGCATTTGGTTTCAAAAAAAAAATTTGGCTTCAAAAAACATTTTGGTTCCTGGGCAGCATTTTCGTGATCATTAAGTCACGCGTTTTCTTCCCCAATCACCAAAAAGGCTCGATTTTTAAAAAGTGGAAGCAACACCATTTTTAGACATGGAATTTCATCCCGAAACTCATCCTGGTGTCCGTTTTTGCATTTGGTTTCAAAAAAAAAATTTGGCTTCAAAAAACCTTTTGGTTCCTTCGCAGCATTTTTCCTGACCATTAAGTCACGCGTTTTCTTCCCCAATCACCAAAGAGGCTCAATTTATAAAAAGGGGAAGCAATACCATTTTTAGACATGGAATTTCATCCCGAAACTCATCCTGGTGTCCGTTTTTGCATTTGGTTTCAAAAAAAAATTTGGCTTCAAAAAACATTTTGGTTCCTGGGCAGCATTTTTCCTGACCATTAAGTCACGCGTTTTCTTCCCCAATCACCAAAAAGGCTCGATTTTTTAAAAGTGGAAGCAATACCATTTTTAGACATGGAATTTCATCCCGAAACTCATCCTGGTGTCCGTTTTTGCATTTGGTTTCAAAAAAAAATTTGGCTTCAAAAAACATTTTGGTTCCTGGGCGGCATTTTTCCTGACCATTAAGTCACGCGTTTTCTTCCCCAATCACCAAAAAGTCTCAATTTATAAAAAGGGGAAGCAACACCATTTTTAGAAATGGAATTGGAACCCGAAACTCATCCTGGTGTTCATTTTTGCATTTGGTTTGAAAAAAAAATTTGGCTCCAAAAAACATTTTGGTTCCTGGGCAGCATTTTTCCTGACCATTAAGTCACGCGTTTTCTTCCCCAATCACCAAAAAGGCTCGATTTATAAAAAGGGGAAGCAACACCATTTTTAGAAATGGAATTGGAACCCGAAACTCATCCTGGTGTCCGTTTTTGCATTTGGTTTCAAAAAAAAATTTGGCTCCAAAAAACATTTTGATTCCTGGGCAGTGTTTTTCCTGACCATTTAGTCACGCGTTTTCTTCCCCAATCAACAAAAAGGCTCAATTTATAAAAAGGGGAAGCAACACCATTTTTAGACATGGAATTTCATCCCGAAACTAATCCTCGTGTCCGTTTTTGCATTTGGTTTCAAAAAAAAAATTTGGCTTCAAAAAACCTTTTGGTTCCTTCGCTGCATTTTTCCTGACCATTAAGTCACGCGTTTTCTTCCCCAATCACCAAAGAGGCTCAATTTATAAAAAGGGGAAGCAACACCATTTTTAGACATGGAATTTCAACCCGAAACTCATCCTGGTGTTCATTTTTGCATTTGGTATGAAAAAAAAATTTGGCTCCAAAAAAATTTTGTTCCTGGGCAGTGTTTTTCCTGACCATTAAGTCACGCGTTTTCTTCCCCAATAAACAAAAAGGCTCGATTTTAAAAAAGTGGAAGCAACACCATTTTTAGACATGGAATTTTATCCTGAAACTCATCATTGTGTCCGTTTTTGCATTTGGTTTAAAAAAAAAAATTGGCTTCAAAAAACATTTTGGTTCCTGGGCGGCATTTTTCCTGACCATTAAGTGACGCGTTTTCTTCCCCCATCACCAAAAAGGCTCAATTTATAAAAAGGGGAAGCAACACCATTTTTAGACATGGAATTTCAACCCGAAACTCATCCTGGTGTTCATTTTTGCATTTGGTTTGAAAAAAAAATTTGGCTCCAAGAAACATTTTCGTTCCTGGGCATTGTTTTTCCTGACCATTAAGTCACGCGTTTTCTTCCCCAATCACCAAAAAGGCTCAATTTATAAAAAGGGGAAGCAACACTATTTTTAGACATGGAATTTCAACCCGAAACTCATCCTGGTGTTCATTTTTGCATTTGGTTTGAAAAAAAAATTTGGCTCCAAAAAACATTTTGGTTCCTGGGCAGTGTTTTTCCTGACCATTAAGTCACGCGTTTTCTTCCCCAATCACCAAAAAGGCTCGATTTTAAAAAAGTGGAAGCAACACCATTTTTAGACATGGAATTTTAATCTGAAACTCATCCTGGTGTCCATTTTTGCATTTGGTTTCAAAAAAAAAATTTGGCTTCAAAAAACATTTTGGTTCCTGGGCGGCATTTTTCCTGACCATTAAGTCACGCGTTTTCTTCCCCAATCACCAAAGAGGCTCAATTTATAAAAAGGGGAAGCAACACCATTTTTAGACATGGAATTTCAACCCGAAACTCATCCTGGTGTCCGTTTTTGCATTTGGTTTCAAAAAAAAATTTGGCTCCAAAAAACATTTCGGTGACTGGGCAGTGTTTTTCCTGACCATTAAGTCACGCGTTTTCTTCCCCAATCACCAAAAAGGCTCGATTTTTAAAAAGTGGAAGCAACACCATTTTTAGACATGGAATTTCATCCCGAAACTCATCCTGGTGTCCGTTTTTGCATATGGTTTCAAAAAAAAATTTGGCTCCAAAAACATTTTGATTCCTGGGCAGTGTTTTTCCTGACCATTAAGTCACGCGTTTTCTTCCCCAATCACCAAAAAGGCTCAATTTTTAAAAAGTGGAAGCAATACCATTTTTAGACATGGAATTTCATCCCGAAACTCATCCTGGTGTCCGTTTTTGCATTTGGTTTCAAAAAAAAAATTTGGCTTCAAAAAACATTTTGGTTCCTGGGCAGCATTTTTCCTGACCATTAAGTCACGCGTTTTCTTCCCCAATCACCAAAAAGGCACGATTTTTAAAAAGTGGAAGCAACACCATTTTTAGACATGGAATTTCATCCCGAAACTCATCCTGGTGTCCGTTTTTTGCATTTGGTTTCAAAAAAAAATTTGGCTTCAAAAAACATTTTCGTTCCTGGGCATTGTTTTTCCTGACCATTAAGTCACGCGTTTTCTTCCCCAATCACCAAAAAGGCTCAATTTATAAAAAGGGGAAGCAACACCATTTTTAGACATGGAATTTCAACCCGAAACTCATCCTGGTGTTCATTTTTGCATTTGGTTTGAAAAAAAAATTTGGCTCCAAAAAACATTTCGGTTCCTGGGCAGTGTTTCTCCTGACCATTAAGTCACGCGTTTTCTTCCCCAATCACCAAAAAGGCTCGATTTTTAAAAAGTGGAAGCAACACCATTTTTAGACATGGAATTTCATCCCGAAACTCATCCTGGTGTCCGTTTTTGCATTTGGTTTCAAAAAAAAATTTGGCTCCAAAAACATTTTGATTCCTGGGCAGTGTTTTTCCTGACCATTAAGTCACGCGTTTTCTTCCCCAATCACCAAAAAGGCTCAATTTTTAAAAAGTGGAAGCAATACCATTTTTAGACATGGAATTTCATCCCGAAACTCATCCTGGTGTCCGTTTTTGCATTTGGTTTCAAAAAAAAAATTTGGCTTCAAAAAACATTTTGGTTCCTGGGCAGCATTTTTCCTGACCATTAAGTCACGCGTTTTCTTCCCCAATCACCAAAAAGGCTCGATTTTTAAAAAGTGGAAGCAACACCATTTTTAGATATGGAATTTCATCCCGAAACTCATCCTGGTGTCCCTTTTTGCATTTGGTTTCAAAAAAAAATTTGGCTTCAAAAAAGATTTTGGTGACTGGGCAGCATTTTCCTGACCATTAAGTCACGCGTTTTCTTCCCCAATCACCAAAAAGGCTCGATTTTTAAAAAGTGGAAGCAACACCATTTTTAGACATGGAATTTCATCCCGAAACTCATCCTCGTGTCCATTTTTGTATTTGGTTTCAAAAAAAAATTTGGCTTGAAAAAACATTTTGGTTCCTGGGCAGCATTTTTCCTGACCATTAAGTCACTTGTTTTCTTCCCCAATCACCAAAAAGGCTCGATTTTTAAAAAGTGGAAGCAACACCATTTTTAGACATGGAATTTCATCCCGAAACTCATCCTGGTGTCCGTTTTTGCATTTGGTTTCAAAAAAAAATTTGGCTTAAAAAAACATTTTGATTCCTGGGCAGTGTTTTTCCTGACCATTAAGTCACGCGTTTTCTTCCCCAATCACCAAAAAGGCTCGATTTTTAAAAAGTGGAAGCAACACCATTTTTAGACATGGAATTTTATCCTGAAACTCATCCTGGTGTCCATTTTTTCATTTGGTTTCAAAAAAAAAATTTGGCTTCAAAAAACATTTTGGTTCCTGGGCGGCATTTTTCCTGACCATTAAATCACGCGTTTTCTTCCCCAATCACCAAAAAGGCTCGATTTTTAAAAAGTGGAAGCAACACCATTTTTAGACATGGAATTTCATCCCAAAACTCATCCTGGTGTCCGTTTTTGCATTTGGTTTCAAAAAAAAATTTGGCTTCAAAAAACATTTTGGTTCCTGGGCAGTGTTTTTCCTGACCATTAAGTCACGCGTTTTCTTCCCCAATCACCAAAAAGGCTCGATTTTAAAAAAGTGGAAGCAACACCATTTTTAGACATGGAATTTTATCCTGAAACTCATCCTGGTGTCCGTTTTTGCATTTGGTTTCAAAAAAAAATTTGGCTTCAAAAAACATTTTGGTTCCTGGGCGGCATTTTTCCTGACCATTAAGTCACGCGTTTTCTTCCCCAATCACAAAAAAGGCTCAATTTTTAATAAGTGGAAGCAACACCATTTTTAGACATGGAATTTCATCCCGAAACTCATCCTGGTGTCCGTTTTTGCATTTGGTTTCAAAAAAAAATTTGGCTCCAAAAAACATTTTGATTCCTGGGCAGTGTTTTTCCTGACCATTAAGTCACGCGTTTTCTTCCCCAATCACCAAAAAGGCTCGATTTTTAAAAAGTGGAAGCAATACCATTTTTAGACATGGAATTTCATCCCGAAACTCATCCTGGTGTCCGTTTTTGCATTTGGTTTCAAAAAAAAAATTTGGCTTCAAAAAACATTTTGGTTCCTGGGTAGCATTTTTCCTGACCATTAAGTCACGCGTTTTCTTCCCCAATCACCAAAAAAGCTCGATTTTTAAAAAGTGGAAGCAACACCATTTTTAGATATGGAATTTCATCCCGAAACTCATCCTGGTGTCCCTTTTTGCATTTGGTTTCAAAAAAAAATTTGGCTTCAAAAAACATTTTGGTGACTGGGCAGCATTTTCCTGACCATTAAGTCACTTGTTTTCTTCCCCAATCACCAAAAAGGCTCGATTTTTAAAAAGTGGAAGCAACACCATTTTTAGACATGGAATTTCATCCCGAAACTCATCCTGGTGTCCATTTTTGCATTTGGTTTCAAAAAAAATTTGGCTTCAAAAAACATTTTGGTTCCTGGGCAGTATTTTTCCTGACCATTAAGTCACTTGTTTTCTTCCCCAATCACCAAAAAGGCTCGATTTTTAAAAAGTGGAAGCAACACCATTTTTAGACATGGAATTTCATCCCGAAACTCATCCTGGTGTCCGTTTTTGCATTTGGTTTCAAAAAAAAATTTGGCTTAAAAAAACATTTTGGTTCCTGGGCAGTGTTTTTCCTGACCATTAAGTCACGCGTTTTCTTCCCCAATCACCAAAAAGGCTCGATTTTTAAAAAGTGGAAGCAACACCATTTTTAGACATGGAATTTCAACCCGAAACTCATCCTGGTGTTCATTTTTGCATTTGGTTTGAAAAAAAAATTTGGCTCCAAAAAACATTTCGGTTCCTGGGCAGTGTTTCTCCTGACCATTAAGTCACGCGTTTTCTTCCCCAATCACCAAAAAGGCTCGATTTTTAAAAAGTGGAAGCAATACCATTTTTAGACATGGAATTTCATCCCGAAACTCATCCTGGTGTCCGTTTTTGCATTTGGTTTCAAAAAAAAATTTGGCTCCAAAAACATTTTGATTCCTGGGCAGTGTTTTTCCTGACCATTAAGTCACGCGTTTTCTTCCCCAATCACCAAAAAGGCTCAATTTTTAAAAAGTGGAAGCAATACCATTTTTAGACATGGAATTTCATCCCGAAACTCATCCTGGTGTCCGTTTTTGCATTTGGTTTCAAAAAAAAAATTTGGCTTCAAAAAACATTTTGGTTCCTGGGCAGCATTTTTCCTGACCATTAAGTCACGCGTTTTCTTCCCCAATCACCAAAAAGGCACGATTTTTAAAAAGTGGAAGCAACACCATTTTTAGACATGGAATTTCATCCCGAAACTCATCCTGGTGTCCGTTTTTTGCATTTGGTTTCAAAAAAAAATTTGGCTTCAAAAAACATTTTCGTTCCTGGGCATTGTTTTTCCTGACCATTAAGTCACGCGTTTTCTTCCCCAATCACCAAAAAGGCTCAATTTATAAAAAGGGGAAGCAACACCATTTTTAGACATGGAATTTCAACCCGAAACTCATCCTGGTGTTCATTTTTGCATTTGGTTTGAAAAAAAAATTTGGCTCCAAAAAACATTTCGGTTCCTGGGCAGTGTTTCTCCTGACCATTAAGTCACGCGTTTTCTTCCCCAATCACCAAAAAGGCTCGATTTTTAAAAAGTGGAAGCAACACCATTTTTAGACATGGAATTTCATCCCGAAACTCATCCTGGTGTCCGTTTTTGCATTTGGTTTCAAAAAAAAATTTGGCTCCAAAAACATTTTGATTCCTGGGCAGTGTTTTTCCTGACCATTAAGTCACGCGTTTTCTTCCCCAATCACCAAAAAGGCTCAATTTTTAAAAAGTGGAAGCAATACCATTTTTAGACATGGAATTTCATCCCGAAACTCATCCTGGTGTCCGTTTTTGCATTTGGTTTCAAAAAAAAAATTTGGCTTCAAAAAACATTTTGGTTCCTGGGCAGCATTTTTCCTGACCATTAAGTCACGCGTTTTCTTCCCCAATCACCAAAAAGGCTCGATTTTTAAAAAGTGGAAGCAACACCATTTTTAGATATGGAATTTCATCCCGAAACTCATCCTGGTGTCCCTTTTTGCATTTGGTTTCAAAAAAAAATTTGGCTTCAAAAAAGATTTTGGTGACTGGGCAGCATTTTCCTGACCATTAAGTCACGCGTTTTCTTCCCCAATCACCAAAAAGGCTCGATTTTTAAAAAGTGGAAGCAACACCATTTTTAGACATGGAATTTCATCCCGAAACTCATCCTCGTGTCCATTTTTGTATTTGGTTTCAAAAAAAAATTTGGCTTGAAAAAACATTTTGGTTCCTGGGCAGCATTTTTCCTGACCATTAAGTCACTTGTTTTCTTCCCCAATCACCAAAAAGGCTCGATTTTTAAAAAGTGGAAGCAACACCATTTTTAGACATGGAATTTCATCCCGAAACTCATCCTGGTGTCCGTTTTTGCATTTGGTTTCAAAAAAAAATTTGGCTTAAAAAAACATTTTGATTCCTGGGCAGTGTTTTTCCTGACCATTAAGTCACGCGTTTTCTTCCCCAATCACCAAAAAGGCTCGATTTTTAAAAAGTGGAAGCAACACCATTTTTAGACATGGAATTTTATCCTGAAACTCATCCTGGTGTCCATTTTTTCATTTGGTTTCAAAAAAAAAATTTGGCTTCAAAAAACATTTTGGTTCCTGGGCGGCATTTTTCCTGACCATTAAATCACGCGTTTTCTTCCCCAATCACCAAAAAGGCTCGATTTTTAAAAAGTGGAAGCAACACCATTTTTAGACATGGAATTTCATCCCAAAACTCATCCTGGTGTCCGTTTTTGCATTTGGTTTCAAAAAAAAATTTGGCTTCAAAAAACATTTTGGTTCCTGGGCAGTGTTTTTCCTGACCATTAAGTCACGCGTTTTCTTCCCCAATCACCAAAAAGGCTCGATTTTAAAAAAGTGGAAGCAACACCATTTTTAGACATGGAATTTTATCCTGAAACTCATCCTGGTGTCCGTTTTTGCATTTGGTTTCAAAAAAAAATTTGGCTTCAAAAAACATTTTGGTTCCTGGGCGGCATTTTTCCTGACCATTAAGTCACGCGTTTTCTTCCCCAATCACAAAAAAGGCTCAATTTTTAATAAGTGGAAGCAACACCATTTTTAGACATGGAATTTCATCCCGAAACTCATCCTGGTGTCCGTTTTTGCATTTGGTTTCAAAAAAAAATTTGGCTCCAAAAAACATTTTGATTCCTGGGCAGTGTTTTTCCTGACCATTAAGTCACGCGTTTTCTTCCCCAATCACCAAAAAGGCTCGATTTTTAAAAAGTGGAAGCAATACCATTTTTAGACATGGAATTTCATCCCGAAACTCATCCTGGTGTCCGTTTTTGCATTTGGTTTCAAAAAAAAAATTTGGCTTCAAAAAACATTTTGGTTCCTGGGTAGCATTTTTCCTGACCATTAAGTCACGCGTTTTCTTCCCCAATCACCAAAAAAGCTCGATTTTTAAAAAGTGGAAGCAACACCATTTTTAGATATGGAATTTCATCCCGAAACTCATCCTGGTGTCCCTTTTTGCATTTGGTTTCAAAAAAAAATTTGGCTTCAAAAAACATTTTGGTGACTGGGCAGCATTTTCCTGACCATTAAGTCACTTGTTTTCTTCCCCAATCACCAAAAAGGCTCGATTTTTAAAAAGTGGAAGCAACACCATTTTTAGACATGGAATTTCATCCCGAAACTCATCCTGGTGTCCATTTTTGCATTTGGTTTCAAAAAAAATTTGGCTTCAAAAAACATTTTGGTTCCTGGGCAGTATTTTTCCTGACCATTAAGTCACTTGTTTTCTTCCCCAATCACCAAAAAGGCTCGATTTTTAAAAAGTGGAAGCAACACCATTTTTAGACATGGAATTTCATCCCGAAACTCATCCTGGTGTCCATTTTTTCATTTGGTTTCAAAAAAAAATTTGGCTTAAAAAAACATTTTGGTTCCTGGGCAGTGTTTTTCCTGACCATTAAGTCACGCGTTTTCTTCCCCAATCACCAAAAAGGCTCGATTTTTAAAAAGTGGAAGCAACACCATTTTTAGACATGGAATTTTATCCTGAAACTCATCCTGGTGTCCATTTTTTCATTTGGTTTCAAAAAAAAAATTTGGCTTCAAAAAACATTTTGGTTCCTGGGCGGCATTTTTCCTGACCATTAAGTCACGCGTTTTCTTCCCCAATCACCAAAAAGGCTCGATTTTTAAAAAGTGGAAGCAACACCATTTTTAGACATGGAATTTCAACCCGAAACTCATCCTGGTGTTCATTTTTGCATTTGGTTTGAAAAAAAAATTTGGCTCCAAAAAACATTTCGGTTCCTGGGCAGTGTTTCTCCTGAACATTAAGTCACGCGTTTTCTTCCCCAATCACCAAAAAGGCTCGATTTTTAAAAAGTGGAAGCAACACCATTTTTAGACATGGAATTTCATCCCGAAACTCATCCTGGTGTCCGTTTTTGCATTTGGTTTCAAAAAAAAATTTGGCTCCAAAAACATTTTGATTCCTGGGCAGTGTTTTTCCTGACCATTAAGTCACGCGTTTTCTTCCCCAATCACCAAAAAGGCTCAATTTTTAAAAAGTGGAAGCAATACCATTTTTAGACATGGAATTTCATCCCGAAACTCATCCTGGTGTCCGTTTTTGCATTTGGTTTCAAAAAAAAAATTTGGCTTCAAAAAACATTTTGGTTCCTGGGCAGCATTTTTCCTGACCATTAAGTCACGCGTTTTCTTCCCCAATCACCAAAAAAGCTCGATTTTTAAAAAGTGGAAGCAACACCATTTTTAGATATGGAATTTCATCCCGAAACTCATCCTGGTGTCCCTTTTTGCATTTGGTTTCAAAAAAAAATTTGGCTTCAAAAAAGATTTTGGTGACTGGGCAGCATTTTCCTGACCATTAAGTCACGCGTTTTCTTCCCCAATCACCAAAAAGGCTCGATTTTTAAAAAGTGGAAGCAATACCATTTTTAGACATGGAATTTCATCCCGAAACTCATCCTGGTGTCCGTTTTTGCATTTGGTTTCAAAAAAAAAATTTGGCTTCAAAAAACATTTTGGTTCCTGGGCAGCATTTTTTCTGACCATTAAGTCACGCGTTTTCTTCCCCAATCACCAAAAAGGCTCAATTTATAAAAAGGGGAAGAAACACCATTTTTAGACATGGAATTTCATCCCAAAACTCATCCTGGTGTCCGTTTTTGTATTTGGTTTCAAAAAAAAATTTGGCTTCAAAAAACATTTTGGTTCCTGGGCAGCATTTTTCCTGACCATTAAGTCACTTGTTTTCTTCCCCAATCACCAAAAAGGCTCGATTTTTAAAAAGTGGAAGCAACACCATTTTTAGACATGGAATTTCATCCCGAAACTCATCCTGGTGTCCGTTTTTGCATTTGGTTTCAAAAAAAAATTTGGCTTAAAAAAACATTTTGGTTCCTGGGCAGTGTTTTTCCTGACCATTAAGTCACGCGTTTTCTTCCCCAATCACCAAAAAGGCTCGATTTTTAAAAAGTGGAAGCAACACCATTTTTAGACATGGAATTTTATCCTGAAACTCATCCTGGTGTCCATTTTTTCATTTGGTTTCAAAAAAAAAATTTGGCTTCAAAAAACATTTTGGTTCCTGGGCGGCATTTTTCCTGACCATTAAGTCAAGCGTTTTCTTCCCCAATCACCAAAAAGGCTCGATTTTTAAAAAGTGGAAGCAACACCATTTTTAGACATGGAATTTCATCCCGAAACTCATCCTGGTGTCCGTTTTTGCATTTGGTTTCAAAAAAAAATTTGGCTTCAAAAAACATTTTGGTTCCTGGGCAGTGTTTTTCCTGACCATTAAGTCACGCGTTTTCTTCCCCAATCACCAAAAAGGCTCGATTTTAAAAAAGTGGAAGCAACACCATTTTTAGACATGGAATTTTATCCTGAAACTCATCCTGGTGTCCGTTTTTGCATTTGGTTTCAAAAAAAAATTTGGCTTCAAAAAACATTTTGGTTCCTGGGCGGCATTTTTCCTGACCATTAAGTCACGCGTTTTCTTCCCCAATCACAAAAAAGGCTCAATTTTTAATAAGTGGAAGCAACACCATTTTTAGACATGGAATTTCATCCCGAAACTCATCCTGGTGTCCGTTTTTGCATTTGGTTTCAAAAAAAAATTTGGCTCCAAAAAACATTTTGATTCCTGGGCAGTGTTTTTCCTGACCATTAAGTCACGCGTTTTCTTCCCCAATCACCAAAAAGGCTCGATTTTTAAAAAGTGGAAGCAACACCATTTTTAGACATGGAATTTCATCCCGAAACTCATCCTCGTGTCCATTTTTGTATTTGGTTTCAAAAAAAAATTTGGCTTCAAAAAACATTTTGGTTCCTGGGCAGCATTTTTCCTGACCATTAAGTCACTTGTTTTCTTCCCCAATCACCAAAAAGGCTCGATTTTTAAAAAGTGGAAGCAACACCATTTTTAGACATGGAATTTCATCCCGAAACTCATCCTGGTGTCCGTTTTTGCATTTGGTTTCAAAAAAAAATTTGGCTTAAAAAAACATTTTGGTTCCTGGGCAGTATTTTTCCTGACCATTAAGTCACTTGTTTTCTTCCCCAATCACCAAAAAGGCTCGATTTTTAAAAAGTGGAAGCAACACCATTTTTAGACATGGAATTTCATCCCGAAACTCATCCTGGTGTCCGTTTTTGCATTTGGTTTCAAAAAAAAATTTGGCTTCAAAAAACATTTTGGTTCCTGGGCAGCATTTTTCCTGACCATTAAGTCACTTGTTTTCTTCCCCAATCACCAAAAAGGCTCGATTTTTAAAAAGTGGAAGCAACACCATTTTTAGACATGGAATTTCATCCCTAAACTCATCCTGGTGTCCATTTTTGCATTTGGTTTCAAAAAAAATTTGGCTTCAAAAAACATTTTGGTTCCTGGGCAGTATTTTTCCTGACCATTAAGTCACTTGTTTTCTTCCCCAATCACCAAAAAGGCTCGATTTTTAAAAAGTGGAAGCAACACCATTTTTAGACATGGAATTTCATCCCGAAACTCATCCTGGTGTCCGTTTTTGCATTTGGTTTCAAAAAAAAATTTGGCTTAAAAAAACATTTTGGTTCCTGGGCAGTGTTTTTCCTGACCATTAAGTCACGCGTTTTCTTCCCCAATCACCAAAAAGGCTCGATTTTTAAAAAGTGGAAGCAACACCATTTTTAGACATGGAATTTTATCCTGAAACTCATCCTGGTGTCCATTTTTTCATTTGGTTTCAAAAAAAAAATTTGGCTTCAAAAAACATTTTGGTTCCTGGGCGGCATTTTTCCTGACCATTAAGTCACGCGTTTTCTTCCCCAATCACCAAAAAGGCTCGATTTTTAAAAAGTGGAAGCAACACCATTTTTAGACATGGAATTTCATCCCGAAACTCATCCTGGTGTCCGTTTTTGCATTTGGTTTCAAAAAAAAATTTGGCTTCAAAAAACATTTTGGTTCCTGGGCAGTGTTTTTCCTGACCATTAAGTCACGCGTTTTCTTCCCCAATCACCAAAAAGGCTCGATTTTAAAAAAGTGGAAACAACACCATTTTTAGACATGGAATTTTATCCTGAAACTCATCCTGGTGTCCGTTTTTGCATTTGGTTTCAAAAAAAAATTTGGCTTCAAAAAACATTTTGGTTCCTGGGCGGCATTTTTCCTGACCATTAAGTCACGCGTTTTCTTCCCCAATCAACAAAAAGGCTCGATTTTAAAAAAGTGGAAGCAACACCATTTTTAGACATGGAATTTTATCCTGAAACTCATCCTGGTGTCCGTTTTTGCATTTGGTTTCAAAAAAAAAATTTGGCTTCAAAAAACATTTTGATTCCTGGGCAGTGTTTTTCCTGACCATTTAGTCACGCGTTTTCTTCCCCAATCAACAAAAAGGCTCAATTTATAAAAAGGGGAAGCAACAACATTTTTAGACATGGAATTTCAACCCGAAACTCATCCTGGTGTTCATTTTTGCATTTGGTTTGAAAAAAAAAATTGGCTCCAAAAAACATTTTGGTTCCTGGGCAGTGTTTTTCCTGACCATTAAGTCACGCGTTTTCTTCCCCAATAAACAAAAAGGCTCGATTTTAAAAAAGTGGAAGCAACACCATTTTTAGACATGGAATTTTATCCTGAAACTCATCATTGTGTCCGTTTTTGCATTTGGTTTCAAAAAAAAAAAATCTGCTTCAAAAAACATTTTGGTTCCTGGGCGGCATTTTTCCTGACCATTAAGTGACGCGTTTTCTTCCCCAATCACCAAAAAGGCTCAATTTATAAAAAGGGGAAGCAACACCATTTTTAGACATGGAATTTCAACCCGAAACTCATCCTGGTGTCCGTTTTTGCATTTGGTTTCAAAAAAAAATTTGGCTCCAAAAACATTTTGATTCCTGGGCAGTGTTTTTCCTGACCATTTAGTCACGCGTTTTCTTCCCCAATCAACAAAAAGGCTCGATTTTTAAAAAGTGGAAGCAACACCATTTTTAGACATGGAATTTCATCCCGAAACTCATCCTGGTGTCCGTTTTTGCATTTGGTTTCAAAAAAAAATTTGGCTCCAAAAAACATTTTGATTCCTGGGCAGTGTTTTTCCTGACCATTTAGTCACGCGTTTTCTTCCCCAATCAACAAAAAGGCTCGATTTTTAAAAAGGGGAAGCAACACCATTTTTAGACATGGAATTTCATCCCGAAACTCATCCTGGTGTCCGTTTTTGCATTTGGTTTCAAAAAAAAAATTTGGCTTCAAAAAAGATTTTGGTTCCTGGGCTGCATTTTTCCTGACCATTAAGTCACGCGTTTTCTTCCCCAATCACCAAAAAGGCTCGATTTTTAAAAAGTGGAAGCAACACCATTTTTAGACATGGAATTTCATCCCGAAACTCATCCTGGTGTCCGTTTTTGCATTTGGTTTCAAAAAAAAAATTGCTTCAAAAAAGATTTTGGTTCCTGGGCAGTGTTTTTCTTGACCATTAAGTCACGCGTTTTCTTCCCCAATCACCAACAAGGCTCGATTTTTAAAAAGTGGAAGCAATAACATTTTTAGACATGGAATATCATCCTGAAACTCATCCTGGTGTCCATTTTTGCATTTGGTTTCAAAAAAAATTTGGCTTCAAAAAACATTTTGGTTCCTGGGCAGTATTTTTCCTGACCATTAAGTCACGCGTTTTCTTCCCCAATCACCAAAAAGGCTTGATTTTTAAAAAGTGGAAGCAACACCATTTTTAGACATGGAATTTCATCCCGAAACTCATCCTGGTGTCCGTTTTTGCATTTGGTTTCAAAAAAAAATTTGGCTTCAAAAAAGATTTTGGTTCCTGGGCAGTAGTTTTCCTGACCATTAAGTCACGCGTTTTCTTCCCCAATCACCAAAAAGGCTTGATTTTTAAAAAGTGGAAGCAACACCATTTTTAGACATGGAATTTCATCCCGAAACTCATCCTGGTGTCCGTTTTTGCATTTGGTTTGAAAAAAAAATTTGGCTTCAAAAAACATTTTGGTTCATGGGCAGCATTTTTCCTGACCATTAAGTCACGCGTTTTGTTCCCCAGGCACCAAAAAGGCTCGATTTTAAAAAAGTGGAAGCAACACCATTTTTAGACATGGAATTTTATCCCGAAACTCATCCTGGTGTCCGTTTTTGCATTTGGTTTCAAAAAAAAATTTGCTTCAAAAAAGATTTTGGTTCCTGGGCAGTGTTTTTCTTGACAATTAAGTCACGCGTTTTCTTCCCCAATCACCAACAAGGCTCGATTTTTAAAAAGTGGAAGCAATAACATTTTTAGACATGGAATATCATCCCGAAACTCATCCTGGTGTCCGTTTTTGCATTTGGTTTCAAAAAAAATTTGGCTTCAAAAAACATTTTGGTTCCTGGGCAGTATTTTTCCTGACCACGGAGTCACGCGTTTTCTTCCCCAATCACCAAAAAGGCTCAATTTTTAAAAGGTGGAAGCAACACCATTTTTAGACATGGAATTTTATCCCGAAACTCATCCTGGTGTCCGTTTTTGCATTTGGTTTCAAAAAAAAATTTGGCTTCAAAAAAGATTTTGGTTCCTGGGCAGTGTTTTTCCTGACCATTAAGTCACGCGTTTTGTTCCCCAGGCACCAAAAAGGCTCGATTTTTAAAAAGTGGAAGCAACACCATTTTTAGACATGGAATTTCATCCCGAAACTCATCCTGGTGTCCGTTTTTGCATTTGGTTTCAAAAAAAAATTTGGCTTCAAAAAACATTTTGGTTCCTGGGCAGTGTTTTTCCTGACCATTAAGTCACTCGTTTTCTTCCCCAATCACCAAAAAGGCTCAATTTTTAAAAAGTGGAAGCAACACCATTTTTAGACATGGAATTTCATCCTGAAACTCATCCTGGTGTCCGTTTTTGCATTTGGTTTCAAAAAAAAAATTTGGCTTCAAAAAACCTTTTGGTTCCTGGGCAGCATTTTTCCTGACCATTAAGTCACGTGTTTTCTTCCCCAATCACCAAAAAGGCTCGATTTTTAAAAAGTGGAAGCAACACCATTTTTAGACATGGAATTTCATCCCGAAACTCATCCTGGTGTCCGTTTTTGCATTTGGTTTCAAAAAAAAATTTGGCTTCAAAAAACATTTTGGTTCCTGGGCAGTGTTTTTCCTGACCATTAAGTCACTCGTTTTCTTCCCCAATCACCAAAAAGGCTCGATTTTTAAAAAGTGGAAGCAACACCATTTTTAGACATGGAATTTCATCCCGAAACTCATCCTCGTGTCCATTTTTGCATTTGGTTTCAAAAAAAAATTTGCTTCAAAAAAGATTTTGGTTCCTGGGCAGTGTTTTTCTTGACCATTAAGTCAAGCGTTTTCTTCCCCAATCACCAAAAAGGCTCGATTTTTAAAAAGTGGAAGCAATACCATTTTTAGACATGGAATTTCATCCCGAAACTCATCCTGGTGTCCGTTTTTGCATTTGGTTTCAAAAAAAAAATTGCTTCAAAAAAGATTTTGGTTCCTGGGCAGTGTTTTTCTTGACCATTAAGTCACGCGTTTTCTTCCCCAATCACCAACAAGGCTCGATTTTTAAAAAGTGGAAGCAATAACATTTTTAGACATGGAATATCATCCTGAAACTCATCCTGGTGTCCATTTTTGCATTTGGTTTCAAAAAAAATTTGGCTTCAAAAAACATTTTGGTTCCTGGGCAGTATTTTTCCTGACCATTAAGTCACGCGTTTTCTTCCCCAATCACCAAAAAGGCTTGATTTTTAAAAAGTGGAAGCAACACCATTTTTAGACATGGAATTTCATCCCGAAACTCATCCTGGTGTCCGTTTTTGCATTTGGTTTCAAAAAAAAATTTGGCTTCAAAAAAGATTTTGGTTCCTGGGCAGTAGTTTTCCTGACCATTAAGTCACGCGTTTTCTTCCCCAATCACCAAAAAGGCTTGATTTTTAAAAAGTGGAAGCAACACCATTTTTAGACATGGAATTTCATCCCGAAACTCATCCTGGTGTCCGTTTTTGCATTTGGTTTGAAAAAAAAATTTGGCTTCAAAAAACATTTTGGTTCATGGGCAGCATTTTTCCTGACCATTAAGTCACGCGTTTTGTTCCCCAGGCACCAAAAAGGCTCGATTTTAAAGAAGTGGAAGCAACACCATTTTTAGACATGGAATTTTATCCCGAAACTCATCCTGGTGTCCGTTTTTGCATTTGGTTTCAAAAAAAAATTTGCTTCAAAAAAGATTTTGGTTCCTGGGCAGTGTTTTTCTTGACAATTAAGTCACGCGTTTTCTTCCCCAATCACCAACAAGGCTCGATTTTTAAAAAGTGGAAGCAATAACATTTTTAGACATGGAATATCATCCCGAAACTCATCCTGGTGTCCGTTTTTGCATTTGGTTTCAAAAAAAATTTGGCTTCAAAAAACATTTTGGTTCCTGGGCAGTATTTTTCCTGACCACGGAGTCACGCGTTTTCTTCCCCAATCACCAAAAAGGCTCAATTTTTAAAAGGTGGAAGCAACACCATTTTTAGACATGGAATTTTATCCCGAAACTCATCCTGGTGTCCGTTTTTGCATTTGGTTTCAAAAAAAAATTTGGCTTCAAAAAAGATTTTGGTTCCTGGGCAGTGTTTTTCCTGACCATTAAGTCACGCGTTTTGTTCCCCAGGCACCAAAAAGGCTCGATTTTTAAAAAGTGGAAGCAACACCATTTTTAGACATGGAATTTCATCCCGAAACTCATCCTGGTGTCCGTTTTTGCATTTGGTTTCAAAAAAAAATTTGGCTTCAAAAAACATTTTGGTTCCTGGGCAGTGTTTTTCCTGACCATTAAGTCACTCGTTTTCTTCCCCAATCACCAAAAAGGCTCAATTTTTAAAAAGTGGAAGCAACACCATTTTTAGACATGGAATTTCATCCTGAAACTCATCCTGGTGTCCGTTTTTGCATTTGGTTTCAAAAAAAAAATTTGGCTTCAAAAAACCTTTTGGTTCCTGGGCTGCATTTTTCCTGACCATTAAGTCACGCGTTTTCTTCCCCAATCACCAAAAAGGCTCGATTTTTAAAAAGTGGAAGCAACACCATTTTTAGACATGGAATTTCATCCCGAAACTCATCCTCGTGTCCGTTTTTGTATTTGGTTTCAAAAAAAAATTTGGCTTCAAAAAAGATTTTGGTTCCTGGGCAGCATTTTTCCTGACCATTAAGTCACGTGTTTTCTTCCCCAATCACCAAAAAGGCTCGATTTTTAAAAAGTGGAAGCAACACCATTTTTAGACATGGAATTTCATCCCGAAACTCATCCTGGTGTCCGTTTTTGCATTTGGTTTCAAAAAAAAATTTGGCTTCAAAAAACATTTTGGTTCCTGGGCAGTGTTTTTCCTGACCATTAAGTCACTCGTTTTCTTCCCCAATCACCAAAAAGGCTCGATTTTTAAAAAGTGGAAGCAACACCATTTTTAGACATGGAATTTCATCCCGAAACTCATCCTCGTGTCCATTTTTGCATTTGGTTTCAAAAAAAAATTTTGGCTTCAAAAAACATTTTGGTTCCTGGGCGGCATTTTTCCTGACCATTAAGTCACGCGTTTTCTTCCCCAATCACCAAAGAGGCTCAATTTATAAAAAGGGGAAGCAACACCATTTTTAGACATGGAATTTCAACCAGAAACTCATCCTGGTGTCCGTTTTTGCATTTGGTTTCAAAAAAAAAATTTGGCTTCAAAAAACATTTTGGTTCCTGGGCAATATTTTTCCTGACCATTAAGTCACGCGTTTTCTTCCCCAATCACCAAAAAGGCTCGATTTTAAAAAAGTGGAAGCAATACCATTTTTAGACATGGAATTTCATCCCGAAACTCATCCTGGTGTCCGTTTTTGCATTTGGTTTCAAAAAAAAATTTGGCTTCAAAAAAGATTTTGGTTCCTGGGCAGTGTTTTTCCTGACCGCGGAGTCACGCGTTTTCTTCCCCAGGCACCAAAAGGGCTCGATTTTTAAAAAGTGGAAGCAGCACCATTTTTAGACATGGAATTTCATCCCAAAACTCATCCTGGGGTCTGTTTTTGCATTTGGTTTCAAAAAAAAATTTGGCTTCAAAAAAGATTTTGATTCCTGGGCAGTGTTTTTCCTGACCATTAAGTCACGCGTTTTGTTCCCCAATCACCAAAAAGGCTCGATTTTAAAAAAGTGGAAGCAACACCATTTTTAGACATGGAATTTTATCCTGAAACTCATCCTGGTGTCCATTTTTGCATTTGGTTTCAAAAAAAAAATTTGGCTTCAAAAAACATTTTGGTTCCTGGGCGGCATTTTTCCTGACCATTAAGTCACGCGTTTTCTTCCCCAATCACCAAAGAGGCTCAATTTATAAAAAGGGGAAGCAACACCATTTTTAGACATGGAATTTTATCCTGAAACTCATCCTGGTGTCCATTTTTGCATTTGGTTTCAAAAAAAAAATTTGGCTTCAAAAAACATTTTGGTTCCTGGGCGGCATTTTTCCTGACCATTTAGTCACGCGTTTTCTTCCCCAATCACCAAAAAGGCTCGATTTTAAAAAATTGGAAGCAACACCATTTTTAGACATGGAATTTTATCCCGAAACTCATCCTGGTGTCCGTTTTTGCATTTGGTTTCAAAAAAAAAATTTGGCTTCAAAAAACATTTTGGTTCCTATGCAGCATTTTCCTGACCATTAAGTCACGCGTTTTCTTCCCCAGGCACCAAAAGGGCTCGATTTTTAAAAAGTGGAAGCAGCGCCATTTTTAGACATGGAATTTCATCCCAAAACTCATCCTGGGGTCTGTTTTTGCATTTGGTTTCAAAAAAAAAAAATTGGTTTCAAAAAACATTTTGGTTCCTGGGCTGCATTTTTCCTGACCATTAAGTCACGCGTTTTCTTCCCCAATCACCAAAAAGGCTCGATTTTTAAAAAGTGGAAGCAACACCATTTTTAGACATGGAATTTCATCCCGAAACTCATCCTGGTGTCCGTTTTTGCATTTGGTTTCAAAAAAAAAATTTGGCTTCAAAAAACATTTTGGTTCCTGGGCAGCATTTTTGCTGACCACGGAGTCACGCGTTTTCTTCCCCAATCACCAACAAAGCTCGATTTATAAAAAGTGGAAGCAACACCATTTTTAGACATGGAATTTCATCCCGAAACTCATCCTGGTGTCCGTTTTTGCATTTGGTTTCAAAAAAAAATTTGCTTCAAAAAAGATTTTGGTTCCTGGGCAGTGTTTTTCTTGACCATTAAGTCAAGCGTTTTCTTCCCCAATCACCAAAAAGGCTCGATTTTTAAAAAGTGGAAGCAATACCATTTTTAGACATGGAATTTCATCCCGAAACTCATCCTGGTGTCCGTTTTTGCATTTGGTTTCAAAAAAAAAATTGCTTCAAAAAAGATTTTGGTTCCTGGGCAGTGTTTTTCTTGACCATTAAGTCACGCGTTTTCTTCCCCAATCACCAACAAGGCTCGATTTTTAAAAAGTGGAAGCAATAACATTTTTAGACATGGAATATCATCCTGAAACTCATCCTGGTGTCCATTTTTGCATTTGGTTTCAAAAAAAATTTGGCTTCAAAAAACATTTTGGTTCCTGGGCAGTATTTTTCCTGACCATTAAGTCACGCGTTTTCTTCCCCAATCACCAAAAAGGCTTGATTTTTAAAAAGTGGAAGCAACACCATTTTTAGACATGGAATTTCATCCCGAAACTCATCCTGGTGTCCGTTTTTGCATTTGGTTTCAAAAAAAAATTTGGCTTCAAAAAAGATTTTGGTTCCTGGGCAGTAGTTTTCCTGACCATTAAGTCACGCGTTTTCTTCCCCAATCACCAAAAAGGCTTGATTTTTAAAAAGTGGAAGCAACACCATTTTTAGACATGGAATTTCATCCCGAAACTCATCCTGGTGTCCGTTTTTGCATTTGGTTTGAAAAAAAAATTTGGCTTCAAAAAACATTTTGGTTCATGGGCAGCATTTTTCCTGACCATTAAGTCACGCGTTTTGTTCCCCAGGCACCAAAAAGGCTCGATTTTAAAAAAGTGGAAGCAACACCATTTTTAGACATGGAATTTTATCCCGAAACTCATCCTGGTGTCCGTTTTTGCATTTGGTTTCAAAAAAAAATTTGCTTCAAAAAAGATTTTGGTTCCTGGGCAGTGTTTTTCTTGACCATTAAGTCACGCGTTTTCTTCCCCAATCACCAACAAGGCTCGATTTTTAAAAAGTGGAAGCAATAACATTTTTAGACATGGAATATCATCCCGAAACTCATCCTGGTGTCCGTTTTTGCATTTGGTTTCAAAAAAAATTTGGCTTCAAAAAACATTTTGGTTCCTGGGCAGTGTTTTTCCTGACCATTAAGTCACGCGTTTTGTTCCCCAGGCACCAAAAAGGCTCAATTTTTAAAAAGTGGAAGCAACACCATTTTTAGACATGGCATTTTATCCTGAAACTCATCCTGGTGTCCGTTTTTGCATTTGGTTTCAAAAAAAAAATTTGGCTTCAAAAAACATTTTGGTTCCTGGGCAGTATTTTTCCTGACCACGGAGTCACGCGTTTTCTTCCCCAATCACCAAAAAGGCTCAATTTTTAAAAGGTGGAAGCAACACCATTTTTAGACATGGAATTTTATCCCGAAACTCATCCTGGTGTCCGTTTTTGCATTTGGTTTCAAAAAAAAATTTGGCTTCAAAAAAGATTTTGGTTCCTGGGCAGTGTTTTTCCTGACCATTAAGTCACGCGTTTTGTTCCCCAGGCACCAAAAAGGCTCGATTTTTAAAAAGTGGAAGCAACACCATTTTTAGACATGGAATTTCATCCCGAAACTCATCCTGGTGTCCGTTTTTGCATTTGGTTTCAAAAAAAAATTTGGCTTCAAAAAACATTTTGGTTCCTGGGCAGTGTTTTTCCTGACCATTAAGTCACTCGTTTTCTTCCCCAATCACCAAAAAGGCTCAATTTTTAAAAAGTGGAAGCAACACCATATTTAGACATGGAATTTCATCCCGAAACTCATCCTGGTGTCCGTTTTTGCATTTGGTTTCAAAAAAAAAATTTGGCTTCAAAAAACCTTTTGGTTCCTGGGCTGCATTTTTCCTGACCATTAAGTCACGCGTTTTCTTCCCCAATCACCAAAAAGGCTCGATTTTTAAAAAGTGGAAGCAACACCATTTTTAGACATGGAATTTCATCCCGAAACTCATCCTCGTGTCCGTTTTTGTATTTGGTTTCAAAAAAAAATTTGGCTTCAAAAAAGATTTTGGTTCCTGGGCAGCATTTTTCCTGACCATTAAGTCACGTGTTTTCTTCCCCAATCACCAAAAAGGCTCGATTTTTAAAAAGTGGAAGCAACACCATTTTTAGACATGGAATTTCATCCCGAAACTCATCCTGGTGTCCGTTTTTGCATTTGGTTTCAAAAAAAAATTTGGCTTCAAAAAACATTTTGGTTCCTGGGCAGTGTTTTTCCTGACCATTAAGTCACTCGTTTTCTTCCCCAATCACCAAAAAGGCTCGATTTTTAAAAAGTGGAAGCAACACCATTTTTAGACATGGAATTTCATCCCGAAACTCATCCTCGTGTTCATTTTTGCATTTGGTTTCAAAAAAAAATTTTGGCTTCAAAAAACATTTTGGTTCCTGGGCGGCATTTTTCCTGACCATTAAGTCACGCGTTTTCTTCCCCAATCACCAAAGAGGCTCAATTTATAAAAAGGGGAAGCAACACCATTTTTAGACATGGAATTTCAACCAGAAACTCATCCTGGTGTCCGTTTTTGCATTTGGTTTCAAAAAAAAAATTTGGCTTCAAAAAACATTTTGGTTCCTGGGCAATATTTTTCCTGACCATTAAGTCACGCGTTTTCTTCCCCAATCACCAAAAAGGCTCGATTTTAAAAAAGTGGAAGCAATACCATTTTTAGACATGGAATTTCATCCCGAAACTCATCCTGGTGTCCGTTTTTGCATTTGGTTTCAAAAAAAAATTTGGCTTCAAAAAAGATTTTGGTTCCTGGGCAGTGTTTTTCCTGACCGCGGAGTCACGCGTTTTCTTCCCCAGGCACCAAAAGGGCTCGATTTTTAAAAAGTGGAAGCAGCACCATTTTTAGACATGGAATTTCATCCCAAAACTCATCCTGGGGTCTGTTTTTGCATTTGGTTTCAAAAAAAAATTTGGCTTCAAAAAAGATTTTGATTCCTGGGCAGTGTTTTTCCTGACCATTAAGTCACGCGTTTTGTTCCCCAATCACCAAAAAGGCTCGATTTTAAAAAAGTGGAAGCAACACCATTTTTAGACATGGAATTTTATCCTGAAACTCATCCTGGTGTCCATTTTTGCATTTGGTTTCAAAAAAAAAATTTGGCTTCAAAAAACATTTTGGTTCCTGGGCGGCATTTTTCCTGACCATTAAGTCACGCGTTTTCTTCCCCAATCACCAAAGAGGCTCAATTTATAAAAAGGGGAAGCAACACCATTTTTAGACATGGAATTTTATCCTGAAACTCATCCTGGTGTCCATTTTTGCATTTGGTTTCAAAAAAAAAATTTGGCTTCAAAAAACATTTTGGTTCCTGGGCGGCATTTTTCCTGACCATTTAGTCACGCGTTTTCTTCCCCAATCACCAAAAAGGCTCGATTTTAAAAAATTGGAAGCAACACCATTTTTAGACATGGAATTTTATCCCGAAACTCATCCTGGTGTCCGTTTTTGCATTTGGTTTCAAAAAAAAAATTTGGCTTCAAAAAACATTTTGGTTCCTATGCAGCATTTTCCTGACCATTAAGTCACGCGTTTTCTTCCCCAGGCACCAAAAGGGCTCGATTTTTAAAAAGTGGAAGCAGCGCCATTTTTAGACATGGAATTTCATCCCAAAACTCATCCTGGGGTCTGTTTTTGCATTTGGTTTCAAAAAAAAAAAATTGGTTTCAAAAAACATTTTGGTTCCTGGGCTGCATTTTTCCTGACCATTAAGTCACGCGTTTTCTTCCCCAATCACCAAAAAGGCTCGATTTTTAAAAAGTGGAAGCAACACCATTTTTAGACATGGAATTTCATCCCGAAACTCATCCTGGTGTCCGTTTTTGCATTTGGTTTCAAAAAAAAAATTTGGCTTCAAAAAACATTTTGGTTCCTGGGCAGCATTTTTGCTGACCACGGAGTCACGCGTTTTCTTCCCCAATCACCAAAAAGGCTCAATTTATAAAAAGTGGAAGCAACACCATTTTTAGACATGGAATTTCATCCCGAAACTCATCCTGGTGTCCGTTTTTGCATTTGGTTTCAAAAAAAAATTTGCTTCAAAAAAGATTTTGGTTCCTGGGCAGTGTTTTTCTTGACCATTAAGTCAAGCGTTTTCTTCCCCAATCACCAAAAAGGCTCGATTTTTAAAAAGTGGAAGCAATACCATTTTTAGACATGGAATTTCATCCCGAAACTCATCCTGGTGTCCGTTTTTGCATTTGGTTTCAAAAAAAAAATTGCTTCAAAAAAGATTTTGGTTCCTGGGCAGTGTTTTTCTTGACCATTAAGTCACGCGTTTTCTTCCCCAATCACCAACAAGGCTCGATTTTTAAAAAGTGGAAGCAATAACATTTTTAGACATGGAATATCATCCTGAAACTCATCCTGGTGTCCATTTTTGCATTTGGTTTCAAAAAAAATTTGGCTTCAAAAAACATTTTGGTTCCTGGGCAGTATTTTTCCTGACCATTAAGTCACGCGTTTTCTTCCCCAATCACCAAAAAGGCTTGATTTTTAAAAAGTGGAAGCAACACCATTTTTAGACATGGAATTTCATCCCGAAACTCATCCTGGTGTCCGTTTTTGCATTTGGTTTCAAAAAAAAATTTGGCTTCAAAAAAGATTTTGGTTCCTGGGCAGTAGTTTTCCTGACCATTAAGTCACGCGTTTTCTTCCCCAATCACCAAAAAGGCTTGATTTTTAAAAAGTGGAAGCAACACCATTTTTAGACATGGAATTTCATCCCGAAACTCATCCTGGTGTCCGTTTTTGCATTTGGTTTGAAAAAAAAATTTGGCTTCAAAAAACATTTTGGTTCATGGGCAGCATTTTTCCTGACCATTAAGTCACGCGTTTTGTTCCCCAGGCACCAAAAAGGCTCGATTTTAAAAAAGTGGAAGCAACACCATTTTTAGACATGGAATTTTATCCCGAAACTCATCCTGGTGTCCGTTTTTGCATTTGGTTTCAAAAAAAAATTTGCTTCAAAAAAGATTTTGGTTCCTGGGCAGTGTTTTTCTTGACCATTAAGTCACGCGTTTTCTTCCCCAATCACCAACAAGGCTCGATTTTTAAAAAGTGGAAGCAACACCATTTTTAGACATGGAATTTTATCCCGAAACTCATCCTGGTGTCCGTTTTTGCATTTGGTTTCAAAAAAAATTTGGCTTCAAAAAACATTTTGGTTCCTGGGCAGTGTTTTTCCTGACCATTAAGTCACGCGTTTTGTTCCCCAGGCACCAAAAAGGCTCAATTTTTAAAAAGTGGAAGCAACACCATTTTTAGACATGGCATTTTATCCTGAAACTCATCCTGGTGTCCGTTTTTGCATTTGGTTTCAAAAAAAAAATTTGGCTTCAAAAAACATTTTGGTTCCTGGGCAGTATTTTTCCTGACCACGGAGTCACGCGTTTTCTTCCCCAATCACCAAAAAGGCTCAATTTTTAAAAGGTGGAAGCAACACCATTTTTAGACATGGAATTTTATCCCGAAACTCATCCTGGTGTCCGTTTTTGCATTTGGTTTCAAAAAAAAATTTGGCTTCAAAAAAGATTTTGGTTCCTGGGCAGTGTTTTTCCTGACCATTAAGTCACGCGTTTTGTTCCCCAGGCACCAAAAAGGCTCAATTTTTAAAAAGTGGAAGCAACACCATTTTTAGACATGGCATTTTATCCTGAAACTCATCCTGGTGTCCGTTTTTGCATTTGGTTTCAAAAAAAAAATTTGGCTTCAAAAAACATTTTGGTTCCTGGGCAGTATTTTTCCTGACCACGGAGTCACGCGTTTTCTTCCCCAATCACCAACAAGGCTCGATTTTTAAAAAGTGGAAGCAATAACATTTTTAGACATGGAATATCATCCCGAAACTCATCCTGGTGTCCGTTTTTGCATTTCGTTTCAAAAAAAATTTGGCTTCAAAAAACATTTTGGTTCCTGGGCAGTATTTTTCCTGACCATTAAGTCACGCGTTTTCTTCCCCAATCACCAAAAAGGCTGAATTTTTAAAAAGTGGAAGCAATAACATTTTTAGACATGGAATTTCATCCCGAAACTCATCCTGGTCTCCATTTTTGCATTTGGTTTCAAAAAAAAAATTTGGCTTCAAAAAACATTTTGGTTCCTGGGCAGCATTTTTGCTGACCACGGTGTCACGCGTTTTCTTCCCCAATCACCAAAAAGGCTCAATTTATAAAAAGGGGAAGCAACACCATTTTTAGACATGGAATTTCAACCCGAAACTCATCCCGGTGTTCATTTTTGCATTTGGTTTGAAAAAAAAATTTGGCTTCAAAAAACATTTTGGTTCCTGGGCAGCATTTTCCTGACCATTAAGTCATGCGTTTTCTTCCCCAATCACCAAAAAGGCTCGATTTTTAAAAAGTGGAAGCAACACCATTTTTAGACATGGAATTTCATCCCAAAACTCATCCTGGGGTCCATTTTTGCTTTTGGTTTTAAAAAACAAATTTGGCTTCAAAAAGCATTCCTTTCCTGGGCAGCATTTTTCCTGACTGCGGAGTCCCGGGTTTTCTTCCCCAGGCACCAAAAAGGCTCGATTTTTAAAAAGTGGAAGCAGCACCATTTTAAGACATGGAATTTCATCCCGAAACTCATCCTGGTGTCCGTTTTTGCATTTGGTTTTAAAAAACAAATTTGACAGCAAAGACAGCACAAAGATACAGGTTTCCACTGCTTTACACAGTAATCCCTCTGCTAATTCCATTTGAAGCACAATCTACTCTGAAGTTTTTTTTTTTTTGGAGAGATGTTCTCATAGCTGTGCTCTCCTGGAGTAATTTCCCCAGTGCTCCATGCACCTACATCATTGTACTATGAGAAGCAAAGGTCTAATTTTCTCCAGTTTTGGATGGAACCAGAGGTGGGTTTCAAAATTTTTTACTACCGGTTCTGTGGGCATGGCTTGGTGGGCATGGAAGGGGAAGGAAACTGTAAAATCTCCATTCCCACCCCATTCCAGGAGAAGGATACTGCAAAATCCCCATTTCCTCCCAATCAGCTGGGACTTGGCAGGCAGAGAATAGATTGGGGTGGGGCCAGTCAGAATTTTTACTACCGGTTCTCCGAACTACTCAAAATTTCTGCTACCGGTTCTCCAGAACCGGTCAGAACCTGCTGAAACCCAACGCTGGATGGAACCAAAGAGATTGCTGTCAGTACCCAAAGAATCAGGACTGTATGTTAAGCTGCAGCAGAGAAGATTTATTCAAGGGTATACACAATAAGGGACGAGGTGGCTCAGCGGCTAAGACGCTGAGCTTGTCGATTGAAAGGTTGGAAGTTCAGCGGTTCGAATCCGGAGTGCCATATAACGGAGTGATCTCCCATTACTTGTCCCAGCTTTTGCCAACCTAGCAGTTCGAAAGCACGTAAAAAATGCAAGTAGAAAAATAGGGACCACCTTTGGTGCAGTGGTGGGTTGCTCCCGGTTCTGTCTGATTCTTGAGAACTGATGGTAAAAGTAGCAGGAGGCTCCACCCACCCGCCTGGACGTCATAAGGTATGATCTGTGCATGTGCAGAAGCGCATGCATGTGAGTGCTCCCATTGCACAACCAGTAGTAAAGGTAAGTAGAACCCACTCCTGCTTTGGTGGGAAGGTAACAACGTTCCATGTGCCTTTGGCATTGAGTCATGCTGGCCACATGACCACGGAGATGTCTTCGGACAGTGCTGGCTCTTCGACTTTGAAACGGAGATGAGCACTGCCCCCTAGAGTCGGGACATATGTGTGAGGGGAACCTTTATCTTTACCTTTTATACACAAGAATGTAGTCAGCTAAAGTTCAATACTAAACTGGCATCAGATAAGAGTCAACGGAATTCATTAGGGGTTGGAGTTGGATCGTTTGTATCAATGTAAGGATTCTAAGCTGATGACACATTTGGCTCTGACCCCCAGCACAGACTGCTTGAATCCAAGAATCACTTAGCAATTGTAGATGATTTTATGGGCTCTACATTGCTGGCTTAGAGGCCACTGACTGTTCACCCTTTTGATTTGGCAATCAGTTGGAAAATATTCAAGAAAAAAGAGTAGAAGTTGAAATTTAAAATTCTCAATTTTTAGAAAAATACAGTCCGCTAGTTAAAACCCACTTCTTTCACATATGATTTTTATTTTTATTTTTTTGTTTCTGCTCTTTGGAACACCTTGGCTGAAGGAAAACAGAAGAGAAATCATTTGCTGGCTACCATAATTTAAAACGAGTAGAGCAAAAGCAGTTGAACAAGATACATTATTTGATGAAGAAGGGGCCATTTCCATGTGTTCTCTGTAGCAAATTCTTCCCTACCAAGAGCTTGTAAGTTGATCCACATGCCTTGTTCCCATCATTGTTGCATGTGGAAAGTAATCTACTCTTGCAGTGGTTGGTTGGGAATATCTTCTCCTTAACCTTTAACCCAACTTCCATAACATCTACAATTCCTCAACCACCATGGCAGGATGAGAAATTCTGGGAGTTGAAGTCCACAAGTCTCAAAGTTGCCAAGTTTGGAGATCCCTGCTTTTTTTTTTTTTTTTTTTTTTTTTAATTTGATTTATATGCCGCCCTTCTCCGAAGACTCAGGGCGGCTTACAATGTGCTCAGCAATAGCCTTCATCCTTTTGTATATTTATACAAAGTCAGCTTATTGCCCCCACAAACTGGGTCCTCATTTCACCTACCTTAGAAAGGATGGAAGGCTGAGTCAACCTTGAGCCTTGGCGAGATTCGAACCCTGCAGTAATTGCAGGCAGCTGGTCTTAAGCAGCTTAATAACAGGGTGCCTTAAACCCTAGTACTACCAAGGCTCTCTTTAACTCCTTGTTTCTCAATCACAGCAACATGTAGATGCGTGGACTTCTTCTCCCAGAAATCTGTCTGAGGAATTCTGGGAACTGAAGTCTACACTCATCTACAAGTGGCCAAGGTTGAAAAACACTGCCTTAACTCAATTCACCATGCATCTCAGTTTTCCCCCCAAGGAAGTTTGTTTCCTTCTGCTTCATGGGAGACCTGGCCCTAAATAGAACAAAACCTTCGTTGCGGTCAGTGAACAAGCACATAATAAAATTTGATACTATAAACAAATAACACGTGTGCAGGAAAGTATTACTCACAAAATTAATTAGGCATATCCTTAGTCAGTTACACATTTATTTATACACACACACACACACACACACACACACACATCCCATCACTGAATAGAGGGATAGAATCAAGATCACGTGAAGTGTTAATACCACTTTATAAGGCCTTGGTAAGGCCACACTTGGAATACTGCATTCAGTTTTGGTCGCCACAATGTAAAAAAGATGTCGAGACTCTAGAAAGAGTGCAGAGAAGAGCCACAAAAATGATTAGGGGACTGGAGGCTAAAACATATCAAGAGCGGTTGCAGGAACTGGGTATGTCTAGTTTGATGAAAAGAAAGGACTAGGGAAGACATGAGAGCAGTGTTCCAATATCTCAGGGCCTGCCACAAAGAAGAGGGAGTCAAACTATTCCTCAAAGCACCTGAGGGCAGAACAAGAAGCAATGGGTGGAAGCTAATCAAGGAGAGAAGCAACTTAGAACTAAGGAGAAATTTCCTGACAGTGGGAACAATTAATCAGTGGAACAACTTGCCTCCAGAAGTTGAGAATGCTCCAACACTGGAAGTTTTTAAGAAGGGATTGGATAACCATTTGTCTGAAGTGGTATAGGGTTTCCTGCCTAAGCAGGGGGTTGGACTAGGAGACCTCCAAGTTCCCTTCCAATTCTGTTATTCTGTATGTGTGCAACTTTATTTTACTGTGTTTTACTTCCAACAAAGTTCTAAATCCCAAAACACCTCAGAAAGAATTTCAAATGAATTTCTCCATGGTCCTAAGAATAAGCTGGCAAAGCTGAAACATGTTCCGCAGAAGAAAAGTTTGAAGAATCATAACGCAGAAGCTGGCAGAGAGTAGTTTTTTTTTAGAGACATACGCAAACGTCTGGCAGGCTGTCAGATTTCAGAGATTGATTTTTTTAGAGAAATATGCAAACTTCCGGCAGGATGTCAGATTTTCTTGGCTAAGAAACTTAAGGTGTACTGATGGAAGTCTCTGTCAAAAAGAATCATCTTTGACCGTTCTCTGGGTCAATACATTTGCATTACCTCCTCTGTGGCCGTTGAAGTAGAAGAGGTCAATCCAATTTAGGAATATGTTGACTTTAATAAAGTATGAGAGGCTAGCCCAATTTAGGGGGGGAAAAACCCTGACTTTAATGACCTCCTCAAGAGAACTGTAACAGAAGAAGGACTTACAGAAAAGCTAACATTAACTTGATCTGTTTCACCTTAAAACACACAAATAATGGTGTTTTCTATCTTTTTCTTAATTATTTTCCACACAAGAGGGATATTGCATTAATTTAGCCTGCAGTCAAACCACAATTTTCTTTTCCATACCCTCATCTTGTTCTCTGTCCATCTCTAATTACATTTCAGTTCAGCATGGAATCTGCAAAATTACTTGTCCCAAGATAAATTGCCATAGTTTACCAACCCCCAGTTTACATAATGGACCAATGTCAGATTTTTGGGATTTATAATATGGATGGCATTTTGCTAATGTTCGGTATGATGAAATTGTCATTTTTTAAATGATTTAAAAAAAAAATCTTTTCCTCATAATCAAGGCACTGAGAACCCAAGAAATGCATAAATTCTAAGCCAACTAACGTATTGCATCACATTACCCAAAATATCTCTTCTCTCTCTCTCTCTCTCTCTCTCTCTCTCTCATCTATCTGTCTGTCTGTCTGTCTGTCTGACTCGCTCTCTCTCTCTCTCTCTCTCTCATCTATCTATCTATCTATCATCTATCTATCTATGTCTCTCTCTGTCATTTGATCAATATCTATCTATCTATCTATCTATCTATCTATCTATCTATCTATCTATCTATCTACCTAATCTATCTATGTCTCTCTCTATCATTTGATCAATATCTATCTATCTATCTATCTATCTATCTATCTATCTATCTATCTATCTATCTATCTATCTATCTAATCTTCTCTGTCTTCTATCTATCGTCTGTCTATCTATCTATCATCTATCTATGTCTCTCTCTGTCATTTGATCAATATCTATCTATCTATCTATCTATCATCTATGTCTCTCTGTCATTTGATCAATATCTATCTATCTATCTATCTATCTATCTATCTATCTATCTATCTATCTATCTATCTTCTCTGTCTTCTATCTATCGTCTGTCTATCTATCTTCTTCTTCTTCTTCTTCTTCTTCATCATCATCATCAATCTAATCTATCTATATCACTAATATACCTTATTTGTGTGGAAGACTATAAACATTTCTCAGAGTTTTGGTAACAGCCAGATTATAATTTTTGTCCATCTCGGAAGTTCAGTGGCATTCTCAACTTTCACATCATCCACGTTCTAGAAACAGGAGAGTTCTTGTGTGCTATTGCTGCAAACAATTTCCTAATATATAATACAATTGCATAATATTATATATAATATGCTGGAATATAAATGTTTGGAAAATGAAAACATATTTCCCTTTCCATGTCCTACTATATACAAACAAGGAGAAAACTGGATCCCATTCCTTATGTTTTCCTCTCTCAATTTAAATATTGACTTTCCTGTTTCTAGAATGTGTCTGAAGCTTGTCTATAAGTTAGGAAGGAAGGAAAGAAGGAAGGAAGGAAGGAAGGAGGGAGGGAGGGAGGGAGGGAGGGAGGAAGGAAGGAAGGAAGGAAGGAAGGAAGGAAGGAAGGAAGGAAGGAAGGAAGGAAGGAAGGAAATGCAATTTTTATGGAATTGCTTTTAAAGGCTCATTGAAAGTTCACCTGTGCAAATTGTAATGCAGTTGGTTGTGGTAGATGTGTCTGCCAGGAATAGATTGCACCAAGGGGTTATCTTTTAATAATCTGGGTGCTGGAATTCAATCTTTAGGACTTGGAATGAGACAGTCTGATTTTTGAGATTTGTTCTCCAATTACAAACAATTAAACTAGACTGTCTTATCATTACCACCACCATTTCTGTCTCAGCTTTCTGCACTCTTCCACTCTGGTTTTTCTTTTAGCACCCTAATGGATAGAAAAAATAGATGCTTCCTTTTTTAGAGGAGAAATAATTTCTTCCACATTACCATACCCCTTGCCTGTGCCACCAAAAATTTATTCATTATATTCACCGCAATTGTCAATGAATTCCGAAGAAGTCTCCTCCTGGGGAATTGACTTTCTTCTTTTATTCTGAGAAATGCCCAACAGAACATAAGTATCTTTGAAAGCAAAAAATACACATAGGAAACCTATTCAGAAGTAAACTAAATGGTAGCCATCAAAGGAGACAGCATAAAGTCCTCCGGCCTTGCCAACTTTGCATATCAAAAGCTTGTTTAAAAAAAGCTTTACAACAAATTTCCTTAGAGAGGTCCATATTAGGGCCCCATCCAAGTGTTGAATTTTAGGAAGTGTTAAAAACAAATTAAGAAACCAAGGAGTCCAACCAAAAATATATGTGCTAAGCCTACTGGAAACCAGAATGCTTTTTATTTGTTGCTTTGCCTTCAGATCAGTTTGAAATCAATCCCCATTATTTAAGGACAAAGTTTGCCTCTGACCCTTAAGGAATGATTTGGGGGAATTCTGGGAGATACACACACACACACACACACACATACACACACACAAAGTGAGGGAGAATTGAAGCTGATTTCCAGCTCAATAGTCAGAATCCGACTGGAATTTCCTGGTTGCCAGGAAACATAGAATACCCAAGATTGAAAACCAAAGTCCAGTGGAGCAATCAAATGAGAGCAAGCAAGTTCTTCTGGACTTCTGTTGGAACCAGGAAGTTGCACGTCCCAGGTCAGGTTTCAAACAACAAAAGCCAAATCAGCAAGAGTGGGATTCTACCGGTTCAGACCGGTTTGGGAGAACCGGTAGCTCCGACAATCAGTTGGGAGCGAACCAGTTCATCCAGATGTACAGATGGGGCCACCTGCCCGCCCACGCTATTTTCTGACCTTTATCTTCTCAGCTGCTTCGCGCGGTAGAGCAGATTGCCACGCGAATCAGCTGTGTTACTCCTCCGAAAAAAAACAGGAAGTGAAGATTTCTTCAAACTGTGCATGCACACACGTGTGCAAATTGCGTAATCACCGAACCAGTTGTTAAATCGGGAGGATCCCACCACTGCAAATAAGGGGTTGGAACATAGAATAACAGAGTTGGAAGGGACCTTGGAGGTCTTCTAGTCCAACCCCCTGCTCTACCATTTCAGACAAATGACTGTCTAGTCTCTTCTTGAAAGCCGCTAGCACCCACAACCTCTGAAGGCAATTGGTTCCACTGGTTGGTTGTTCTCACTGTCAGGAAATTTCTCCTTAGTTCTAGGTAGATTCTTTCCTTGATTAGTTTCCATCCATTGCTTCTTGTCTTGCCTTCTGGTGTTTTGGAAAATAGTTTGATCCCCTCATCTTTGTGGGGAGCCCCACACAAATATTGGAACACTGCTATCATGTCTCCCCTAGTTCTTCTCTTTGCTAGAAAAGGGTTAGGTAAGAAGAGGAAGAACTAAGGAATTCTTGAAAAATACCTGAAAGGAGACCCAGAGTGGAATAGGATGGCTTCATTCCTCATGACTTCTGAAGCTGGCGTCAACCTAAATTTAAGCCCTTTTCAGAATCTACTCAATCCAAAAGACCAAGTGGAGGTTTCACCTCGTACAACGTTGGAGTAATAATAACACTGTTCCTACCGTTTGATGGACACTGTTGAAATTTTGAAGCTTGTTGTGGGCACTCTCACAAAATGGCTACCTTGGTTTGAATGGCCAACTACCAATGAATCATCTGTAAGGAGGAGAATTTGCAGAACTTCTCTCCTCCGGCTTCCCAGGATACCCTGTGTTTCTATAACTTGCAGTTAATTGGTTTTTCTTGCAGGAAGGCATGCTTTTAAAGTAAATACTCCCTTGAGGCCATCTATACCATTTCTATCTTCTAAGGCTGCCTCTGGGGTCTTCATCACAGCCCAGAAGCATTCTTAGACAAGTAGTTCATGCTGGAAGATGTTTCTTTGTCTAGCAACACATAGCTTTAACATTTGTTTTTTTGGAGAAGTAAATAAGTAAAGAAGGGATCCTTGTGGACACCAAGAGATGCATACAGTTGCCTCCAACCTTCTGGGGGTGCTCCAAGCTTTTTTCACCTGCCATCTCTGCTTTCTTATAATATTGTGATTCAGATTAAAAGGATTTTCAGATTTCAGAGTAACAGAGTCGGAAGGGACCTTGGAGATCTTCTAGTCCAACTCCCTGCTCAAGCAAAAGACCCTTACATCATTCCAGACAAGTGGCTGTCCAGTCTCTTCTGAAATACACAAACTGTCCTTTAAATAGTCCTTAGGGTTTCCTGCCTAAGCAGAGGGTTGGACTAGAAAACCTCCAAGGTCCCTTCCAACTCTATTTTCTATTCTATTCTATTCTATTCTATTCTATTCTATCCTATCCTATCCTATCCTATCCTATCCTATCCTATCCTATCCTATCCTATCCTATCCTATCCTATCCTATCACCCATCTCTTCCCACTTATGACTGCATGACTGTAACTTTGTTGCTTTTATCCTTATGATTTATATGGATATTGATTGTTTCCTGATTGCTTATTTGTACCCTATGACTATCATTAAGTGTTGTATCTTATGATGCTTTATGAATGTATCTTTTTTTTTTATGTACACTGAGAGCTTATGCACCAAGACAAATTCCTTGTGTGTCCAATCCCACTTGGCCAATAAAGAATTCTATTCTATTCTATTCTATTCTATTCTATTCTATTCTATTCTATTCTATTCTATTCTATTCTATTCTATTCTATTCTATTCTATTCTACTCTACTCTACTCTACTCTACTCTATTCTATTTTCTATTCTATTCTATTCTATTCTATTCTATTCTATTCTATTCTATTCTATTCTATTCTATTCTATCCTATCCTATCCTATCCTATCCTATCCTATCCTATCCTATCCTATCCTATCCTATCCTATCCTATCTTATCCTATTCTCTCAGATTAGCCCATTCTAGGGGAGATAGAGATGGTTGAAGAGCTAAATCACACCAACATATCTCTATTAATTCAGTCTTCTGAAAGGGGATGACCTGAACAATCAAGTTTTCTTGATTTAATGAGCTCTCAGAGTTCATCAAAACCTACTCTCCTCACTAATATTACGTTAATGCTTTGGGTCCTTTTCATCTGTAGGTCAACTGTGTTCACAATTCCAAGATCCATCCTTTGCAAACTAGGCCAAGATGTCTACAAAGCTACTGTCTGTAGACCATCCCCAAATCAAGACAGAGAAAGCCCATGTAGTGCATAGACTCTTGAAACAAATTCCACCTGGAGAATTTAATGAGGCCTTCAGTGACTTACGCATGCTGGTAGAAGATGATCATATGATGTGTGAGGAAGCACCCAGTCTCTGTGCCGTGTACAACAAGGACCATTTCACACCACTCCGAACCAAGAAATGCGAGGTCCTCTTGACTCGCCACAATGAGCTGGAAGAGAACAACTTCCTGGATCCACAGAACCAGGTCTCCTTCAAGTATGACCACTTGCGGAGAATACCAAATGACTTCCAGGCTCATCCCGAAGAGGACAAGAAAGGAGAACTATGGAGGAGAGCCCTCCATGAGGCCCTGAAATTTTATGTTGACAACCACTATCCTGATGGGCTTTGTAGTGTCTTCGTCAAGGACACAGCTATGCGGAAGATTTTTGTGGCTTGCATTGAAAGCCACCGATACAAACCTTCTGCCTTCTGGAATGGCTTGTGGAAATCGGAATGGACATTTGCTCTAGCTCCTGCCTCTACATCCACGCAGGTGATCGGGGTCATCACGATCCAGGCACACTACTTTGAAGATGGCAACATACACCTGACAGCAGTCAAGGAAGCTGAGGAGACACTGCTGGTCACCGATGAAGCCCAGACGGCAAAGGACTTTGCCAAGCTGGTGGAAAAAATGGAAAACGAGATCCAGAGCAAAATAATGGAAGAGTATGACCACATGAACAGCAGCTACATAAAGTATTTTCGGAGACAGCTGCCCATCACTCACACCAGCCTTGATTGGGAAAAAGTGGTGACCGTGAAGACAGTAGAAGCTCGTGCGTTCTAGTGGAAGTCCTGCTTCTGTGCGGCCAGAGAAATGGGAGAAGAAAAGCGGAAAAGTTGGAGGAAACCTCAATCAATGGATGTATCTTCTAAAGTAAAGGAGCCAATAAAATAAGCAGTGTAATAAAATGGAAGATGCATGTCTACTTCTGGATAGGAAGATTTGGAAGAAGAAATGCAAAGCTAGTGTATCCCGTAGAGCAGCGGTCCCCAATCATTGTGATTTGGCGGCCTGGCTGTCGGGGGGAGAGAGGGGGAACCGGGTTGCATGAGTGACGACCTGTGCTCGCGTGAATGCAGTTCAACTTGCACGAACATTGGCCAGGCGTGTCTGCATGCACATGCAGCTTGAGTTGTGTGACTTGAGCTGTGTGTGCATGTGTACACGCATCAACCCACCACTCGCACAAGTTCAGCTGTTCACACATCTGTGCGCACCAGCACACTGCTTGTGTGGCCCAGTTCCGAATTGGAAACGGCCTGGTAGTGAACTATGGTCTGGGGGTTGGAGACCCCTGCTGTAGTGATACAAGAGGGAAAGGGGGGGAAAAAAAGCAGAGCGAAGCTTGTGGAAGTCGTGATTTTATTCATTTTCCCTAAAGCTACATTTAAATGCCTGGAAATGGAACAGGACCTTCAGTAAATGTATGGACATACTTTTTTGTTTGTTTTTTAATTTTAATTTATATGCCGCCCTTCTCTGGAGACTCAGGGTGTTAAGGTGTTAAGCAATAGCCTTCATACTTTTGTATATTTTATACAAAGTCAGCTTATTGCCCCCACAAACCGGGTCCTCATTTTACCTACCTTAGAAAGAATGGAAGGCTGAGTCAACCTTGAGCCTGGTGAGAATTGAACTCGCAGTAATTGCAGGCAGCTGGAAGCTAAATACTACCTATAACAGTAGCATTAGTCTGCTGCGCCACTCAGGCTCCTACGTTACCTGTGGCATGTGTGCATGTGTGGCTTCATGGTTAAGTGTTTACACGGCACCAGCAACAAAGAAGTGGTTGAGGTGTCTGGCAATTTGGAGAGCATCCAGGGAGTAGCAGGGGGCCTCTTTCAGCCTTTGCCAGCAGGAGATAATGAGGATGTCAGAAGTTAGCAGGAAGTCAGAGAGAGAGACAGCCCCGCATTACGTAAAAGAAAAACATCTGCTGGTTATTCAGGGTGTTATTACAGATGTTCGCAATGGAACATACAACTTGTATGGAATCCCATCCAAGCAGCAATCAATATCCCTTTTGTCCCATTCTCTTGACAAGACTGACCTTGAGATATTTCCCAACCTGCCATCTTCTGGAGAAGATCAGTCCCAAAGACAGTTGGTGAGCTGACTTCCACCCTGTTTCCAAACAGTACTGCATTCTGGTGCTCATTCGTGCATTGGAAATACTGAAACCGACAGTGAGCTGCTAACATCAAGATAAGCTACCGTATTTTTCAGACTATAAGACACGCCGGAGTTTAAGACACACCAAGATTTTGAAGAAGAAAACAAAAAAAATAGTTTTTGCCCTCCCCAGCCCCCAGGAAAACTCTGCAGGCCTCCCAAGCCCTCTGCGCATCCCATTTTTGCAAAAAAAAAGGGGGGGCATTTTTGGCCTCTGGAACCCCTCACGCATCTCGTTTTTGCCCTCCCCAGCCCCCAGGAGCACTCTGCAGGCCTCCCAAGCCCTTTGCGCATCCCATTTTTGTGAAAAATGGGCCCATTTTTCGCAAAAATGGGACGCACGGGGTGGGGTTTTGGGAGGCAAAAAATTGCTGCATTCGGTGTATAAGATGCACTGACATTTCCACCCTCTTTTAGGGGGAGGGGGGAAATGCTTCTTATACTCCGAAAAGTAGGCAATTTTTTACACAAGCAGCCAAAGTTACTTCACATCCTCCTCCTTCTGAAAACACCTAAGCTTGAGTCGAGGGTTGGACTGGGAAACCTCCAATATTTCTCCCAATTCTGTTACTGTGTATTCAAGGGAAGAATTTTGGATACTCTGAAGCTTATGGGAATCCCAACATTGCTTCATCCTGCAGTGGAACTAGACAAATTCTGAGAACCAACTTTTATACAGTAGTGGCCAAAATTGTGGGAAAAGTGTATTTTTGAAGTTGATGGCTAATAACACCACTTTCTTTCTTTCTTTCTTTCTTTCTTTTTTTTTGAGTTTCAAGATAATCCTATTCCACTGCCAAAATGGCCTGGGAATAGCCCAGACCTTCACCCAACTGAAAATCTATGGAGCCGACTAAAGAAACTTGTTAGTCAGAAGAGACCCAGCCATAAAACCCAGTTAATAGAAACAATCATTCAATCTTGATTTCACATGATAACAGCTGCAAAACTAAAAGACTTGGTTCACTCCATGGGAAGATGTTGTAAGGCCGTAATTCATGCTAAAGGTTACCATTTAGTAAGAGTATAGTAAGTATTAACTGACATGGTGATCATTTTCGTATATCTCGTTTTTTCTACATGTTTCACTTTTCTTCTTTAAACTGTAACTGCTATTCAAATAGCAAATCCTTCATAAAAGTTATTGCATTACATTCTTGATTAAATTATCTTTCCATTGATATATAATTTTAGGGTACTACTCCAAAAAAAAAAAAAAGTGGTGTTATTAGCTAGTTTTAGAAAATACACTTTTCCCAAAAGGTTTCCACAATTTTGGCCACTACTGTACATAGAGCCCTTCACTTAGATGGTCTCCCTTCCTTCACTTGCTGTCTTTTCAAAACTGTCTCTCTTGTGTAAAAGTTTTTCCCGGCCTTACACTTTGCTGATGTTTCCCTTTACACAGTTATAGCAGTCAACTCTGAGTAAATGATAAAGGAGATCAGTGGAAGTTCATCTCTTGTCAGTAAGAGAATGATCAGAGAAAGTAGAACAAATCTATTGAATTGTTATAGTGGGCTTTCATTTGGCATTTCTTTCGGTTGGATGGGGAAAAAAAAAGAATTGCTTCCGGTTTGAGTTAACAGTGAGATGCATCAACAGTTCACAACTTGGCGGTCCATCTCGCAGCCAAGATCTAAACTACTTTAGCAAAAGTCACTAAGATGCCAGAAGCAATATCAAGTTCTCAGACTTAAAAGCTTCCTGCCACGGAATAGGTTTTGGCCTGCGTCCATAACACAATTCAAAATGGTGGCAGTTGCAGAGAAATCTTGCCAAGGGTAGCAACTTTTTTGAGCTCGATGTTGAAGCTGAGCCAGAATTGATGAATTTCCTGGGTAAACGCTCGCTCCGTTTCAGAGAATTTCTTCTGAGTTAGTAGTGCTGTTCTATATTTGTTTATTTATTCTGTGTCAACTCTCAAAACGACTTTAACTAAAGCCGTATTCTCGTTTTCTTCGTTTCTTAGTTGCCATACATATCGGGGGAGAGGGGAGTGTGAAATGTTTTCTTCTAATGTGCCAGACGTAACAGTGATAGGGCTTGTGGGAACCAAAGTCATCCCAACGAGCACTTGTAACAACAGGAGGGAGCAGCTGAGAAGTCTGCCGCTTATCTGGTTGGACAACATGATCTGTGACACTTGGGTAGGTGGGGAATTATCTATTCTTTTAATTATACCAAACCGCGGGAAATATTTAGAGTTGGATTCACACCTGAACGTGCCGATATGATGTACCCAATAAAGGGGATCTTTGAAAAAAAGCTACAGCCTCAGAGTCCTGACTTGATTGGGATCATTACTCGGAACCATCACACTCTGCTTATATCCTATTTTTCTAGCCGCGTTGGCATATGCGACTTGATGGTCTGTACGGATAGCATGTTATGGCGATGCTTTGAAGTTGCAAGAAACTTTGACACTGCTCTAAGATGATTCATTGCTCTCCCCTATATAATAGCAATAGCACTTAGATTTATATACCGCTTCATAGTGCTTTTACAACCCTCTCTAAGCGGTTTACAGAATCAGCATATTGTCTCCAACTATCTGGGTCCTTATTTTACCCATCTCAGAAGGATGGAAAGCTGAGTCAACCTTAAGCTGGTCAGATTTGAACTGCTAAACTGCAGGCTCGAACTTCTGGCAGTGGGCAGAGTTAGTTTGCAATACTGTATTCTAACCACTGGGAAGGAAGGAAGGAAGGAAGGAAGGAAGGAAGGAAGGAAGGAAGGAAGGAAGGAAGGAAGGAAGGAAGGAAGGAAGAAAGATAGCAATAGCACTTAGACTTATATACCGCTTCATAGTGCTTTTACAGCCCTCTCTAAGCAGTTTACAGAGTCAGCCTCTTGTCCCCAACAATCTGGGTCCTCATTTTATCCACCTCGGAAGGATGGAAGGCTGAGTCAACCTTAAGCCGGTCAGATTTGAACTGCTGAAGTGCAGTTAGCAGTCAGCTGAAGTAACCTGCAGTGCTGCACTCTAACCACTGAGCCACCTTGGCTCTTTATGGTCCAGTCATGTCCAGCTCTAGGGCACCATGAATACTTCCGCTTCAGCCGAAACAATACAAGAGCACACAATAGATACAAACTCATGGTAATCCGATCCAAACTAGATTGCAGAAAATACGACTTCAGCAACAGAGTGGTCAATGCCTGGAATGCTCTACCTGACTCTTTGGTTTCTTCCCCAAATCCCAAAAACTTTAACCTTAGACTGTCTACTGTAGACCTCACCCCATTCCTAAGAGGTCTGTAAGGGGCGTGCATAAGCGCACCAGAGTGCCTCCTGCCCCTGTCCTAATGTTTTCTTTTATTCGTATCCTTTTCATGTATTTATAATTATGTTCACACTTGTATCTGTCATAAAATACATGCTTGACGAAATAAATAAAATAAAATAAAAAATAAAATAAACAAACCCTGCTCACCTCCATTTCTTAGCCAAGGGAGCCAGCGTTGTCCGAAGATGCTTCCGTGATCATGTAGCCATCATGACTATACGCCAAGGTGCACAGAATGCTGCTCCCTTCCCACCGAAATGGTACCTATTAATCTGTCAGAGCTGCCATCGTACGCTTCAACTTCACATTGCTAGCTGCCAGCATGCCATAAACTACGGGGAGAGAGGGAGCTGTTGGGAGGGGAAACGCTAACTGCTCATCATATCTTCCACAGACCATCTTGTGCCTTCTAGAGACATCATCTCACCAACCCAAGGTCAAAATCCTGGGAGTGGAATGCAGTGGCTCCCCAGCTAGCCCGCCATTGCTGAGACTGTTTCCAAAACCATTAATTCAAATCTAATTGGACAATGGGAGAGACTTGGAAGGGGAGGAACAGGATGGGAGAAAAGTTAACCAGAGAACTTTGGCACCTAAATTCCAGTTCTGGCTCTGCATTATTGTTATCCACTTGGCTTTCAGTAAAAAAGTATATCTTTCACTATAAATGGAGTCGAGAGTCTCTCTTTCTTAAAGGACCTAGTTGGGGCAGGTCTGACATAATCTTGCATTTGCATGCTTTCAAACTGCTAGGTGGGCAGGAGCTGAGACAAGAACAAGAGCTCACCCTATTGCACGGGTCTCAAACCTGGGCTGTCAGCTTTCCAGCTGATAAGCTCAGAGTCTTTAACCACTGAGCCATTGTGCCCCCTCCCCTCCACTGTCTAACAATGTTTTGAGATTAAGTAATTCAATCAACTCACACATGTGGTTTCCAAATCTGAAATGGTATCTAGCGATTGGGTAGCCTGCATATGAGTGCTGGTGAATCTGAAGCAGATGTGTGTGTGTGTGTGTGTTTGTGTGTGTGTGTTTGTAATAACTCACTGAGCTGAACTGAATTGCAGAGCTGATAAGATGTAGTCATGTAAGCAGTTAAATGAATGGGAAAAACAGCAACGTAATTACAGGCTTCCCACAGCACATTTAATCAGGTTAGTGAACAACCTTGTGGTTGCATTTGTGCAATGAACTCAGATGACTTACGGTAGTTAAAAGCCGAGCAGCTGTATTCTTTCCAGTTGAATCTGATCAATTTTAACCAAGGTTAGTTCTTTTGTGGGGTTTAGAAATTTGGGCAAGTCCCACACCTGTTCGCATACTTCTGGTTCAGCATGTTGTGCAAATCCAGGAAATTGTTGAATCAATTAAGTTAAGCCTACTCTGGAAGCCTAGCTTGTCAGAATATGGAATAACAGAGTTGGGAGGGACCTTGGAAGTGTTTTAATCCAACCCCCTGCTTAAACTTCCATTTCCCTGCTATACCATTCTCACTATCATGAAATTTCTCTTTAATTCTAGGTTGGATAAGCTTCCATTGAAGAAAGAGAGAGAGGGAGGAAGGGAGGGAGAGGAAGAGGGGAAAGGAGGGGAAGGAAGGGGAGGAGAGGAGGAGAGGAGAGGAAAGGAGAGGAGAGGGGAGGAGAAGAAAGGGAAGGGAAGGGGAAGGGGAAGGGGAAGGGGAGGATGAAAAGGAAAAGAAAGGAAAGGAAGGGAAAGGAGAAGGGGAAGGGGAGGAGGAGGAAAAGGAAAGGAAGCGGAGGAAATGAAAGGAAGGGGAAGGGAAGGAGGAGGAAAGGGAAGGGGAGGGGAGGGGAGGGGAGGGGAGGGGAGGAAAGGAAAGGAAAGGAAAGGAAAGGAAAGGAAAGGAAAGGAAAGGAAAGGAAAGGGCCCAAGTATAGAAAATTAGGACACATCCAGACAGCCATTTGCAGATATTTGTCTCCAGTCTGCAAACAACACAAGATAGGTCAGTGTAAATTTGTTCTGTCTGTGTAGCTGCATAGTTGGTCTACCCGCCACTTTGTTAGCAGAGCTGCCGAATGGTGCTGATCTAACAGTTCAGGATGGGGCAAACGAAAATGCAGCAGGAACCTCATCCATCAATCTCTCCTCTGAATGTGTGCTGGGAAGAAGGCAAATTTTGACAGATGGCAAGAGCAGCAGGTTTTGCCATCTGTCGGAAGCTGTAAATATACACGCTGCCCAGCATTTTTGGAGCATCACATATGTCAGATGTATGTAGAAATGCAAGTCCCAACTGGCAGCCAGGTCCCTCTGAAGACATCTGGTCTATAGTTTCTCTAGTGAGTTTGGTACTTGTCTAGTCAACCAAAGAGGTCCTGCTCTACCTCCATTATTAAAGCATCATTATGATCACTAGAGGGGGCACGATGTCTCAATGGTTAAAGACACTGAACTGGTCAACTTGAAAGCCCACAGCCTGGATTCAAGACCTGAGCGCTGTGCAAGGGGGTGAACTCCCATTCTTGTCCCAGCTCCTGCCTACCTAGCAATTTGAAACCTGCAAATGCAAGTAGATAAATAGGTACCACTTCCATGGGAAGGTAGTAGCATTCTATGCACCTCAGCATATAGTCATGTTGGCCACATGACCACGGAAGTGTCTTTGAACAATGCTGGCTTCTTTGGCTAAGAAACAGAGATGAACTCTGACCCCTAGAGTTTGACTTGACTGGATAAGGGAATCCTCTACTTTAACGGTCACTAGAGAAAGACATAGACCAGAATCATTCTTACAGGCAGATGTTTCTAGAGCAGGGTTTCCCAAACTTGGCCACGTCCCGTTGTGTAGACTCCAACTCCCAAAATTTCATCAATGGCTGTGCTGGTGGCTGCATTCTGGGATTTGAAGTCCACAAACCTGCAAATGGCCATGGTTGAGATACCACCTGTCAGGGTTCTGACAGATGCCCTAATTAAATCATGAGCCTTGAGCCAAGCTTCAAAAGAAATCCAGTTATTTATTAGGAGTTTATGTCAGCACGTTTCCTAGTGAAGCCAGCTCTGACCCTATGTAATTTATGCCCCAATTATGACCCTATTTCCCCCCTCCGCCCAGGGTATGTCATCAATCACATTCGCCAATGGAGCAATTTTGAGGGTTGTAGAGGTTACTCCCTCCGACTGCTGTAGGTAACCCTGGGATACAGCCTTGAGAGAGATAAGCATGGAATGTGCATCTGTCTTTGGCTGCCACGTTGTTTCTCCTGTTTCCCATTCCCCCCTGGCCTATGGCAACTCGAGAGCAGGCCAGGGATGTTTTGCGAGTTGACACCACCTTCCAAAGTCCTCTTGATGTTATGGCTTTCTTTAGTGATCTGGGCATTGATGTTTCCCTCCTGAGGGTGACATCAAGGGGTGGGCTGCTGAGGGTTTGCAGGGTTTCAGGAGAACCCCTAGTTAAGATTCTGTGTAGTTCAGAGAACCCCCAAATCCCACTCCTGACTGGCCCTTCCTATCCCACCCCGCCCCTCCCAGGAGTCTCCACGCATCCCGTTTTGGATGCAGGGCATGTGCAGAGGCTCCGGAACCCGGGAAGGGCAAAAACGCCCCCCTTCACCGTGGTGCAGGAAGCCGACTAGGCCATGCCCACCATGACTACGCCCACCCAGCAACTGGGTAGAGAACTCCTTGCTAAAATTTTTGAAGCCCACCCCCGGTGACATCGGTCACACAGAACAAACCAAAGTGTCTGGGGAAAGATTGAGAAGATGCCAAATGGAGCCGGCGAGCCGACACCCAGTTGTGTTTTCATCACAGTTGTATTAATCATGCAAATAACAAGGCTTGTGTCAGGAGAAGAGGGAAAATGTCTACTCTGGTTCAGAAAAAAAAAATCCAAAGACAATCTCAACTATGGGTTTTGGATGAGAGAAACACAGCTGCATCAGACAGAGATATCCCTAACAGATGGTTCAAAAAGGCATCTATTAGCCAAGATTAGGAAGCCCTTCAACCATTCACATCAAATTCAAGCTCTAGAGCCTTTTCTAAATCAAGACATTATTCTTGTACTAGGAATGTCATTGTGGGGCTTAGGAAGGAGATTTGATGTACCCTGTTCCCCCCAAAATAAGACATCCCCTGATAATAAGCCCAATCAGGCTTTTGAGCGCATGGCAATAAGGCCAAGCGCTTATTTCAGGGCTCAAAAAAATATAAAACAGGATCTTATTTTCAGGGAAACATGGTATATCTCCCCCATTCTACTGTTTGGAGAGATAAAGCCCATAAAAATCTATATCACTAAAGATGAAACTTAGTATCTCATCTATCTTTATCTTTCAGGAAGATTCATCACACCAGGAAAAGCTACAGAGGACCCAAGGGAAATATAAAGTATTATCAAGAAAACAACTGATGGCAGAGGGATATAGTTGTCTGTGATTTTCTTACTTACGGTTATAAGATTTAAAGTAGAGAAAAGAATTCATGGTATTGAACAACGTAGGGGAGAATTTGAAATAGAATTGTGTACAAACGTTGAGTTGACTAAGAATGTTGATTATAACATATAGATGGAATTGTAGATGACCAGGCTGAGCCCAAGGGAGGAGTCAAGCACATCATCAGTCTCGAGACCCTTTGAACTCACAAAAGATCCAGGCCCTCTTGAAGTCCATTGACTCTTATCAATTGCCAACTTGCTTTGACCATTAGAAGTTCAAATTCTTGTAGAGAGGGTTAGCATGCCATAAACCTGTATTCATTTCAGCTGCCTTGCCTCCTGATTTCCTGCACTCGATAGGACCAATGGGAAAGTGTGTGATTGCTATAATTGAAATTTACCTTATATTATACTCTTAAGGATTTTTTTTTAACCTGTACCATTGGTTTATGACACTAGAAAAAATATCCAGAACGTATGCAGGTACTTCAAATTTATGTTGGAAATATGAACAAGAAGAATAGTTAGGGACACTTCTTGTTCATTCTTGTTCAGGAGAAAATAACTACCATATTTTTCAGAGTATAAGGTGCTCCAGAGTATAAGATACACCTTAGTTTTGGGGAAGGAAAATAAGAAAAAAAAAATTCTGCCCCTGCCTACCAGCATCCATCGGTATTCATCTGGCCAGTGTCCTGTAGGTAGGTAGATAGGTAGGTAGGTAGGTAGGTAGGTAGGAAAGAAGGAAGGAAGGAAGGAAGGAAAAGAGGGAAAGAGGAAGGAAAAGAGGGACCAAGGAAGAATGGAAGGAAAAGAGACGGAGGGAGGGAGGAAAGGAGGATGCAAGGAAGGAAGGAAGGAAGTAATAGCAATAGCACTTAGACTTATATACCACTTCACAATCCTTTACAGCCCTTCCCTAAGCAGTTTACAGAGTCAACCTATTGCCCCCAACAATTTGGGTCCTCCTTTTACCCACCTCAGAAGGACGGAAGGCTGAGTCAACCTTGAGCCTGGTGAGATTCGATCTGCCAAACTGTTGGCAACCGGTGATCAGCAGAAGTAGCCTGTAGTACTGCACTTTAACCACTGTGGCACCACGGCTCTATAAAGATGGATTAAACTTCCCTTCCCTATTCGCTGTGTTTTGTTAAAGATCACTTCACTCCTGCACAGTGGAATAAAATATTCTTCTGGATCTGCAAGCTTTTCTGAGCAGGGATGAATTGAGTTGGCTAAATGTGATGAAACAAACAAGGAATCTGTCACCAAATGGGGTACCATTCCAACTTCCGACCAATTTCTCATCTGCTGTTTGTGGAAGCCGGGCCTCAAATAACGAAGGCACGGATAGGCTACAGTGACTTAAAACTGGGTTTATTAACAAATCTGCTAAAGCACAATAAAACAGTTGGAACAAAAAGAAAAAAAGGAAAAGGAAAAAAAAATATCTAGCCTGCGAATTTGCTTTTACAAATCGAAAACCCCGAATGTCAATTCTTTCCTTCACGTCGCACCAAGGCAGAGCATGTTAAAAAAAAAAATGGAAATGGCCATTGTTTGTACAATGAGGGCTGCCCCTCTCGTCTCTTTTGATGCCGCATCAATGGATGCTCCAGACTGGCGTCGCTTATTTAGTACCGCCGAAAGGGGCTTCTCTACCAAGGAAGAGGAAAACCACAGCAGGAAACAAAAAAACGATGCTCCCCTTTAAGCCCACTTCCGTCTTTCTTTTATCCTTTTGAAAAAAATAAAAATAAACGACGAACCGCGCCGTCCGATGAATGTTGGCTGATATTTTCTCTTCCAGTATAAATGCCAAGAAATGCCAATCCTCTTGTGTCTGAGGATCCTGAGTTGGCTTTTGTTGCTCTGTGGTTTTTCGGAATGGGCACAGCTGGTGGCCCAGTTGAAAAAAGTTCCGTAGTTAACCTCTCCTTGACCAGTAGCTTTCTGAGAACTGACCTGCAGTGTCTCTGCTCTTTTTTCCCTCCCTGCTCGAAAAAACAGCAGTTCTAAGGATTAATCCCTACCCCCTACATCCACTAAGCCAAGAACACAACACGAACCGGGAAACGCCCGGCTTTCTTAGCCAAACGGGCCCTACCTACCAATTCTAGACCACGCACAACATCTGGCCTAACACTGAGTTGTCACACTAAAGTACCCATACACATCACAGTGGCTTCCAGGCCTGGGAAGGGCAAAGGCCATCTTCTCTTAGAGGTTCTTTCCCAGCTTTTCCGGTCCTTGCACCAAACGCTGGCTCCACTTCAACGCAGAGCCCCGGTGGCCATGTCTGTGCTCTTCTCCCAAACCAAGAAAACCCACCTCTCCATCTACCACTCCTCCCAGCCTCCCCTCCCCAATCCTCCCATGGGGCACAGCCTCCAGGAAAGTGGCTTTCCAGAAGCCTCTTTTTTTTTTTTTTTTTACGTAGTTCCATTGCAAGGCCCAACTGTGAGTTTTAAGGCTCCTTGGTGGTGCAGGAGCTTTAACGCTTTGAATTCCAAAGGCATGGTATGAGGACTGGCCTGGGACATGTAGCCGTATTTCAGGCTGTCATAGTAGTGGTACTTAACGGGGTTTTGGTCTGGACCTTGGGGAAATGGCCAGAAACCGTAGAGGTAAATCTGGTTGCAGAAGCGGGTCGCCAGGGTGTACATCAATAAACCGGTGGTTGGGCGCTTGATATATACTTTGTTCGTCAGCCAATACCTGGAAAGGAACAAAAAAAAATCACACAACAAATTGTTAACTTCTTTTGGCATGAGTTTGAGACCACTGAGGGGGAAATGCTTCTTTACACAAAAAGCATCATCATTCCTGCCAAAAAAAAAAAATTGGAACAGCTTGGAGACGAAAAATCATTCGGGGCTAAAACTCAGTATCTATAAGTTCTCGGCAGACCTTGAGAATGTCAGAAGATGAAGAACAAGAAAATAACAAAGAGCAGCGATGAGTGATAACCACCCAGAGGAAGAGGTGAAGGTGAGGATGAAGGTGATGAAGGAAAGGAAATACCTGCTGGAATTTCCAGCAGAGCTTTGGAGTAACAAGTTGCGAGCTGTCAACTTAATCTACTCACAAGTAACTGAAATGACCTAAAAGAGAGAGTTGTTTTCATTTTGAAGCTGGTAAGATTTATTCCTAAGCGAGCCAGCAGGGCATCAATGTAAGGTTTGCTATGGTTGCTATTGATTTATTTTAATTTTGAGGCTGCCCAACTTCTCAATGACTCTGGGAGGTTCACAATTAAAGGAGCAAAAGCAACGTATGTCAAAAGAAAACACGCAACCAACTTGAAGGCTAACTCAATACCCAAAGAACCAAAGCCACGACTTCCCTCTCTCAAGGCCTGGGAAAACAACCAGATTTTTAATAGGTGGAGGTTTTTTTTGGGAAAGTCATTAAGATATGAGCAATATTGAACCAATACAAAGGGAAGTCATTCCTGGACTGCCAACTGAGAAAGCTGACTTCTTGGGTCCCATGAGATGACATTGTTTAATCAAATGGATTAAACAATGGATTACTTTTAAAAGCATTTTTTCGGCAGAAGAAAAAATGCTTTTAAAAGTAAAAGAAAACAGCCTCTGATGATTGCGCGGCTCAGCTGGGCATGGGGGGTGGGCAGGGATTTTTGCTACCGGTTCTCCGAACCACTCGCCTTCATCGCTACCGGATCGGGTGATCCGGTCCAAACCGGGAGCATTTCACCCCTGGCGCGGCCCCCTTGCGAACCGGTAGTAAAGGTGGATCTAACCGAGGTAGAGGGGCAGCCTTAGAGACATGGCCTCTGTTGTCCTTCAGATGGTGTGCTTCAAGATCCCAGTTGCTCAGACAGAGAGAGAGCAAAAGGCAATGAATTTTCTGTTCTATTCCAGTTTCAAGAAGGATTTGCTGCCACCAACCACTTCCCTCTCCTCTTGGCTAAACACCTGGGCCCACAACAAAGGCTAATTAATTTTGCAAGCATGTAAGCAATGTGGCATCGACTGTGTGTGCCACCACCGTAGTGTGAGATTCCAGGCTTTAATGAGAAGGCTGGCAGAAAGGGCATCATTATTTCCTTACTGCCAACTCGTCGACTACATCATTTGGCATTGCTATTAAACATACCACTTGAAATTGACCGAGGCAGCTGGGGAAAAAAAAACCCCACATAAGCAGACATCTGTTCTTTGGTACGGGGTTTCTATGAGCTGTGACGGTTGTGCCAAGCTTCTTCCTTAGTTGGAAAAATACTATTTGCACGAAAGGGTTTATTTTGGAGAGGGTTAGTCCCTTGGATGCCAGGGGACTCGCGAAGGTCAGTTCAACCGAAATGAGCAGGGTTTAAATCAGGAGTTCTCCATACGAGAAAACCACCTGCCTCTTTCTACCTACGAGCCGTCACTCAATTTGCTGAAAGGAAATTTGCTTTCCAAATTCATTTCGAAGAAGAATGGAACTTTGCTGAAATTCTCCTGTATGGAGCAGGGTGCTATGGCACATTGAGTGATGGGGTGGCCAAATGGAGAATAAGGCAAGTGACCTTATAGAACTGCGCAAGAGTTTCTAACTACAGTAGTGGCCAAAATGGTGGAAACCTTTTAGGAAACGTGCATTTTCTAAAACTAGCTAATAACACCACTTTTTTTTTTTTTGGAGGAGTAAAATTATATATCAATGGAAAGATAATTGAATCAAGAATGTAATGCAATAACTTTTATGAAGGATTTGCTATTAAAGTAGCAGTTACGGTATAAAGAAGAAAAGTGAAGCACGTAGAAAAAATGAGATATACAAAAAATATCACCATAGAAAAAACAAGATATATAAAAATGATCACCACATCAGTTAATCCTTAGCTGGGTAACTTTTAGCATGAATTACGGCCTTACAACATCTTCCCATGGAGTGAACCGAGCCTTTTAGTTCTGCAGCTGTTATCATGTGAAACCAAGATTGAAGGATGGCTTCTATTAACTGGGTTTTATTGCTGGGTCACTTCTGACTAATAAGTGGTGGCTCAGTAGACTAAAAGCATTGTGATTAATACCAGCTGTCTGCAATTACTGTAAGTTTGAATCTCACCAGGCTCAAGGTTGACTCAGCCTTCCATCCTTTCAAAGGTAGGTGAAATGAGGACCCAGTTTGTGGGGGCAATAAGCTGACTTTGTATAAATATACAAAAGTATGAAGGCTATTGCTTAACGCATTGTAAGCCGCCCTGAGTCTCCGCAGAAGGGCGGCATATAAATCAAATTAAAAAAAAAAGTTTATTTAATCAGCTCCATAGATTTTCAATTGGGTTAAGGTCTGGGCTATTCCCAGGCCATTCCGGCAGTGGAAAATGATTATCTTGAAACTCCCCCAAAAAAGTCGTGTTATTAGCCATCAAACCTCAAAAATACACTTTTCTCAAAAGGTTTCCACAATTTTGGCCACTACTGACTGGTTCCATGGAGAGAGGTTTTTCCATGGACCGGACGGGGGCTGGTTTTGTGTGTTGCCTGCATCCCACAAATGGGTCTGCACTTTTTTGTGTGGCCCGGTTGCTGGCATGCCGTGGCCCGGTGCCAGTCCATGGACCAGGGGTTGGGGACCCCAGATCTAGGTAAAGAGGGCTGAAACATTCTTTAAGTCCTCGGAAACCAAATCACGTTCAGAAATGACTCCTGTAAAATGATCCACTGGAGTGTAAGAGAGTGGGGAATGTGGCACAATCAGACATACAAGATTCTGTTATTATACAGGTAACTCTCCATTTACAGCAGTTCATTTAGTGACCGTTCGAACGGCACTGCAAAAAGTGACTTATGACTGTTTTTCACAATTGCAACCCCGTGGTTCATGGGATCAAAAAATTTGGGCTCTTGGCAACAGACTAATGTTTATGACGGCTGCAGCGTCCCGGAGCCCATCTGATCCCCTTTTGCGATTTTCTGACAAGCAAAGTCAATGGGGAAACCAGATTTGTTTAACCCAGAGGTGGGTTCTAAAAATTTTTATTACCGGTTCTGTCGGCGTGGCTTATTTTGTGGGTGTAGTTTGATGGTCATGTGACAATTCTTTAGGATTTAGCAGAGGTACTGGTCTACCAGGCTTTTAACTGCTTGCAGAGCTGTACTGGTCTACCCATTTGTTCTTGGACCGTCCTGGTCTACCCATTTGTTCTTGGAGGCACCGGTCTACCACCAGACTGCCTTTTGACACTGATCAGCTGTAGGGCGGCCCTTTGAAGCCCTCCACAAGAGTTTAAACAGTTTTTTTCCTTCTAGCCATCAGCTGGGACTCGGGAGGCAGCGAATAGATTGGAGGCGGGGCCAAATAAAAGGTAAGAATAATGGAGGCAGGGCGGGAGGGCCCAGCTCCTGAACAAAGAGAACCAGTTCGTCATATCGTCACCGCTACCGGCTCGGCCGAACCGGGCCGAACTGGGAGGAACCCATCACTGGTTTAACAGCTCTGTGATTAACTTCGAAACGGCAGCGATTCACTTAACAAGAAAGGTCATACAGTGGGGCAAAACTCACTAAGGTCTCACTTAGCAACGGAAATGTCGGGCTCAGTTGTGATCGTAAGTTGAGGACTACCTGTAGTTAGTCTATTTCAATAAAGCATTAGTTCTAGCTTTCCTGTCGAGTTGATTTTATGATGTGGTCTACCCAGTCAGGCTGATATGTGGATGTCCAGGGGTGGGGCTGCTGGGGGTTCGCAGGGGTTTGGGAGAACCTCTAGCTAAGATTGTGTGCAGTTTGGAGAACCCCCAAATCCCATTCCTGGCTGGCCCTGCCCTGCCCATCCTGCCTCTCCCAGGAGTCCCCATGTGGCCCGTTTTGTATGCAGGTAAGCACAGGGCGCGCGCGGAGGCTTGGGGAGGGCGAAAAATGGGCCTATGGGAAGTTTGGGAAGGCCGGAAACGGGCCTGTTTCCGGCCTCCAGAGCCCGGGGAGGCCATTTTCACCCTCCTGGAGGCTCAAGGAAAGCCTCTGGAGCAGCGATGGATTTCAAAAATTTTTACCACCGGTTCTGTGGTTTTGGCTTGGTGGGTGTGGCTTGCTGGGCATGGCAGGGGAAGGATACTGTAAAATCTCCATTCCCACCCCACTCCAGGGGAAGGATACTGCAAAATCCCCATTTCCTCCCGATCAGCTGAGACTCGGGAGGCAGAGAATAGATGGGGGCAGGGCCAGTCAGAATTTTTACTACCGGTTCTCCAAACTACTCAAAATTTCCACTACCGGTTCTCCAGAACTGGTCAGAACCTGCTGAAACCCACCTCTGCTCTGGAGCCTGGGGAGGGCAAGAACACCCCCTCCATGCCGTGGTGCAGGAGGCTGACTAGGCCACACCCACCATGGCCACACCCACCCAGCAACCGGGAAGAGAACCCCTTGCTAAAATTTTCGAAGCCCACCCCTGTCGATGTCCAGCTTTTTATTGTCCAGTCCTCTCTCCAGCCAATTACAGCCTCCCTGTCTGCCGACATTTCCAATATGAAATCCCAAGGGGGAAAAAAAGGCCAGGAAGGAACTTTTCTGAGGGGCTTTTTCACATCAGGAAACTCTAAAACGATAGGAAATGAAGATAGGAAAAATAGCACCAGGGATAGCTCCTTCTATCCCTTTAGTAAGAAACTGAGCTCAGAAACTGCACAAAGGTTATTTGGAATACATTTCCAAGCACACCAAATGTAACATTAAAAACCCAAAAGCTTTTCTTTCACAGAAAAAAAGAAAAGAAAGAAAGCTTCCAGAAATGGCAAGGCTTGTTTTGATCTTCATCATCAAGAAAGATTGTGGATCTTCAATAATCAGAATTTCCGTTTATAACACACGGAACAAACATGTCCTTCAAGTCAAGCTTAAACCCTGCTAATCTCCCAGAGACACCTATGCATTTTTCATAGCAACAGGGAGGAGGTGGTTAATCACAGCTTTCTTCTGAGAGAGTTTTCAAGTACCCGATTTAGCGTTACGCCTGAGATTTCCTGGTAGTTTCTCACCCAAATATTATCCCAGCCCAACCTTGTTTAGCTCCCTACGATCAATGCAGCTCCAAATTAGAGTAAAACATTGATTCTCCAAGACTTATAAATTGAAGAACACATTCATTAATCTCAATGCTTAAGTAACAATAATCTCTTTATCAATATTAAAATAATCAGAATTTGTCTGTCTGTCACTGTCTCTTTATTTCTCTCTCTCTCCCTCATCCATCTATCTGTCTATCCTCTATCTATCTATCTATCTATCTATCTATCTATCTATCTATCTATCTATCTATCTATCTATCTATCTATCTATCTCTATCTGTCTACCTATCTACCTACCTACCTACCTACCTACCTACCTATCTATCTATCTATCTATCTATCTATCTATCTATCTATCTATCTATCTATCTATCTCTATCTATCTATCTATCTATCTATCTATCTATCTATCTATCTATCTATCTCTATCTGTCTATCTATCTATCTATCTATCTATCTATCTATCTATCTATCTATCTATCTATCTATCTATCTACCTACCTACCTACCTACCTACCTACCTACCTACCTACCTACCTATCTATCTCTATCTATCTATCTCTATCTGTCTATCTATAAATCTATCTATAAATCTATCTATCTATCTATCTATCTATCTATCTATCTATCTATCTATCTATCTATCTATCTATCTATCTATCTCTATCTATCTATCTATCTATCTATCTATCTATCTATCTATCTATCTCTATCTGTCTATCTATCTATCTATCTATCTATCTATCTATCTATCTATCTATCATCTACCTACCTACCTACCTACCTACCTACCTACCTACCTACCTGCCTGCCTACCTATCATCTATCTATCTATCTATCTATCTATCTATCTATCTATCTATCTATCTATCTATCTATCTATCTCTACCTACCTACCTACCTACCTACCTACCTACCTACCTACCTACCTACAGTAGTGGCCAAAATTGTGGAAATCTTTTGGGAAAAGTATATTTTTGAGGTTTGATGGTTAATAACATCACTTTTTTTTGGAGTTTCAGGATAATCCTATTCCACTGCTGGAATGGCCTGGGAGTAGCCCACACCTTCACCCAATTGAAAAATCTATGGAGCCGACTAAAGAAACTTGTTAGTCAGAAGCGACCCAGCAATAAAACCCAGTTAATAGAAGCAATCCTTCAATCTTGGTTTCACATTATAACAGCTGCAGAACTAAAAGACTTGGTTTACTCCATGGGAAGACGTTGTAAGACATTTTATGGTACTACTCCAAAAAAAAGGGGGGTGTTATTAGCTAGTTTTAGAAAATACACTTTTCCCAAAAGGTTTCCACAATTTTGGTCACTACTCTGTCTGTCTGTCTGTCTGTCTGTCTGTCTGTCTGTCTGTCTGTCTGTCTGTCTACCTATTTATCTAATCTACCCACCCAACCATCCTTCCAGCCATCCCACAAGATCTCACATTTTAGCGGCAGATCAATACATTTTCCATGCCTCACTGAATTTGCTTATATCAAATAATCCATAACTTGTTTTTATCTTCTGGGTCTTATTTTTCTGCTGCCTGAATAGAAAGGAAAAAAAAATTATTCTCGCTCCACAGGAAGGACAATTCTGCAATCAGCAATTAGGGTTACTTTATACATAGCTGCTAACCACTGCACAACCACTAGAAGACAGCAAATAGCTGGTGCCTTCTGCATCATTAGGCTGCTATTTAGGGGTTATGCAGATTTGTCCAGCTCCAGACATGATAGCTCTTTTAATAATTCACTCTTGGGTTTCTTTATCTCCATACTAACAATACTTACAGAAACAAAGAAGGACAAAAGGATGCATATAATAAAGCTGGTCACTTCACAGCTTATTCAAGGGAGAGTCAAAGGTTTGAACTTCTTTTATATCTTGAAGCTGCATCCTGAACCAGCTCTGATTTTGGCAGCTTCCCTCCAGTTGTTCTACCATAAAGGAATGCAGAGATGACCTTGTGATGAAGAAACCGTTAAGGGAAAAGAAGCGGCAACTCAGACCAGGAAAAGGGGACGGAGTGAGAAGGCAACTTAAAACATCCCACCTTCATCATCAAAAAAGCACGACAAAGAATGTTCTTTGTGTGCCAACTCAGAAAGCTCCAACTGCCCAAGGAGCTGCTGATCCAGTTCTACAGAGGAATTATTGAGTCTGTCATCTGCACCTCTATAACTGTCTGGTTTGTCTCTGCAACCCAACAAGATAGACACAGACTTCAGAGGATCATTAGAACTGCAGAAAAGACAATGGCTACCAACCTGCCTTCCACTGAGGAACTATATACTGCACGAGTCAAAAAGAGGGCTGTGAAAATATTTACAGACCCCTCACATCCTGGACATAAACTGTTTCAACTCCTACCCTCAAAATGACGCTATAGAGCACCGCACACCAGAACACCTAGACACAAGGACAGTTTTTTCCCCAACGCCATCACTCTGCTAAACAAATAATTCCCTCAACACTGCCAAACTAGTTACTAAGTCTGCACTACTATTAATCTTCTCATTCTTCCCACCACCCATCTCCTCCCACTTGTGACTGTATGACTGTAATTTTGTTACTTGTATCATTTGCCCCCTACAACTATCATTTATTTATTTTATTTATTTATTAATTTTATTTCTATACCGCCCTTCTCCCGAAGGACTCAGGGCGGTGTACAGCCTAATTAAAAACACAAAGACAGACAATATTTAAAAATAATTAAAATTATTAAATAGTAGGCCCAATTTATAAAACCCCAAATTTAAAACCCAATTTAAAACCAATTAAAATCTTTATATTGATAGCCCAGCCTGGCGTAACAACATGGTTTTGAGGGCACAGCGAAATACACGGAGATCAGAGATTTTGTGAATTTCTGGGGGGAGTTCATCCCAAAGGGCATTAAGTATTGTACCTTATGATTCTTGATGAACGTATCTTTTCTTTTATGTACACCGAGAGCTTATGCACCAAAGACAAATTCCTTGTGTGTCCAATCACACTTGGCCAATAAAAAATTCTATTCTATTCTATTCCTTAATTCTGCTTGGTATAAGGTGGAGTAGAGAGGAAATCCTAGAGCAGTGTTGGCAAACCTTTTTGGCACCAAGTGCCAAAACGAGCACATGCAGGCGCGAATGTGCGGGCATGTGCCGGGAAACCGAAAAAGCAGCTGACCGGTGCAATGTGTGCGCCGGGCGGCTGCTCTACTAGTTTCCGGCACACATGCGCACATGAAGACCAGCTGGCTGGCACGCCAGAATCTGGAAGAGCAATGGGTGATGGCTCACATGCCCGGAGAAATGGTTCTGCTTGCCATTTCCGGCATGTGTGCCATAGGTTCGCCATCACGGTCCTAGAGATTTACAAGATTTTGCTATTCTATTCTACATCAACCGAAAAAGTAATACAGGTAGTTCTCGGCTTACAACAATTTGTTTAGTGACCGTTCAAAGATACAAGTACAATTACACTTACACGCCCATGGTCACATGATCAAAATTTGGAAGCTTGGCAACTGGCTCATATTTATGACGGTTGCAGCATCCTAGGATCCCCCTTTTGTGACCTTCTGATAAGTCAAGTCAGTGCGGAAGCCAGATTCACTTAACAACCATGTTCCTAACCGAATGATCGCAGTGATTCACTTAACAACGGTGGCAAGAAAAGGGGCAAAATGGGGCCAAAACTCACTGAACAATGGTCTCGCTTTGCAGCAAAAAGTTTGGGGCTTAATTGTGGTTGTAAGTCGAGGACTACCTGTAGTCCTAGAATCCTTTTGGTATCTCTTTCCTGACCTGGCTTTCCCTGAGGGTCTAACATCAATTCCGAAAGCCTATCAGTTGTACCAAATGGAATCAAGGTGATTGTCAGAACTTCCATCCAGAGCTTCAGCTTTGCTTTGCGAGATATCAGCCTGCCATAAAATATGGGGGGGGGAGGGGGATGACGATGACGGAGCTGTTGGGAGGGAGGAACAGAAACTACTCATTGTGACTTCCAGAGACATCAGCTCACTGTCCCAAGGCCAGAAGCCTAGGAATGAAATGTAACGGCTTACCGTTTCGCCTGCTCCGCAGAGACTGTTACCAAAACAAATCTTTTGAATGTAACTATACAATAGGGAGATAACAAGGGGGAGGAATGGAAAAGGGGAAGTTAACTGGGGAATCTTCATGCACAAACCTTTCATTCTGGCTTTGCTATCCTGTAAACCTTTGGCTCTTAGTAAAAGTATATCTTTCTTTTCTCACCAAATGGAGTCGAGGGTCTTTCTTTCCCAAGGATCCAAGCTGTGGCAGGTATGACAGTGATATTATTCTGAGCTACTTTCTCACACTTTCCCCTGCTCCTGGATTCAATTCTCGCTTTACCCTCCCTTAATGGTTCAGTGCACAATAGAAAGGCAGAAGTCCTTAGACTAGAGGCACTCCATCGCTTCCTACATCTCCTCTACTTTGTCTCAACTGAGATGATGGAACCGTCCCGAATTTGAAATGTTGGATTCATCCTCCGCTCCAAGCTAACTTCCCCTCCTGTTTTGCTTCACCCTCTGTAGCCCGAGAGCTGCTCACCCTCGTACAGCATGCAGCAGTCGCAGAGATGGGTAGGCGGTGCGGACGTTAATGCGATGCTTGAGGATGAGTTCGTTGACCCACTCTACCCGTTCCTTGCCCCCTTTGGCCATGAATGCCGGGATCCAAAGGATGCTGCCATTGAGGCTATGAAGGCGTTGAAGCAGCTTCTCCCGCCAAGTGTCATTCACCAGGTCCTCAAAGGCACGCTGGATGACAGAAGGATTCATGGTGACCAGATCAGTCTTCGTTCCAACGTCATGGATATATTCCTGCACCGGGGCTAAATTGCATCTGGAAATGGAGATGATTAGAATACAGGCTCAGGTTTCCCTTTAAGTTAAGGAATTTGAAAGAATAAAGTTAATATAATCGGTAATAGTTTATAAAGATCATTAAGGGCAAACAGAAATACACAGTATATTACTTCCCCAGCAAGGAAGAAAAAGCAGAAATGGTTAAATATTAAATATATTTAATTATGGTTTTTTAAAAATATTTGGAAGTCACATCTGGATTTTGTGCTTGTGATTAAAAAGAAAAAAACTTTGACTTTGGTTTGGCCGATTAGATAAATTTGTTATCATAGAAATGGCTAATGTATACTAATGTGGAAAAGTTAAAAAATGGAGGCTGTAATGTTATCTTCTACTGTGCTAAAGAGTCGGAAGTCAATGCTTTTTGCTTTTTTCCCTTGTACCCCACATTTTATTCCCCCCCTCTTTTTCCTTCTCCTAATTTTCTATTTTTAGTTTCCTTTATATTTTATACTTGGATAAAACAATAAAATAGCAGTAGCAATAGCACTTAGACCAGTGGTGAAATCCAATTTTTTTGATGTATGGGTGCCTTTCCCAGGCCTCCCATTCGTGTCTTTTTTTTTTTATTGAAAAAGTTTTAAAACAAACACAATTTCCCCACAACCCTCCCTCCCAACCCCCACTCCCCCTCCCCGACTTCCCAGAGCAGAACACAAGGTATTTCTATTGACCTTTAACAATAAACTAAATTGCATAACCAATCATTAAACTAACACCCCCTAAAAAAAAAAATTCTTAACCCCCCATATATAAAATCCTATTTCTTAAACATAATACTTCTAATATCACTTATATAACGCTTATACAAATAAAAGAGATCATTCATAAGCTATTTGATATTTTTTGGTCTGATACTTATTTTGTATATAATCAATCCATCTTCTCCAGTCCTGTATATACCTTTCTTGTGTGTGATCCTTCAGATATGCTGAAATTTTAGCCATTTCAGCTAAATTAGTTACTTTCAATATCCAATCATTAATAGTAGGCAAAAAGTCCTTCTTCCAGTGTTGTGCTACCAACAATCTTGCTGCTGTTATCAAGTTCAAAATCAATTTAGTCTCTGCAACTGTACAATCCGTAGTTATACCCAGTAAGAACAACTGTGGAGTAAATTTCAGTCTCTTTTTAAGAATATTCTGCATCACCCACCAAATCTTTATCCAAAATGCTTTGATTTTTCTACAAGTCCACCATATATGATAATAAGTTGCATCATCACAGTCACATCTCCAACATTTAGCTTGCACATTAGGATACATACATGATAATTTTTTGGGATCTAAGTGCCATCTATAAAACATTTTATAAAAATTTTCTCTTAAATTTTGTGCTTGTGTAAATTTCACATTTCTAATCCAAATCTTTTCCCAAGTCTCCATCATTACTGGCTCTTGAAAATTTTGTGCCCATTTAATCATACAGTCTTTAACCAATTCCGTCTCAGAATCTATTTCCAATAAAACATTATACAACCTTTTAATATGCATTTGTTTTTGATCTCTAATTTGTTTTACCAAATTCTCCTCATTTTGCACAAAGCCAGTTTTTTGATCTTCCTTCCATCTAGCTTGAAGTTGACCGTACTGAAACCATGTATAAATTATACCTTCTTCTCTCAGTGTATCTAAAGATTTCAAATACATTACCCCCCTTTCCATAATAAGAAGCTCTTTATAGGTAATCACCTCCTGTTTTTGTTCTATACTTATATTTTCTATTGCATGTCTAGGATTTGCCCATACAGGTATCTTATAATTTAACTTATATTGATACTTTTTCCAAACCCTCAACAAAGCATGAAATCCAATTTTTTTTACTACTGGTTCTATAGGCGTGGCTTGGTGGGCATGGTGTGGCTTGGTGGGCGTGGCTTGGTGGGCATGGCAGGGGAAGGATACTGCAAAATCTGCTAGCAGCCTAGCTAGATGGTACATTAATAAGAGAAAAGGAGGGAACGAGGGAACGAGAGAAAGAGGGAAGGAGAGAAGGAGGGAGAGAAAGAAGTTTTCCTAAAAGAGAGCCTGCTTTTTTGCAGCCCAAGGTCTCTCTTACCCTGCTTTAAACCCAGAAATCCCCTTGCCCTTCCATGAGGGGTTACCTTATCACAAAGCTGTGGGTGTCAATTTCCTTGCCGCAGCCGCTGTTCAGCAGGATGCCGGAATTCCCCACGATGGCACAGGTCCGATAGTGCTTGCCCTTCAGTGGGGATGTCCTCGGCAAGAGGGCATAGAGGTTTTGGGAAACATTCATGGTGCTGTCTCTGTCAAACACATAGTGGATGATGTCTCCTGGTTTCAGAGTTCCCTTCAGCACCGAGATGTCTTTCTCGGCATCCAAAAACTTCAGGATGTGTTTTCTGTTAGAAGAAGAGGAAGATAAGAACACAGAAAGAGCCATTAGGCTTCAGGAATACTGCCTAGCCCTCCCTTCCTCCCTCCCCCCTCCCTATCCTTCCTTCCTTCCTTCCTTCCTTCCTTCCTTCCTTCCTTCCTTCCTTCCTTCCTTCCTTCCTTCTTTCCTCCCTCCCTCCCTCCCTCCCTCTTCCTTCCTTCCTTCCTTCCTTCCTTCCCTCCCTCCATTTCTTTTTTCCTCTCTCCCTCCTTCCCTCCCTCCCTCTCTTCTTTCCTTCCTTCCCTCCATTTCTCTCCTTCCCTCTCCTTCCCTCCCTCCCTCCTCCTCTCCTTCCTCCCTCTCTCCCTCCCTCCCTCCTTCCTTCTTTCCTTCCTTCCTTCCTTCCTTCCTTCCTTCCTTCCTTCCTTCCTTCCTTCCTTCCTTCCTTTCTCCCCCTTCCCTTCCCTTCCCTCCTTCTCCTTCCTTCCGTCCTCCCTCCCTCCCTCCCTCCTACCCACCCACTGTAGTGGCAATGTGGAGGACAATTGTTATTTCAAATTGTCCTCAATGTGGAGGACAATTGTTATTTAGCGACATATTTGGATTTCTCCTTGATATTAAAAAAAAATAAAGAAAGAAATCCTACAAGTTTAGAGCTCATTCTGAGCCAGCCTGCTTGGTTAATTTCATTCTTGTTTACTGAATTGGGGGAGGGAAGGATCTTAACATAGCTTCAAAGCTTCTCTTGTTGTGAAAGTCCCAAGACATTCAATACCCAGGCCAGAGTCATGGGCCACCCAATCAAGGGCAGGTCTAAGCAGTGGTGGGTTGCCCCTGGTTCGGACCGGTTCTATAGAACCGGTAGTAAAACCAGAGGGAGACTCCGCCCACTGACTCCGATGTCATCAGAACGCTTTTGCGCGAAATGGCGAAAATCTCAGCGTACTTGAAGGACTATACACAAGAAAGATACGTATCGGAATGGAGAAGATGGATTGATTATATTCAAAATAAGTATCAGACAAGAAAATATCAAATAGCTTATGAATGAACGTTAAGTATTAGAAGTATTATGTTATCTATAGTGGAGTTAAGGTTTCAGGGGGGGAGTTAGTAGTCTGAGGATAAGTAGGTTAATCTAGTTTATGATTGTTAAATGAAATACCTTGTATTTTGCTCTGGGAAGTCTGGGGGGGGAGGGTGGGATGAGGGGAGGGAAAGGGTGGGGGGAACATGGGGGGGAAGAAAATTCTTGTTTTTTTGGTAAAACTTTTCAATAATAAAAAAAAAAGAACGCTTCTGCACATGCCCAGAAGAGCGTGCACGCGCACTTACTTTGCTTACACACACGTGCGGCTCCATTGCAAACCGGTAGTAAAGGTAAGTAGAACCCATGCCTGGGTCTAACAGTCTCCTGACCACAGCAGGGCCATGAAGTCACAGTGCCAGGTTTGGATTAAAAACTACACTGTTGTTTTGTTGTTTGTCGGGAACGTCTACATACAACCTAGTATTGGATTCTGTAGAAACTGGCCACCTTGAAGTACCTCTGCTGTCATTATCAAGGAGCTCCTAACAGCTTATAGGAGCTCTTGCTTGGCATTTATGTTTTTAATCCTAGGCTTTTAAATATGTTTGCTTAGTTGATAATAAAGCTTAAAATCCCTTTATCCACTTGTTCATTGTCTCTGAATCCGAAATAACCAGTTGCTCGGTCAACTAATCACTGCTTTGACCCTAAGCAAAACAACTACCTATCTTTTCACATCTCTCTCTCTCTCTCTTTCCTTCTTTCCTTCACTTTGCACCCAGTCTTGGCTTTTGATGTTATGTCCCACCTCCCTTCTTCTTCAACAGCTTTGAAAATTTGCCAAATGTTTTTGGGGTGGCTGCAGGGGTGGGATTCAGCCAGTTCGTACTGGTTCGCCGAACCGGTTTTTGCAAGGACTGCCTGACCCTGCCCTCCCTGCCCTGCCCCTCCCCTACCATGAGTCTCCAGGCAGCCCGTTTTGGATGCCAGGTAAGTGGAGGGCCTGCGCGGAGGATCTGGGAGGGTGAAAAACAGGCCTACTGGAAGTTCCGGAAGTCTGGAAACGGGCCTGTTTCTGGCCTCTGGAGGGCCTCCGGAGCCCGGGGGAAGCCATTGTCGCCCTCCCAGAGGCTCAAGGAAAGCCTCTGGAGCTTGGGGAGGGCAAAAAACAGGCCTACTGGAAGTACCGGAAGTTCAAAAATGGGCCTGTTTCTGGCCTCCGGAACCCAGGAGACGCCATTTTTGCCCTCCCAGAGGCTCGAGGAAAGCTTCCAGAGTCTGGGGAGGATGAAAAACAGGCCTACCGGAAGTACCAGAAGTCCAAAAACGGACCCGTTTCCGGCCTCTAGAGCCCAGGGGAGGCCATTTTCGCTCTCCTGGAGGCTCAGGGAAAGCCTCCGGAATCTGGGGAGGGCAAAAAGCATCCCCCTCCCCGTGGTGCAGGAGGCCGAGTAGGCCATGCCCACAATGGCCGCACCTACCCAGCAATCGGGCAGAGAACCAGTTGCTAAAATTTCTGAATCCCACCCCTGGATGGCTAGGAAATCCTATCTTGCAAATGGTTACAGGAAGTTTGAAATTACAATTGCTCCTGTCACAACAAGGAAAAGCATGATACTAATATTGATTTATGTAACCTTATCGCAGATAGGAGCCGAATCAGATCCGAGATTAGTAAGGAAAATTGAGGGAGGGAGAGGAACAACAACAAAAAGGCAAAAAGAAAACCCATAAGTTGAAAGCTAGGCCTCCATTCCTGATCCACTACACGGATGTGTATTCATCAGGCATTCAGCTCGACTCAGAGGCCATTTGAGTAATACTAATACTTCTTGGCATGCATAATCTATCTGCACTTCATGCAAAAATCATTTCCCCAGCTCTGTCAACAAGGTTTTTCAGCCTGGAGCTATCCGATTCTTTGAGGGATTCCAACTTATGCAAACAGAACTGTACAATGGAACAAAAGAAGAAAGTAATCCATTGGTGCTTGCAAATGCTTTCTTTTTTATATATTCCATGATAGGAAGGCTTTTTTTTTTCCAGGCCCGTCCTGAAATATAAGTACTGTGCTGCTTCTTCTGTTTTTGAAAGCAGAAGGAAGATTGAGCCATCTTTCCTCAGGGTTTTTCTGGAAATGGGAGCCTTAAGATATCTGCAGTAGGGTTAGGAGGTGGAGCAGGGGTGAAATGCTCTCGGTTTGGACAGGATCACTCAATCCAGTAGCAATGGAGGTGGGTGGTTTGGAGAACCGGTAGCAAAAATCCCTGCCCACCCCCGTCATGCCCAGCTGAGCCATGCGATCATCAGAGGCTTTTTTTTCTTTTAAATGCCTCTGACGATCCAAGCTGAGTTGCCTGATCGGCAGAGGCATTTAAAAGAAAAAAAAAACTTTTCTATTTCATCAAGCTGGCCTGGCCTAAATCTTCCCCCTTTTTAAATGTGGAAATTTTAAATGTGGAAATTTTAAATTTTAAATTTGTCTTATTTATAGGGTCATGGGTAAGGCGTTTTAAATTGGGGAGCCATTTTGGATTTAATTCTGTTTTAAACGTATTTTAATGTTTATATTGTAGGTTTTTAATTTTGGCTGTTCATCGCCCCGAGTCCTTCGGGAGAGGGGGCGGTATAAAAATCTAATAAATAAATAAATAAAATAAATAAATAAAAGAAAAAAAAGCCTCTGACGATCAGGCAACTCAGCTTGGATCGTCAGAGGCATTTAAAAGAAAAAAAGCCATAGTCAGAGCCTTTTGAAAGCATTTTTTTACAACCCCTTCGCCGAAGAAAAAATGGTTTTAAAAGTAAAAAATAAAATTGGCCACGCCCACCCAGTCACATTACACCCCCCACCAAGCCACGCCCACAGAACCGGTAGTAAGAAATTTTAGATTTCACCACTGAGGTGGAGGTCCCAAAAAATCAAGATGGCAGCCACGGTCAAGGCACCAGGTTGGAGAAAGTAGATTGGGGCTTAGAAACGGGGTTCTCCGCTTTTTAAAAACAACAGTATAATATACAGGTAATCCTCCACTTGCAACCACAACTGAGCCCAAAATTTCTGTTGCTAAGTGAAACATTTGTTAAGTGCGTTTTGGCCCATTTTGTGACCTTTCCTGCCACAGTGGTTAAATGAATCCCTTTAGTTGTTAAGTTAGTAACACGGCTGTTAAGTGAGTCTGGATTTCCCGTTGACTTTGCATATCAGAAAGATATGGGACCTATTTTATCAATGGCTAGATAAAAATATATGGAAATGAAATATGGTAGAGATCTTTATAATACAAGAATTATATAAAAATATAACATAAAGATGTATTGTTATTGGATCGATTTAGGATGATGAAATGAATGTTATAATATAAATCAACTCAAATCTTAGAATATTTTGTACAAAATGAAGGAAGAAATAGCCATAGTCAAATAAATGATTAATGAGGACAATAATACATAGATATATATTAGATCGATAATATGAGAATTTAGGTAAACTGTAAGATATGAATATGGCGAAGATGCACAAAAGACTTGTAACCAACGGACACAGTTTGTTTGTAATTGAAGATGGTTTTATATTTTTATGTATGTATGTTTAAAAAAAATTAAAAAAAAAGAAAGTAGCAAAAGGGGATTGCATGATCCCGGCAACCGTCATAAGTATGAGCCAGTTGCCAAGCTTCTGAAATTTGATGACATGACCATGGGGATGCGGCAATGGTGGTAAGTGTGAAAAACCATCATAAGTCTCTTTTTTCAGGGTCTTCAAACAAATAGTTGTTAGTAACTATTGGTTACTGTGCTGGTTTTTCCCTTGAGCTTTTCAAACAATTTTATTCTGTGTGTCTTTAAAATCATTTGTGTTAAGGAAGCTGCCTATGGAGCCGTTCATCAAAGAGGGGGATTAGAAACCCATCTATCATTTGGAAGGCCCAGACTCGCCCCATGAACTGACCCCCTGGTTGTTCCACTCCTTGTCCCCCCTCTAACTAGTATCCACCTTGGCCTTCATCTGTCCTTTGTCAACATTTGTCCCTGTGGGCCATTCTCCATACCTGATGGTCAGTGACAGCGTCTCATTGTGTATCCATTGGGATTGAACTGTCTTGTCATGGTGCTTAATGTTGTTGGTACTTTGCTCAGCAACAGCTGGAGATGAAGACCCATTGACTGTCCCTTCCGTTCTGGAGAGAAAAAGGAGAACAAAGAAGAATGAAAGAGACAGACAAACAGACAGACAGACAGACAGAGATGATAGATAGATAGACAGACAGATAATGAGTAGATTTTAGAGAGAGAGAGAAAAATAATGATAGATATGTAGATAGATGAATATATTGTGCATGTGTGTGTGTATATATATATGTAGATAGAGATAGATAGATAGAGATAGATAGATAGATAGATAGATAGATAGATAGATAGATAGATAGATAGATAGATAGATAGATAATGAATAGATTATAGAAAGAGAGAGAGAAATAGATGATAGAGAGATGATAGATATGTGGATGGATGAATAGATTGTGTGTGTGTATATATGGATATGGATATGGATATGGATATGGATATGGATGGATAGATAGATAGATAGATAGATGATAGACAGATAGATACACAGAGAGACAGAGACAGAGAAGTGGGGGGATTTATTAATAGTATTCCCAATATCCTTCTGATTGCTCGCCTATGCCAGCCAGCCTGCAATCCCCGAGAAGTGAGCTCGTTGAAGCGATCAGTTAGAATGGCTGGGTTTCCCCATTCCTGTTTCTCTTCTGATGACAGTCAAACAAACACCTTCCTGATGGGTTTTGTTGGAGTCATTTGGGAGGGGTGATTCTATCAATTTTGGTTCCTCTCTATTTTTCCATTTTTGGAACCAATCCATTTAGGTTTTCTCTGTTTCTCACCTCCGTGTCTTATTTCCTTTATCGCATGGATTTTTTTTAAAACAAAACAAAACAAAACGTGCTATAATTTGCTTGCAGTTTGGTAAGCGTTTTCTTGAAGAGGTTTATTTTGTTTGCAAATTAATGTACACCGTGTGTGCAAGCAGTTTTTCCTTCAGGCAATTCGGAAATGTTGTTTTCACAGATACATGCAGAAGTCTGAGTTTATCATTTTATAAGAGTAAAAAACAAATAAACAAAAAAACAAAAAAACAAAACAAATCAGCACATTTAAATTGGTAACTTTGGGTTTATTGGTCAGTTTGAAAGTGCGGAATTAAATTCAAGCTTTGCATAGTCCTTCTCGAACTTTGCTTCCTATAATATGCCACATATTCCCGGGGTTTCTTCACCCATTCACTTCTTTGGTTGAACATGCCAAAGCAATGAATCCTATGTATTGGATGATGCCCGTCTTCCTCAACCTGACGTCTTGCGTATTTGCAACTTTGGCCCATGTTGTTCTTCACAGGAGTTGCAATCCTAACAAATCTGGAAAGCAACAGGCTAAGGAAAGGTTGCCCAATGCAAACAAACCAAGAGACTTAAGCAATCATGCATAGAGCACATCTGGGACATGAATCCCTTCCACATAAGCCTGTTGTGGCCCCGCCCTCTGAGCCTGTCCCATCGGAGGAAGAAAGCTCTGAGCATGAGGAAGAGGAGTCAGCCAGGCTTCCCTCTCCAGGCCCCTCCCCTCTGGCACTGTCTCAGGTGCCGGCCGAGGGAGAGGAGATTAGCAGGGAGACAGGTGGCTCGGATGAGAGCGAAGGAGAGACATCATTCCTGGACGCACGCCTCCGAAGGCGTGATAAACGATTGCAGCAGCTCAGGAGGCGTGCTAGGGATTAGAACTGAGTCACTGGACCACACCCCAGAGACTATATAATAGAGGGTGGTGGCCAGTGATCCTTGTGACGAACAAAAGTAAACCTTGGATAGTCACTAAAGCCTCGTCCGGAAACTGCTGAGAGAAATATTATTCTGATTGGACTTTTGTACGCTAAGTATCTTATCTTTCTGTTTTGTGGAAATAAATGCACTTGGCAGACAGTGTGTAAATCGCTGCCAAGTTGGAGATAAAGACCTGGGTGTGTGCCAAAGTGTTTCCTTAACCCTCGGCTGGCTGTGTTTGTGTGTGTGTGTGGACGGGGACAGATCAAAGCCAGGGGTGTCAAACTCAAGGCCTGGGGGCCGGATCTGGCTGGCAAGTGCTTAGATCTGGCCTGTGGGACCAGCAAAAGACCAGCCCATGGTGCCTCTGCCAGCGAAAATGCAGGCAGCCCTCCGGAGCTCCATTTTTGCTGGCAGAGGGTTGCTGGAGGTCGTCGCAGCCGAAAATGGAGCTCGGGACCCCATTTTCACTGGCAAAGCGCTCAGGCCACCACAGGAGCCCCCAACATGAGTGACATTGAGTTGGCCACACCCACCATGGCTCCCACACAGTCAAACTGGACCCTGATGCGGCCCTCAATGAAATTGAGTTTGACACCCCTGACATAAGCAGTTCTTTATTTCCCACATCGTCTGAATTCCATTTAAAATGCCTCTGAGGATGATCCAGGCTGATCTGACTATCTGGACCTCAGGATGCTGTAAACATGAATCTCTTGACCTATCTGTGAGTGAAGAATTTAGGAAGGACCATCAGCCACCAACCCTTGCTAGCAGGGGTGAAATGCTCTGAAGTCTGCTACCGGTTTGCTTCAGTACTGGTTTGCTTCGCGTGCGCATGCATGGTGCGCACCAAGCGCATGCTTCATGCGCATTTGCACTGCAGGCGCTACCACGCAGTGCTGAAAAAGGAGGATTAAGAAACCTTTTCTGAGTCTGCAAAGGTAAGTAGGACAGCGAGGGGGGGAACGGCTCTGCCGCACGATTTAGATTCGCTAGAAAGCAGGATTTTCTGCTTTCTAGCAAATATAAATTGTGTGGCACAGCTGATCGTCGGACATACCGGTTTGCCCGAACCAGTAGCATTTTTTTACTATAGGTTCAGGCGAACCGGTCCGAGCCAGTAGCATTTCATTAGTCTTCCACATAAGATTAGCTGAGTTTAGAGAACTGTCCACCAACTAGTGCTGATTTGTTGACCAGTAACCGAGTACCATTTTTTAAGTCAATGACTCAACACATGACTTTCCCCTTTCCCCCCCACCTTTCTTTTCATTTCGATAAAAGGGAACATATTGCTAACACATTGCCGTGTTTATGAGATTGCCACAATACCAACCTGCAAGACTAAATTGCCTTCAAAACTTCCCACATATGTTGGTAACCTAAATTAAGGGCTTCTTTGAAGCTGAAATCTGAAGGCATAAGGCAAGGTACAAATGTTGCTGTTTGTTCTCGTTGTGGAGAACAACTTGCCTGAACCCAATCAGATGTTAAATTGAAGGGGGCAGAGTTCACATCGGTCATCACACACAGATGTAGAAAGCTTTCCCTTTTTTGCCCTGTATATGTATACTGTCGAACTAGACTGTGATGTTTCTCTGTGTCATATATGTGTGTGTATGGGGGTATATGCATAATGGCTAGCTTTTGAGAGCTGAATGCAAGGAAATTTCACTTTAATGTATGCTGATTAGTGTACATTTAAAGTGACAATAAAATTTCTATTCTATTCTATTCTATTCTATTCTATTCTATTCTATTCTATTCTATTCTATTCTATTCTATTCTATTCTAACCTACCCTACCCTAGCCTACCCTACTCTACCCTATCCTTTCCTATTCTCCATTCATTCTACTGTATTGTACTGTACTGTACTGTACTGTACTCTACTCTACTCTACTCTACCCTACCCTACCCTACTCTACTCTCTACTCTCTACTGTCTATTCACTCCATTCCATTCCATTCCATTCCATTCCATTCCATTCCATTCCATTCTATTCTACCCTACCCTACTCTACTCTACCCTATCCTTTCCTATTCTCCATTCATTCTACAATATTGTACTGCACTGTACTGTACTGTACTGTACTCTACTCTACCCTACCCTACTCTACTCTCTACTCTCTACTGTCTATTCACTCCACTCCACTCCACTCCACTCCACTCCACTCCACTCCACTCCATTCCATTCTATTCCATTCCATTCCATTCTATTCTATTCTATTCTTCAGAAAGGGCAGAGATGCATTTGGATCCAGGAAAGATCCAGCTGTTTATTTGCCTTCAACACTCCCAACCAGTTAATGGCTGGATTCAACATGCTATCCATGGTTTGCTAAAACCATTGTGGCTTAGTATGTCAGCAAATTGTCACTTATTCATAAACTGAACATGGCCTGAAGGGATAAACTGTATAGTCTCTTTGTGGGAAAATAGCCAGAAACATGGGGGTGGGGGTGGAGAGGTGGAAAGCAGATCTAGAGAGTAAGTGAATAGAGCATCTCCCCCAGACAGACTGAAAAAGAGAAAATGACACAATGAAGGAGATTAAGAGCACCTTTGAGCAGAAAACAAAAGGAACACACCATCTATTTTACGAACCTATTAGATCTGCTGTGTAAACTGCTCACTGCTGATCGGACTGCACCTCGGCCCCCAGAATTCCTGCAAAACAAAAGAAATGTATTATTTATCAACCGCTCACAGCGATTCCTTTTGCACCGTGGAGCAGAGAAAACACTCACAGAGTTCATCGTCTAGAGATAAGATGCTTAGATACACTCTTGTGTTCAGAGACTGTTCCTTTTTTCTCCCGTCCTTCACAGTGCCGATGAAACATCTTCTAACCAAGATGAAAAGCAAGCAGTTTGATGAGAAATGATTCAACCCAGGTCAATCCTTTGTTGGAATTGATTGAGAGTGTTGGCCAAAGGACTCTTATTCGGCAGGAACTTCAACAGTGGGTTTCAAAAAATTTTACTACCGCTTTTGTGGGTGTGGCTTGGGGGTGTGAGTGGCATGGCTTGGTGGGCGTGGCTTGGTGGGCGTGGCAGGGGAAAGATACTGTAAAATCTCCCTTTCCTCCCAATCAGCTGGGACTTGGGAGGCAGAGAATAGATGGGGGCGGGGCCAGTCAGAATTTTTATTACCGGTTCTCCGAACTACTCAAAATTTCTGCTACCGGTTCTCCAGAACTGATCAGAACCTGCTGAAACCCACCTCTGAGGAGCTTCCAATGAAATCAATAGGAGCAAAACCAATGAGAGCAGCAAAGCCAGCAGGATGATTTTGCCACTTCTGGTTTAGCTTTTCCTTGCATCTTCTACTCACAATTTCCAGCGGAATCCAGCATTTCCCAGAAGCAGAACTGGCCCTCTGGGAACTGAAGCCCAACATCTCTACAGAGTGAAAGATGGTTATATGCAGGGGTGAAATCCAGCAGGTTCTGGAGAACCGGTAGCGGAAATTTTGAGTAGTTCGGAGAACCGGCAAATACCACCTCTAGCTGGCCCCAGAGTGGGGTGGGAATGGAGATTTTGCAATATCCTTCCCCTAGGAGTGGGGAGGGAATGGGGATTTTGCAGTAACCTTCCCCTGGAGTGGGGAGGGAATGGAGATTTTGCAGTATCCTTCCCCTGCCACGCCCACCAAGCCACGCCCACAGAACCTGTAATAAAAAAAAAAATTGGATTCCACCACTGGTTACATGGTCTCCTTTTCAGGAAATTCACAACTGCAAAATCAACCTTGGATGATCTAGAAAGCTAACCATTATCATGGAAACAGAATCTTTCTTATTAGGACTTATGGATAGTCAATAAGAAAAGACTCATGGGTGGTAGGTTTTATATATGGCAACACACACAGACACACATAGAAGTCCATATAATTGGGGAGGGGGAGGGAAACAGCTGCTTTTGTATTACTGAGAGGGTGTGACTGACCAAGATCAAGATACCATTTAGCACTAGCACTTAGACTTATATACAGCTTCGCAGTGCTTTACTGGCCTCTCTAAGCGTTTTACAGAGTCAGCCTATTTCCCCCAACAATCTGGGTCCTCATTTTACCCACCTCGGACGGATGGAAAGCTGAGTCCACCTTCAGCCTGGTGAGATTCAAACTGTCAAATTGCAGGCAGCCAGCAGTCAGTAGAAGTAGGTTGCAGTACCGCACTCTAACCACTGTGCCACCACGGCTCTTAGTATGGTTTAGGAAAGACCAAAACTCAGGTATTCTCATTCCTAACCCAGTGCCTTAACCACTACCACAAACAGGTTCTCTTGTTGCATGATACAAGCTATCTAACATTCACTGAAAATTATTTGAGTTCTTAGCCAACAACATGGTATATTCATCTGCCCACCCAAAACATTTCTAACATCACCGCAAGCGTTCCTCCAAGAATTCTCCATAAATACATGAAGCAACCAAGGGGACATGACCAGGGCTTGTTTTATTCTTTGCTCACTATTAAGACTTGCACACATTTGCACGGTTCTCAAAGATCTGCTGAAGGGCAACTATATGGGCTGCATCACACACACACACACAGAGAGAAGGGAGAGAGGGGGGAGGGGGAGAAAGGGAGGGAGGGAGGGGGAGAGAGAGAGGAGAGAGAGGGAGGGAGGGGGAGAGAGGGAAGGGGAGAGAAAGAGGAGAGAGGGAGGGAGAAAGAGGAGGGAGAGAGAAGGAGGGAGGGAGGGGGAGAGAGAGGAGAAAGGGTGAGGGAGGACAGAGGAAGGGAGGGGGAGAGAGATGGGAGAGAGAGAGGAGGGAGGGAGAGAGAGGGAGGGGAGAGAGAGGAGAGAGGGGGAGGGAGAGAAAGAAAGAGGGAGATGGAGAGAGAGAGGAGAGAGTAGGAGGGAGGGAGAGAGAGAGGGGAGAGAGGGAAGGAGGGAGAGAGGAGAGAGAGGGAGGGAGGGGAGAGAGGGAGGGGGAGAGAGGGAAGGAGGGAGGGAGAAGAGAGGGAGGGAGGGAGGGGAGAGAGAGGGAGGGAGGGAGAAGGAGGGAGGGAGGGGGAGAGAGAGTGGAGAGAGGGAGGGAGAAAGAGGGAGGGGGAGAGAGAGGGAGGGAGAAGGAGGGAGGGAGGGGGAGAGAGAGAGGAGAGGGGGAGGGAGGGAGGGAGAGAAAGAGGGAAGGAGGGGGAGAGAGAGTGGAGAGAGGGAGGGAGAAAGAGGTAGGGGGAGAGAGAGGGAGGGAGAAGGAGGGAGGGGGAGAGAGGAGAGGGGGAGGGAGGGAGAGAAAGAGGGAAGGAGGGGGAGAGAGAGTGGAGAGAGGGAGGGAGAAAGAGGTAGGGGGAGAGAGAGGGAGGGAGAAGGAGGGAGGGGGAGAGAGAGAGGAGAGGGGGAGGGAGGGAGAGAAGGAGGGAGGGAGGGGGAGATAGAGGAGAGAGGGGGAGGGAGGGAAAGAGAGAAAGAGGGAGGGAGAGAGAGGAGAGAGGAGGAAGGAGGGAGAGGGAGGGAGGAAGATGGTGAGAGAGATGGTACGTAACATCTGCCTACAATTCCCAAATTTTGCTCACAGTCTCCTCTTCTACCCTTTCAATCATAATTCTGCCAAAATTCTTCCCCAGCACATTTAACAAACTACTATTGAGTTTTTTTCATTCAGTTTTTTCTTTGTAGAGGAAATGGTGGTGTTTCAATTATCAGGCACAGTTGCAGCTTTTACAGACCTCTTAAACAAATTGCACCACCTCTGTTTTTCTCCAGTTACGCCATCTACTCCTGTCACTTTACAAATTTCCTTTCAACGCGTTTGACTTCCGTCTCATCATTTTTTTCCCCTTGAACCCTAGCATTTGCAGTACAGGGAGTCCTTGACTTACAACAGTTCATTTAGGGACCATTTGAAATTACAGCGGCACAGAATAAAGTGACTTACGGCCGTTTTTCACACTTACGACCATTTCAGCATCCCTGTGGTCACTTGATCAAAATTCAGAGGCTTGGCAATTGACTCACATTTATGACGGTTGCAGCGTCCCGGGGTTACCTGATCCCCTTTTGTGACCTTCTGACAAGCAAAGTCAACGGGGAAACCAGATTCACTTAACAACCATTTGACTAACTTAACGACTATGGTGATTCACTTAACAACTGTGGCAATAAAAGTTGTAAAACGGAAGAAAACTCACTTAAGAACTGTTTCACTCAGCATCAGAAATTTTGGGCTCAATTGTGGTCGTAAGTCAAGGACTACCTGCTCCTGGTTGTGTTCTCTGTGATACTTTATAGCCGTGATGGCGAACCTATGACATGTGTCCCACAGGTGGCACGTGTAGCCATATCGGTGGGCATGTGAGCTCAGCTCCAGCTGATTTTCGGGCCTTCTGGGCCCACCAGAAGTAGGGAAACAGGCTGTTTCCTGCCTCCAGAGGACCTTGAGGGGTGATGGGGAAGGCCCGTTTTTTCTCTCCCCAGCCTCCAAAGCCTTTCTAGGAGTCTGGGGAGGGCAAAAACAGCCTTCCCCACTCCCCCGGCGGCTCTCCAGAGGCCAGAAACGGCCATTTATGGCCTCCCCAGACTCCTAGAAAGGCTCTGGAGTCTGGGGAGAGCAAACGGGCCTTCCGGTCCCATCGGAAGTTGGCAAATGGGCCGTTTTCAGCCTCCGGAGGGCCACTGGAGCGCCTCCGGAGGGGGGTGGGGAAAGCCGTTTTCACCCTCCCCAGACTCCTAGAAAGGCTCTGGAGGCTGGGGAAAGCATAAAACAGGCCTACCGTGCCATTGCGTGCCAGGAAGGGGAGGGAGTTGGGGGGGAGTTGCATGCACATGCGTGGGGGCAGGGTGCATAGAATTATGGGTGTGGGCACGTGTGCGTGACACCCGCTCCCCCCCCACCTCAAGGCACATGATGGCAAAAAGGTTAGCCATCACTGCTTTAGAGCTTTTCTTTTTTCCTATTGGCCTTTTCATAATCGGCTTTGGGGGTGTTTTTTTCTCCCCTGCATAAGGGACTTTTCCAATCACTCTTGCCTGTTCATTACATCTCCCCAAAAAACATTAGCTTCAAATCCTGTCTGTTTTTCATTGTTAGCATTTCTGGCGAGTTTCATTATTAGCGCTTCCAGTAGATTTTACTTCAGCTTGTATTGAATTATTTGTTCCTTTTGCAGGCTAAGCTCTTCTCGACAATTGTCTGCAGCACCGGAGCTAAAAGGCATTAATTCTTCTTCTTCTTTCTGATGATCCAAGTTGACAATACATACCTTTCCTTCGGGTGATGTCTCTGCACTTCAATATTTCATCTCAGTTCATCACGGTCTTTCTCCCAGCTAGCTTATTATAGTGGTTAGTTATCACTCTAGTGAATTGCTGAACCTAGTCAGATAAAAATCTCATATCGCTGCAACTTCTACACCTATTTGCATTGCATTGAGGTTACCGTGTTTTCCCGAAAATAAGACCCAACCGGAAAATAAGCCCTAACATGATTTTTCCAGGATGCTCGTAATATAAGCCCTACGCCCAAAAAATAAGCCTCAGTTAAGATTGTCAGCCAGATGGATGCATTTAGTACCGTATTCCCCTGAAAATAAGACCTAACTGGAAAATAAGCCATAATGCATCTTTGGGAACAAAAATTAATATGACCCGGTCTTATTTTTGGGGAAACATGGTACCTATTGATGTAACCTAAGGCTAATTTATTAGTGGCTTCAACACTAGAGGTTTTAAAGAAGAGACTGCACAGACATGTATCTGAAATGGTACAAGGTTTCCTTCAGGGATTTGGACTAGAAGACCTCTAAGATCCCTTCCAACTCGGTTATTCTGTCTCTTTTGCCTTCAACAAGACATTTTTTTCCAAAGATTTCCTCACGTCTAGCCCTCCAAGTGGTAATCAGCATATCTGAGATTGTTGTTTCTCCCAGCATTTGAATTCCATTTCTTATTTCTTCCTATTTCGTTTCTTCTTGGGATAGATGCCCCAAGTCTGCCAACTTAGATCTAAGGACAGCTTTTTCTAAGAACAAACATTCTTGAGGGTACACAAGAACAAAACTGAATCAAAAGATGGAGGAAGGAGATTATCGAGCAAGAAATAACCTTAAAGGAGGATACGGTCGAAGGATCCAACCTGAATAGGTTGAGAGTTGGAGAACCACCTAAGGGTAAAACCAATATGCTCAAGTGGAGACTCTTAGTGGATAACAACACGCTGTGTGAATGTGGAGAGACACAGAGGCTGGCCCATCTGCTGGTATGTCAGCTACTACCAGAAATATGTACCGATAATGACTTATTTTTGGCCAAAGACAAAGCCAATAAGGTGGCTTCATTCTGGAAGTTTAAAGTCTGATTTACACATAGGAGGAGGAGGAGGAGGAGGAAGAGGAGGAGAAGGAAGAAGGAAGAAGGAAGAAGGAAGAAGGAGGAGGAGGAGGAGGAGGAGGAGGAGGAGGAGGAGGAGGTATGTTGTAGTCCAGTAGACATTCTCCTTTCATTCCAATTCCTTTCATGTCCATTTCTTTCCACATTCCCTCGTGACGCTATCAAGAAAGGCTCCTTCTTATATTGAGAATCTCTCATCACTCCTGAATCGCTCATCAATTCTCCCATTCGTTCATTATAAACAATGAAAGAAGTCATTTTTTTTTCTTGTGTATATCTGAATAGACATACGCCTCAAATTATATATTTGAAGCCGTATTTAAGCAGATGCTCACGATATAGTTCTCATTCATTCCAGTATCTCTGAGTGACCTAAGCATTCTTTGCTACACTCTACACACCCACTTAATCATGGTACCTAAGCAAGTAGCTCCCATCTCCAATTATATTAATTCAGAATGCCACTCATTTTTCCGCAAAATTCATTTCTGGCCCTTTTCACAATCACCATTCGCTGGAATGTAACATGCATTTTATTACCAACTTACAGATTCCTATTTTCACAGATACTTGTAATAGTCTGGAGAACACTAATTCATACTTTCTCTGATACGTTTTAGACCTTTCATTTATAACTAAACATACCCCTTCATTTCCCTGCTTATATTCATCCCTTCGTCAAGACTGCTTTCTTTCAGATCTATTACATCTTTTCCCAAGAGAGCTTTTTTCACTTTGCAGCTTTCAGCAGTTAGTCTCCCAAGCATAAAGCAGGTGGAAATGAAGCTGGCTTAAGAAATCCCTTTATAGATTTTAACCCCTTCCTCTACAGGTAGTCCTCAACTTATAACAGTTCGCTCAGTGACCATTCAAAATTACCACGGCACTGACAAAAGGTATTTATGACCATTGCGGCATCCCCATGGTCCTATGATTTACATTTGGGTGCTTGGCCACTGACTCACACTTATGACGGTTGCAGACTCCCGGGGTCACGTGATCCCCTTCTGTGACCTTCTGACAGGCAAAGTCAACGAGGAAACCAAATTCACTTAACAAGCGTGTGACTAAATGAACAACTGAAATGATTCGCTTAACAACCGTGGCAAGGAAAGTCGTAAAATGGGGCAAAACTCATCTAACACATTTCTCACTCAGCAGCATAAATTTTGGGCTCAATTGTGGTTTGTAAACTGAGGACTACCTGTAGTTTGGATGCCAGGGTGGGCAGGTGTTCCATCTGGATGTTAGTTAACCCAGCCCTTGATTATCTATGGAGATTTTCAATCATCTAAGTCATGGTTGTCCCAAAGGTGCTTTCCACCCCCCCACCCCCCCAAAAAGGCAACTGGACTTTGTTTTTCCTTGAAGACGTTTCCCTTCTCATCCAAGAAGCTTCTTCAGTTCTGACTGAATGGTGGAGGATGGAAGGATTTATATTCCTTGCAGTCATTCGGTCGTTAGCACTCTTTCTGAGAGTTGCTGAGGCCACTTGGAGCTTTATCTGTGCCTTCAGGGTCATTGTAACAACACAGTCCTTTTAGCAGTTCCAAAAAGATTCCACACCCGTTTGCACTATTCAGGTGACCCTGAAGGCACAGATAAACCTCCAAGTGGCCTCAGTGACTCTCAGAAAGAATGCTAACGACCAGATGACTGCAAGGAATATAAATCCTTCCATTCTCCATTATCCTATCAGAGCTGAAGAAGCTTCTTGGATGAGAAGCGAAACATCTTCAAAAGAAAAAACAAGGAAGTCCAGTTGCCTCTTGAGAAAGTACCTTTGGGACAAGATTTTTGGATGCACAGAGATGGAGGGACACAATAGAAAAATGGATGAAGAAGTTGATGAAATTGGCTGAGATGGTGAAAGAAATAATCTTGATAAAAAAAAACTTGGTCTAGCTTTATTTCTATGCGGTCTGTTTGCTTGAAACAGAAAGAAAGGAACTTTAATTTTGGGATTTGATGATTAGAATGGCTTATCATTATAGAAATACTGTGTACTATTGAGTTTTTGGAGCCAAAAGTTAATATGTTTTATATTTGAGAAAGAAAGGAAGGAAGGAAGGAAGGAAGGAAGGAAGGAAGGAAGGAAGGAAGGAAGGAAGGAAGGAAGGAAGGAAGGAAGGAGGGAGGGGGGGGGGAGGGAGGAAGGAAGGAAGAAGGAAGGAAGGAAGGAGAGAAAAGAAGAAAGAAAGAGAGAGAGAGAGAAAGAAAGAGACAGGAAGGAAGGAAGGAGAGAGAAAAGAAGAAAGAGAGAGAAAGAAAGAGACAGACAGACAGACAGACAGAAAGGAAGGAAGGAGAGAGAAAAGAAGAAAGAGAGAGAAAGAAAGAGAGACAGACAGACAGAAAGGAAGGAAGGAAGGAGAGAGAAAAGAAGAAAGAGAGAAAGAAAGAAAGACAGACAGACAGGAGGGAGGGAAGGAAGGAAGGAGAGAGAAAAGAAGAAAGAAAGAAAGGGAAGAAAGAAAGAAGGAAGGAAGGAAGGAAAGAAAGAAAGACAGGAAGAAGGAAGGAAGGAAGGAGAGAGAGAAAAGAAGAAAGAAAGAGAGAAAGTAAGAAGAAAGAAAGAAAGAAGGAAGGAAGGAAGGAAAGAAAGAAAGAAAGATAGATAGATAGATAGATAGATAGATAGATAGATAGATAGATAGATAGATAGATAGATAGATAGATACATAGATAGATAGATAGATAGATAGATAGATACATAGATAGATAGATAGATAGATAGATAGATTGTCTGGTCTTTGGAATCTTTTGCAATTAAAAACATGTCAGTGGTTCCTGAAAGAGAACTCACTGTCTCCTCTCTCACCTTATCTGGAGGAGGAACATGGTAGAAAGCAACCTTCCCCAACCTCTCGCTCTGCTAATGTGTGGCCAAACCAATCCTGGGAATCACAGCCCTGCCTCTCTCGTGGGCAGCGGGCCGAGGAATGAGAGCGGATGGTGCCTTCTGCATAATAATTGATTTTGGGGTCCCACCTGCCAACTTGAGGTGAACAGCCTGTGATGTCATGGTCAGATGAACAGAAGAGCTGGGGGAACATTAAAGACATTCGGACTTGTGGAAATCCTGAATGGACTCCTGGGATTAATTTTGAAAAAAAATCTGGTTGCATCCATTTCCTTGCTAGAGAAAAGGGAATCTAATGTTCCTATTTCAAATGAGACATTTGAAAGGAAGCACATAAACAATTCTCATTCATGTCTTCACAACTTGGCAATTGTGTGCCCAAAGATTTAAATTTTTTTTGCTCTTAATAAACCAAGCTGTCATATTTAAAGTCAGTTTTGGGAATTCGAGGAAACCTTTCCCAATAAAATTCAAAAAATACCTTTTTATTTTTCCCCTTGGGAAATTTTTCTCAAGATGTTCTTCTCCAGAATTCCTGAATTTGGCAATCTCCCCCCTCCCAATCTCTGAAGGTTGTTCAACTTGTGTCCAACTTTTCCAACTGATCTCATTCACACAACAACTCAACCTTGAATTATAGTTCATAGACTACAGCGGCTGAGTCTGTCCAATAGGCTAAGTTGATACCAAACTAACCAGCATGTCAAATTAGTAAGCAATCTACTCACACCTATGTTGCCCACCCACAGAAGTCAATTGCTTCTCAGGTTCCCATGACCTGCTAGTCTAGGCCAGGTCGCCTTGGGTTGTTTGCAGTTCTGCTGTCAGGTTTCGATGTCGTCTCAAATAAAATAAATTGCATTTCCAAACAGATAGTCTTTGAAGAAATATTTCATTTTATTAAGCACAACAACCTGTCCCCGATCTTGGCGTAGCCAACTCTGACTTCCTGACCCAAAACCTTCCCTTTCCGTTCCCCAATTCTCTGTGTCTCATTGGCCTTCTTCCAAATCACTCTCCCCATATCTACTACTTAAGCTCCCAGGAATGTCCCTCCTCCCATCTCATCTCCTAGGGGATATTATCTTCAGAGAAAGTAAGTAGGTGAGAAGTCAAGCGTCCTCTTGCCAGCTGCCCCCTCTTCTCCTTCCTATGTCAGCACTAGAGTAAATGCAGGTTGAAGTGCTGACATCTGCATGTTGTGTGAATCCAGCTTTGTCTCAATAGGTTGTGGGAACTTGGCCATTATATTAAGTCATAATATATGTCTGGAGGATGCAATTCTGTTCTTAACTTGCAGTTGGTGTTAAGCAATTTGTATGAATCAGCCATTTCCTTCCCCATAAAGAGAGAAACCAAACATCACCCATATATTAAAGGTAATGGTCCCCCCGCACATATGTGCTAGTCATTTCTTCTCTAGGGGGTGGTGCTCAACTCAACACAAAAGAGCTTTGGTGGCGCAGCAGACTAAAGCACTGTTAAGTACACCAGCTGCCTGCAATTACTGCAAGTTCAAATCTCACCAGGCTCAAGGTTGACTCAGCCTTCCATCCTTTCGAGGTAGGTAAAATGAGGACCCGGTTTGTGGGGGCAATAAGCTGACTTTGTATAAAATAGAGAACACCGCTTAGTGGGGGGCCAAAAAGCCCTACTAAGCAGGTATATACAAAAGTATGAAGGCTATTGCTTAACGCATTGTAAGCCGCCCTGAGTCTCCAGAAAAGGGCGGCATATAAATCGAACCAATAAATAAATAAATAAATAAATAAATAAATAAATAAATAAATAAATAAATAAATAAATAAATAAATAAATAAATAAATAAATAAATAAATAAATAAATAAATAAATAAACTCTGTTTCAAAGCCGAAGTGCCAGCGCTGTCTGAAGATGTCTCTGTGGTCGTGTGGCCAGCATGACTCAACACTGAAAGTGCACGGAACGCTGTTCCCTTCCCACCAAAGGTGGTCCCTATTTTTTCTACTTGCATTTTTTATGTGCTTTCGAACTGCTAGGTTGGCAGAAGCTGGGACAAGTAACAGGAGCTCACCCCCTTATGCGGCACTAGGGATTCAAACCGCCGAACTGCTGACCTTTCGATTGACAAGCTCAGTGTCTTAGCCACTGAGCCAACCATATCCTTTAGCCCTGAGCCAGCCATATATTGTACTTGTAGAACTGAGTCCTTGGTGCAGAATCAGGACTCACCATTTTCTCATTTCTAGCCTGTTGCTGTAACCACATGCTAAGAGGATCTAGGACAACTCACCATGGCCAACTCAACATGGCCAACTCTTTATGGGACAACTTTATGGTCAACTTGCTACAGGACAAGAGTTACCCTAATATTGAGGAAATGGTAGAACAGAATCATTAAAGCAGAGTTTCTCAACCTTGGCAGTTTGAAGACGTGTGGACTTCAACTCTCAGAATTCCCCAGCCAGCAACGCTGGCTGGGGAATTCTGGAAGTTGAAGTCCACACGTCTTCAAACTGCCAAGGTTGAGAAACTCTGCATTAAAGAAAGGACGCCAAAGGAGGGACAAAATGTAATGTGAATGGCAAAAATTAAAATTATTTTTAAAATTATTTTAAATGATTAAATTGAACTGTTGAATTGTTCCACAGCAAGTTGGCCATGAGTTGGTTGTGGCAAGTTGGCTGCGGTGACTTGTCTTAGACCTGCTTAGCATGTGGTTGCAACAACAGGCTAGAAATGAGAAAACGAGTTGTCCATAGTGAGTTAGCCGTGACGAGTTGGCCATAGCAAGCTGTCCCATTCTGGGTTAAGCCACAAAAAAGCTAACTACAATCAACACGATCTAGAATTCAACAACTTCAGCCATTACAGGGCAAACCTAACCTAAGGATTGGTGCTAGAAGGAATGGCTTATTTGTCCTCCTTTCTCCTTCTATGTCATGCTTCTTTAGAACAATCTAATCCAAACCAATCTATCTCTCGGACTAACTCAGATAAACCCAAACTCTGCTTGTGTACATACCGACATGCATCTCTGAGAAAGCGGAACAAACAAACAGCCTCACAAACAGGCTGAAGAACAGTTTTTAGCCGTGGGCTCTCAAGACTCCTGAATGAAAAATAACTCTACAACAACATAGTACGATTGACTTGTGGGGCCAACGCAACGTGCATTAAGTTCACATGGAGCAATAGGACCAGTGATGGGATTCAGCCAGTTCGCACCACTTCAGGAGAACCGGTTGTTAACTTTCTGAGCAGTTTGACAAACTGGTTGTTGGAACAAATCATTAGGGCAGAGAACCGGTTGTTAAAATATTTGAATCCCACCACTGATGGGACTGAGTGTTTGTTAATAGGATTCACTGAGCTTGGGATTTTCTTTTTGTCTTTCATTGTGAGTTGCATTGTGTTGGGGAGGGGGTGCACGAAGGGAGGCTCAGCCAATCTCATAGTACACATGTTGTACTCTGACAATAAAGGTTTGAATTTGAATTTGAACAATGGATTTCTTAAGAAATCCCCACTTAAGAAAAAGAAGGAAAAAAAAGCCCTCAAAATATTATCCTTTCCCATCCTGAGACCCTTGTAGGGTGGAAAATCCTGGGGATTGCATCCCTAAGATCTTTTGGAATCCCCTTTCAAAGAGCTAAAGGAAGCAGAATAAAGAGAAGGAAAAGGAGAAAGGCCAGCAGGAGGATTTGGCACTTGTACAGCATCTTTTCTGGGAAAGGGTGGGGAATACGCAGCTTCATTATTATGCTGGGATTGTTAGACCAGACCAGACCACCGTTCGTTCTGCATCACATCCCGGGCTGTTCGGTTACGGCTCCACTTAATTCAGTGGGAGGTTATTGTCCTTTCTGTAACCTCCATTATGCACTCAGCATCATTCATACTCTACCATTCCATAATAATAATAATAAAAAAAAAGGAGGAGGAGAAGTGTATATTGATTAAAAATAAACAAATAACTACTGACACACTGTGCATCCAGCATTGAGTCAAAAAAAAAAACATTCCTAGGAAGACATGAGTTTCATCATAAAGGGAACTGAGAAGAAAGAAAGAAAGAAAGAAAGAAAGAAAGAAAGAAAGAAAGAAAGAAAGAAAGAAAGAAAGAAAGAAAGACAGGGAAGAGAGAGAGGAAGGAAGAAAGAAAGAAAGAAAGACAGACAGACAGGGAGGAGAGAGAAAGGAAGGAAGAAAGAGAGAAAGAGAAAGAAAGAAAGAAAGGGAGGAGAGAGAGGAAGGAAGGAAGAAAGAAAAAAGAAAGAAAGAAAGACAGGGAGGAGAGAGAGGAAGGAAGGAAGAAAAAAAGACAGACAGACAGAGAGAGAGAGGAGAGATAGAAAGGAAGGAAGGAGAAAGAAAGAAAAAAGAAAGAGAGAGGAAAGAGAGAGAGAAAGAAAGAAACAAACAAAGAAAGAAAGAAAAAAGAAAGAAAGACAGGGAGGAGAGAGAGGAAGGAAGGAAGGAAGAAAATAAGACAGACAGACAGACAGACAGAGGAGAGAGAGAAAGAAAGGAAGGAAGGAGAAAGAAAGAAAGAAAGAAAGAAAGACAGGGAGGAAAGAGAGAGAGAAAGAAAGAAACAAACAAAGAAAGAAAGAAAAAAGAAAGACAGGGAGAGAGAGGAAGGAAGGAAGGAAGAAAGAAAGAGAGGGAGGGAGGGGAAAGGAAGGAAGGAAGAAAGACAGACAGGGAGGAGAGAGAAGAAGGAAGGAAGGAAGAAAGAAAGAAAGAAAGAAAGACAGGGAGGAGAGAGAGAAAGAAAGGAAGAAAGACAGACAGGGAGGAGAGAGAAAGGAAGAAAGGAAGGAAGGAAGGAAGAGAGGGAGGGAGGAAGGAAGGAAGGAAAGAAGGAAGGAGAAAGGAGAGGGGAGAGGGAGGAAAGGGAAGGGGAAGGAAAAGGGAAGAGGAAGGAAAAAGGGGAGGAGAGAAGGGTCAAAGGTGACATCCTTAGTTCTCCTTCATTGGCTTAGGAAAAGGGGGCACAAATTCTGCATCCTGCGATTTCCTGCCTTTAAAAGGTAACATTCAGTGATCATTTTTGCAGAGGTTCTTTCTAGGAAAACAGTTCCCAGGGTGTTCCCTGATTCACAAGAATCCCCCAAAGCTTTTCATACAGAAAGATGCCCCTAGACCAGAAGTTGAGAAGTCTGCAAGGATGCCACAAACCGTGTCTTGATTTTCACTTCCAGCCTTCAGATCGATCGTCTCTTCTTCTAGGTTTCTCCTTTCGTGCCAGTGGGTAGTATCAGAGGTCCGTGAACAACCTTTCCCTTTCTCAATCTTTTGGAAAACCCAATTAAGATAACTGCTACCAATGCCCATAGTGAAAAGCAAGCAACTTTTTGCAAAGCTCTCACTTTTCTTTGCTGCAGAAGCCAACCCACTTATGGGTGGATGGTTTGTCTCCCTTGCATTGAGCTCAGCTAACTGGTGGTGTCTTCATGTGGTGGTTGTTGTTAGTTGCAAAGTTGTGTCCGACCCATCGCGACCCCATGGACAACGTTCCTCCAGGCCTTCCTGTCCTCTACCATCCTCTGGAGTCCATTGAAGCTCACACCGACTGCTTCAGTGACTCCATCCAGCCACCTCGTTCTCTGCCGTCCCCTTCTTCTTTTGCCCTCAAAACGTTCCCAGCATTAGGCTCTTCTCCAGGGAGTCCTTCCTTCTCATTAGGTGGCCAAAGTATTTGAGTTTCATCCTCAGGATCTGGCCTTCTAAAGAGCAGTCAGGGTTGATCTCCTCTAGGACTGACCGGTTGGATCGCCTTGCAGTCCAAGGGACTCGCAGGAGTCTTTTCCAGCACCAGAGTCTTCATGTGGGCATCTACATAATTTTTCTTGGCAACAGGATGGAAGTGTATTACAATTGGGTGAGATTACAGTCCTGGGATTTCCCAGCAATCTCTCATTCAACTATGGTCTTGATCCAACCCAATTTAGCTCTTTCTGAAATTAACCATGGTGAACAAGGTATTGTTGCTTGCTGTAGACCAGTGTCCCCTAACGTTTTTAGGCACCAGGGACTGGTTCTGTGGAAAGACTGGGGGTTGGGGACTCCTGCTGTAGACTATCGGTGTCCAGTCTTGGCAACTTTACGTTTTATAGACTTCAACTTTCAGGGAATTCTGGGAGTTGAAGTCCACAAGTCTCCTCTCATTCTCTCTCGCTCTCTCTCATTCTCTCTCTCATTCCCCCCCTCTCTCTCCCTCATTCCCCCTCTCTCATTCTCTCTCATTCTCTCTCTTTCTCTCTCTCTCTCTCTCATTCTCATTCTTTCATTCTCTCTCTCATTCTCTCTCTCTCATTCTCTCTCTCATTCCCTCTCTCTCTCTCTCCCTCATTCCCCCCTCTCTCCCTCATTCCCTCTCTCTCATTCTCTCTCATTCTCTCTCCTCTCATTCTCTTTTTCTCTCTCTCTCATTCTCATTCTTTCATTCTCTCTCTCATTCTCTCTCTCTCATTCTCTCTCTCTCTCATTCCCTCTCTCTCTCCCTCATTCCCTCTCTCTCATTCTCTCTCGTTCTCTCTCCTCTCATTCTCTTTCTCTCTCTCTCTCATTCTCATTCTTTCATTCTCTCTCTCATTCTCTCTCTCTCATTCTCTCTCTCTCTCATTCTCTCTCTCTCTCTCATTCTCTCTCTCATTCCCTCTCTCACTCTCCCTCATTCCCCCTCCCTCTCCCTCATTCCGTCTCTCATTCTCTCTCCTCTCATTCTCTCTCTCATTCTCTCTCTCTCATTCTCATTCTTTCATTCTCTCTCTCTCTCTCATTCTCTTTCTCTCTCTCTCATTCTCTCTCTCATTCCCTCTCTCTCTCTCTCCCTCATTCCCTCTCTCTCTTCTCTCTCATTCTCTCTCCTCTCATTCTCTCTCTCATTCTCTCTCTCTCATTCTCATTCTTTCATCCTCTCTCTCATTCTCTCTCACTCACTCACTCACTCTCACACACACACTTTCTCTCTCTCCCCCTCCACCTTTCTTTCTCTCCCCCCCCCTTCAAATGCAAAGGCACACACTTCACTTTTCAATCTACACCCTCCTTTGACTTTTGAATAGCCATTGGACAAACTCCCAAACATACTGGGGTCAGGTTAAGAATGTGGGTTTAACTCCATTTAAATTAAATTAAAGCCATTTGCAATACATTACAAGCAGTTAATGGTTGCTCCCCATGAATCTGACAATCCCTTCCCTTTTCTGTCACGTTAAACGTTACAATTTAGTGACCATTCTATTTGGAAGGGGCTCTGAAAGCTACATTAAAGCTTTCAGGGGGCATCTGTGATTTGAGTTCTCAAGTATATCCCCATAATACAGCGCATTATTCTGCAGAAAAAAAGATAGGCGCTTGCCTTGAAAGTGTAAACATAAAAGGAAATCCACAGGATTGGAAAAAAAGCAGAGGTGAAGCCATACATTGAACCACATTCAAATCATAGTTATATACTTAGATACGCATTACGCTTTTCCCTTTTGAAGTAAATGGTGTTATGCAGAGGCTAGAAGACAAGCGAGGAGAAGCAAGCCAAAGAAAAAAGGGATAAGAAAGGGAAATCAAACCAAATCAGATTTATATCAAGCCCATTCATTAAATCTCTCCAGTTCTTTCATCTCTGCAAACGCATCCTTGTTTCTATCACGTTTATCCACCACTTCATACACTGACTGTTTTTTTTTTTTAATCCTCTCACTTTATTTTTAGGATTGGATTAGAATACCAAATACAGAAGAATAGAGTTGGAAGGGGCCTTGGAGGCTTTTCTAGTCTAGTGTTTTAAACAGGAAATATGATACCATTCCGGACAAGTGGCTCTTCAGAGATGGAGCAGCCACAATTTCAGGAGGCAAGTCGTTCCACTGGTTAATTGTTCTCACTGTCAGAAAATTTCTCCTTGGTTCTGGGTTGGATCTCTCTTTCACAAGCTTCCACCTGTTACTCCTTGTCCTGCCCTCAGATCCTTTGGAGAATAAGTCAACCCCTTCTTCTCTGTGACAGTCTCTGAAATCCAACCCTGATTTTCTGTTTTCCTCCTTTCTCAACCCAGTTCTTCCCTCATATATTAATCTGGCAATTTGATCTTTCTTCCTTCCTTCCTTCCTTTTCCTTCCTTCCTTCCTCCCTCCCTTCTTCCTTTGACCAAAGTTGCTCACTTTTGTAGAGTAACTAGTATAAGATCCACTTTTAAGCATCACCCAATTTTTCTTTACCTTTTTGCTTCTTGTCATGGGTATCTGCAAATGTGTATGTGTGTCAATGTATCAAGATGGCGTCTATTTACATCGCAATGTATCTATCTATCTATCTATTATCTATATCTATCTATCATCTATCTATCAATCATCTATCTATCTATCTATCTATCCATCCATCCATTCATCCATTCATCTATCTATCCATCCATCCATCCATCCATCCATCATATATCTCTAGATAGAGCTAGAGATAGATATAGATATAGAGATAGAGATAATATCTATCTATCTAGCTAGCTAGCTAGCTAGCTAGCTATCTAGCTATGTATCTTGCTATCTTGCTATCTTGCTATCTCGCTATCTCGCTCTATCTATCTATCTATCTATCTATCTATCTATCTATCTATCTATCTATCTATCTATCTATCTATCATCTATATCTATCTATAATCTATCTATCATCTATCATCTATCTATCTATCATCTATCCATCCATTCATCCATTCATCTATCCATCCATCCATCCATCATATATATCCATTGTGTATTTCGCTGTGCCCTCAAGACCCTGCTGTTCCGCCAGGCTGGGCTATCAATGTAATGGTTTTAAATTGGGTGTTTTAAATTTTTGGGGTTTTAAATCTGAGCCGAAGTTATTTAATAATTTTAATTATTTTTAATTGATGTCTGTCTTTGTGCTTTTAATAGGCTGTACACCGCCCTGAGTCCTTTGGGAGAAGGGTGGTATAGAAATAAAATTATTTATTTATTCATTTATACATCTCTAGCTCTATCTATCTACCTATCTACCTATCTATCTATCTATCTATCTATCTATCTATCTATCTATCTATCTATCTATCTATCTATCTATCATCTATCTATCTATCTATCTATCATCTATCTATTCATCTATCTATCTATTCATCTATCTATCTATTATCTATATCTATCAATCATCTATCTATCAATCATCTATCTATCTATCTATCATCTATCTATCTATCTATCTATCTATCTATCTATCTATCTATCTATCTATCTATCTATCTATCTTTCATCACAGGGTTGTAGCAGCCATCACAACTGTTTTAACCCCCTCCTTATGGATATCTCTGCTCCTCCTTTTATTTCATTTTATTCTTTTATTAGAGTCTTTCTTAAATATCCTGTTCCAATTGAATATTAAATTAACATTATAAACACAAGATGAAAGTTATACCTTCTCAGGTAGAAATGGGCATGTTTGCTGCCGAGAGTCACTTGTTTGAGATGGGCAACTATAGAAATTGAATGAATGAACAATTAAATAAGTTAACCTCGAAAGACATTCTGATCCAATTTCAAGTCTAATTCGTCTTACCTGTTGGATTCACATCGGCTTGACTTAATGGGCCGTACACTCATTCCACCCATTTTGTTCCATTAAAAAGTAGATTGAAACGAGAGTGGAGAGGTTTTTTTTAAAAGAAACTAAACAATGGAAAAAAAGGTGAATTGCTCTGGATGCAAAGAGAAATTCATCCCAAACAAATAAGAAACCACATGGAAGCCAATGTCACATGTAGAAATACTTGGGAGGGAAAAGCCAAGTCGGATACTATAAATTCAGTTTTCCAGAAAAGAGAAAGGGGGGAAAATACAGAGGAAAACAGTATGTGTGTAAGATATCAGAAACATATAATGGGATGGTAATAATTAAGATGTTCACCACAAGCCTCAAACCGAGCAATTTTCTTCTGAATAGTCTGGATTCCGTGCCCAATTTTTATGTGTTTCTTAAATACATGGAGCTCTCCAATTATTTTGCTTCTCTTTTTTTCACACCAAGATCTTCTCCAGCAGTCTCTGCTGACAATCAAAAGCAGAGATTTATTTATGTATTAGAATTTGTCAAACAAAAACGAGAAAAAAGAATAAAAGAACAAAAATACAACGATAGGGACGATAGGCACGTTGGTGCACTTACGCACGCCCCCTCTACTAACCACTTAAGTATGAGGTAAGGTCCAGGGAAGTCAATTTGTGCCTGAAACTGTGAAAATTTGTAGCTGAGACAACTGACTCAGGTAGGGCGTTCCAGACTTTGACAACTCTATTACTGAAATCATATTTTTTTACAGTCAAGTTAAGAACGATTTACATTGAGTTTAAAACGGTTGTCGCACGTGTATTATTACGATTAAAACTAAAAAAAGTCATTTACAGGCAAAACATTGCTACGTATAATTTTGTATGAAATACCTAGGTCTGACCACAAGCGACACACTTCTAAGTTATCCAAACTGAGAATTTCGAGCCTAGTAGCATGAGGAATTCTACTGTGTACCAAAGAGTGCAAGTCTTTTCTTGTGAAGCGGCTCAGTGGCTAAGACGCTGAGCTCGTCGATTAGAAAGATCGGCAGTTCAGCGGTTCGAATCCCTAGTATAGGTTTCCTGCATGAGCAGGGGGTTGGGCTAGATGACCTCCAAGATCCCTTCCAATTCTGTTACTGTTACATATACTTCTGAACCAGGGGTGAAATCCAACAGGTTCTGACAGGTTCTGGAGAACCGGTAGCGGAAATTTTGAGCAGTTCGGAGAACCGGCAAATACCACCTCTGGCTGGCCCCAGAGTGGGATGGGAATGGAGATTTTGCAATATCCTTCCCCCAGGAGTGGGGAGGGAATGGGGATTTTGCAATATTCTTCCCTAGAGTGGGGTGGGAATGGAGATTTTGCAATATTCTTCCCCCAGGAGTGGGGAGGGAATGGGGATTTTGCAATATCCTTCCCCCAGGAGTGGGGAGGGAATGGGGATTTTGCAGGATCCTTCCCCTGCCACGCCCACCAAGCCATGCCCACCAAGCCACACCACGCCCACCAAGCTATGCCCACAGAACCAGTAATAAAAAAAAATTTGGATTTCACCAATGTTCTGAACTCGCTTGATTGTACTGATGTCAGATTATATGGTGGGGATTCCAAACAGCTGAAAAATAGATTGGTCTAGCGTAAGTTTTATAAGCTCTAATTAGCAATACAATGTTTCCGGTGGAGGGGGGGGGGATGTTTTCCAATATTTTGAGATGGGAACAATACAAACACTCCAGAGAGTTTAATGAGTAACATAAAGGGGGGAAATTATTTGGTTTATTATTATTGGTAAATATAACTAATTGACTTGTAAGAAATTAAATTGCATGGAAATAATTGGAAGATTTATGTTCCAATGAGTAGGCCAGAACGCTCCAAGAACAAATGAGTAGACCGGTGCAGCTCTGCAAGCAGTTAAAAGCTTGGTAGACCAGTACCTCTGCTAAATCCTAAATAATTGTCACATGACCATCAAACCATGCCCACAAAATAAGCCACACCCTCAGAACTGGTAGTAAAAAATTTTAGAACCCACCCCTGGTTCAAAGCAATGGTGGGTTGCTCCGAGTCCGGTCTGGTTCGTAGTAACAGCAGTGGGAGGCTCCACCCACCCACCCGGATGTCATCAAAAACGATCTGCACATGTGCAGAAGCATGCATGCTTCCGTTGCAAACCGGTAGCGGATGTAAGTAGAACCCACCCCTGGTTCAAAGTTACGACACTGACAAAAGTGCCTTAGGACTGTTCTGAGTGCGTGTTTGTGTGGGTAGGAGGGTAGGCGGGTGAGTGGGATTTCCAGGCTCTACTGTTGCTCCCATCCTGCTTATTCCCCTCTTTGTTCTTTCTGCTCACCTATGACAATGAAGCAATTGGTTGCCAAAGATAAAGTGATCTCGAGAAGAACAGCAGTTGACTTCTGCCACAATCACCTTCAAAAATTCTGGAGAAGACCCCTCCCCTTCCTGAACTGTCCAAACCGAGCTCCACCTTTCAAAATCCTCCTTCAGACTCCAGTGTTAGCTCTCCCTGGTTCATTCCAATGAACCAAATCAGGGGTGAAATTCAGAAGTTCTGACAGGTTCTGGAGAACCAGTAGCGGAAATTTTGAGCAGTTCGGAGAACTGGCAAATACCACCTCTGGCTGGCCCCAGAGTGGGGTGGGAATGGAGATTTTGCAGTATCCTTCCCCTGCCATGCCCACCAAGCAGAGGTGGGTTTCAGCAGGTTCTGACCAGTTCTGGAGAACCGGTAGCGGAACTTTTGAGTAGTTTGGAGAACTGGTAGTAAAAATTCTGACTGCCCCCGCCCCCATCTATTCTCTGCCTCCCAAGGCCCAGCTGATCGGGAGGAAATGGGGATTTTGCAGTATCCTTCCCCTGGAGTGGGGAGGGAATGGAGATTTTATAGTATCCTTCCCCTGCCACGCCCACCACAGCACGCCATGCCTATCAAGCTACTCCCACAGAACCGGTAGTAAAAAAAAAATGAAACTTACCACTGCCACCAAGCCACGCCCACCAAGCCACATCATGCCCACCAAGCCACGCCCACAGAACCGGTAGTAAAAAAAATTGAATTCCACCACTGAACCAAACTGACGATAGGCAACCACGACCCAGAACGCTGTTACGTTTCAAAAACTGTAGAGGTGTTTGCAGGAATCGAGTTAGAAAAATCAAGATGGCGGCCACAACCATGGGACAGAGAGACATGTACCTAGATTCCTCTTTCTAATAGGAAACAGTCCGCAAGCAATACAAAATACACTTTCTTCTTTCTCCATCTTCCTCACACAGAAGAATGGAACAGAAGTCGCCTTCAGAAGTTGTGGGAGCTTCATCACTGGAAGCTTTCAAGAAGAGACTGGACTTCCATCTGTCAGAAATGGTGTAGGGTCTCCAGCTTGGGCGGGGGGTTGGACTAGATGACCTACAAGGTCCCTCTGTTGATATGTATAACTGAACTGCAAAAGCTGGTGTCTCTCTGGGCTGCATCAGCATACGTTTAACCTCGTTATTCAATTAATCCATGTCCTGAGTTCACACAAGACGCCAAGCCATCATCGCCTAAAGAGATTTAATTTGCAGAGTAGACTAAACCACAAACCATGACATGTTCACCTTTGCTAAGGAGTGTCAATCAACATGAAATAATAAAACTTTCATGCCCTGGTTGTCACAATGTAAAAAAAAAAAAAAAGATGTTGAGACTCTAGAAAAAGTGCAGAGAAGAGCAACAAAGATGATTAGGGGACTGGAGGCTATAAAGCATATAAAGAACGGTTGCAGGAATTGGATAGGTCTAATTTAAAGAAAAGAAGGACTACGATAGCAGTCTTCCAAGATCTAAGGCAGTGTTTCTCAACCTTGGAATCTTGAAGATGCTGGCTGGGGGATTCTGGGAGTTGAAGTCCACCCAATTTCAAGCTACCAAGGTTGAGAAACACTGATCTCAGGGGCTGCCACAAAGAAGAGGGAGTCAAGCTATTCTCCAAAGCATCTGAAGGTTGGGCAAGAAGCAACGGATGGAAACTAATCAAGGAGAGAAGCAACTTAGAACTAAGAAGAAATTTCTTTTGTAATGATTTGTTTCTGGAACTCTGCACTTTGATATGGCCCAAGGGCTAATCAATCAATAAATTCAAATTCAATTTCTAGACAGTGAGAACAATTAATCCGTGGAACAACTTGCCTCCAGAAGTTGTGAATTTTCCAACACTGGAAGTTTTTAAGAAGAGATTGGATAACCATTTGTCTGAAGTGGTGTAGGGTTTCCTGCCTAAGCAGGGGGTTGGATTAGAAGACCTCCAAGCTTCTTTCTAACTCTGTTATTCTGTTGTTCTAGTTAAGGGAGTGGTGGAAACTCAAACCCGAGACAGCGACTTCCCCCCCCCCCAGTCCCAAATCTGATTTGATCCAGCAATGCTTCTGTTTGGTTTTTCCAGAGCCGCGAATGCTTTGGATATTATCCGACACCCCTTGAAGCTTTTTTCTCATTCATTGAATTGCTCTGCTAGGCCACAAGTGACCCCTCCTCATCTCTACCTCCATCTTCATTGATCCCAAGAAGTGCCTTGTCCAAACAAGACTGACTAAAGAACCACTTGAATGGTGATCTTTCTAACTCTTCCAGGATCCTGCTGAGAACTAATTATTATTATTATTATTTTTGGTATTCGTGATTCAGTCCAATGCCATTGCGAATAGTCATTAATAAGCCCGCCAGCCTTCCTCAATGGGTTGGACTCCAAACTCTATTGTCCACAGTCCTGCCTTGGACATGAGCTACTGATTTTTCCTTCTAAGGTAGGGTTGCCAATCAAACTAAGGCAGGGTTGATTTAACTGTGGCGTTAAATCCACAGCGGGGTGGAATCCCACCCAAATTAAAGCCAGGAAATCAAAATAAGCCATGCAAAGCCCATCTCATTTAAGTCATTTTTCCCTTCCATGCTAAATTCTGTTGTGGAAGTGAGGCGTCCTGGGAGGGGGTGTGTACATAGATAGGTCTGCACAATCCACGGAACAATGAACTCATCAAACCGGCGTTAACTCATCACGTTAAAGGACCAAGCAAGTCGCCACTGTTCGAACGAACCGGACTTAGCCCGTTCTACGAATGCACGGAACCGGCTCGATTCGGGGCGCTCGGACAGGGTCTTCCCTGGGCTAAGACTGGGGTCTTTTCCAAACTCCTCCCAGGGGCTTGTCAGCTATCCACACCCCCCCCCCTTTCCTCACTTTAGGGGTCTAAGCGCGGGGGTTGCCAAGGCAACTCAAAGTGGGGTTTTCGGGGATGGGGAGGTGGAATGGGGGGCTGATCGGGTCTGGCCGGCAAAGTCCCGGAATGGTGCCGCACCGGCTAGGAAAAGCTGCGCTCTGCACCTGCTCAGGTGAAAACCTGTCGCGGTTCCCTGGCCGGCAGTGGAAGCCAATTCTAAGGCGCGGAGCCCCTTCCCCAAGCTAGCCTGAGAAGTGGGGTGCGGAGCGCTAGGAGAAGAAAGAGGGGTGAGGAGGGGCAGAGAGGTACCCCCAACCGTCCAGGCGAAATTTATCCCTAACAATCGGAATTGAGGAGCGCTCTGGGCGCGGTGCTTTCCTCCACGCCCCCTTCGCCCCCTTCCAAACCTTCCCCGGCTCGGCTAGCCCCCCCACCCCCACCCCCAAACCGATTCTTCACTCACGAAATGGGGAGGGGGGTTTAAAAAGAAAGCGTCCCCCCCTCCTAGCCACCCCGCAAGCTCCGTTTCTCCCTTCCTTCTCCAGCCGACGAGGCAGAAAGAGGCTGCGCTGGAAACAAAGAAAACTCCGGCGCCCCCTCCCAGCCCTTCCCCGAAGTCCTCTTGGCACCCCTTTCTTCCAGCAGCCCGTCTTTTGTCTCTTCCCCCCCCCACCGCTCCCCTTGCTGTCTAGGCAAGCAAAGCCGACCCCCTTGCCCCCACCTGTCTGACTCACCTCCCTGCCCCCCCAGCCCCTTTTATCAGTTTTCCCACTCTCGCCCCCCCCCCCCCACAACCTTCCCGCCCCTTCTGGGTTTTCTCCTGCCTCCAAACTGTTCTTAAGCAGCCCCAACAGAAGAGAGACCCCCTGGCCTGGCTGGTGGGTGGGTGGGCGGGGAGGTTGGGGAGGGGTGGTAGTAGGTAGGGGTGGGCGGGGGAGGTGGGGGCTTGCCCCCTCTCGCGCGCCACTTCTTGTACCCGATTTCCAGTTCTATCTCGGCGATGTCCGCGAAAAGCAGGATTCCCACGAGCAGGGTGAGCAGCGCCAGGGTCCAGCTCCGGCAGGGCAGCGGCATGGTTCCGGGGCCAGCCCGGCCGCCACAAGATCCGAGTGGCGGCTGGAGGAAGAAGAAGAGGAGGAGGAGGAGGAGGAGAGGGAGAGGAGGAGGAGGTGGTGGAAGAGGAGGAGAGGAGGTGGAGGAGGCTGAACTGCAGAAAACGGTGTGTTGGGGTGGGGGGTATAGGGGGGGAGGGAAGAAGGGGGGGCGGGCTCCTCTTGATCCTGAAACGCCCCCTCTCCGCTCCCGATCCTGAAGGAAGCGGTCCCGAAGCCCGGGAGTTGGGAAACTGCCTTGAACGCACAAACGGGAGGCTGGGTGTCTTCCCGCAGCCGCCTTTCCCAACACACACACACACACACACACCCTCCCTCCCTCCGCCTCCTTCACCGCATCTTCTGGCCGGTAAAGCCAACTTCCATCCCTGTCCAGGATGAAGCAGAATCCCGTCTCTTAGTATCTCCCCCTGCAAGGTTTTCTCTGAAAGACAGGACGGCCAGGGGGAAGAGAAGGTCTCTGCCTCCCTTCCCTCCCCTCCCCTCCTCTCTTCTTTCTCCTCCCTCTACAACGCCCCTTTGCAAAGTTTCAGCCCCCCCTTCTCTGTGTGTGTTTCTTTCTCTCTCTCTCTCTCTCTGTTTCTCTGTGTGTTTCTCTTTCTCTCTCTTTTTCTTCCCCCCTCTCTCTATTTCTCTGTGTGTTTCTCTCTGATTTCCCTCTCTCTGTTTCTCTGGGTGTTTCTCTCTGTTTTTCTCTCTCTCTGTTTCTCTGTGTGTTTCTCTCTGTTTCTCTCTCTCTCTGTTTCTCTGTGTGTTTCTCTCTGTTTCTCTCTCTCTCTGTTTCTCTGTGTGTTTCTCTCTTTTTTCTCTTTGTTTCTCTGTGTGTTTCTCTTTCTCTCTCTTTTTCTCCCCCCTCTCTGTTTCTGTGTGTTTCACTCTCTGTTTCTCTCTCTGTTTCTCTGTGTGTTTCTCTCTTTTTCTCTCTCTCTGTTTTTTGTGTGTTTCTCTCTCTCTTTTTCTTCCTCTGTTTTTCTCTGTTTCTCTGTGTGTTTCTCTCTGTGTGTTTCTCTCTCTCTCTCTCTCTCTCTCCCCCCTGTTTTTCTCTGTTTCTCTCTCTCTGTTTCTCTCTCTCTCTCCCTCCCTCCCTCTCTCATGCTTACCAGTCAAATCTGGTGGAACCCAACAGCAGCCAATTCAGAGGCATAATGATCTTGGGATCAAGCATTGCAGCTGACTTAACCTTGCCAAAGCCTCATTACAGATAGTCCTCGGCTTACCACAGTTCATTTAGTGACCATTCAAAGTTATACCATCACTGAAAAACCAACTGTTTTTCACACTTACGATCATTGTTGCTTCCCCATGGTCACATAATCAAAATTCAGCTGCTTGGCAATGGACTCATATTTACGACGGTTGCAGTGTCCCGGGGTCATGTGATCCCCTTTTGTGACCTACTGACAAGCAAAGTCGATGGATAAACCAGACTCGCTTAAACAACTGTGTTACTAACTTAACAATTGCAATGATTCACTCAACAACTGTGGTGAGACAGGTTGTAAAACAAAACTCGTTTGACAAGTGTATCATGTAGGAACATAAAGTTTGGGCTCGTAAATTGAGAATTACCTGTATACAGTTGTAAGGTGGATAAATTTCTCCATTTGTCCCCAACTTGGAAGCAAGCTCAGAATACCCTCACCCCATTTGCTATCTGTCCATTATCTCTCTCTCTGTGTGTGTGTGCCTCTGTCTCTGTCTCTCTCTGTCTCTGTCTGTCTCTGTTGTCTCTCTGTCTCTCTGTCTCTGTCTGTCTGTCTGCCTGTCTGTCTGTCTGTCTGTCTGTCTGTCTGTCTGTCTCTCTCTCTCTCTCTCTCTCTCTCTCTCTCTCTCTTGGTGTGTCTCTCTGTGTGTCTCTGTCTCTCTGTCTCTCTGTTTCTCTCTCTCAGTGTTTCTCTCTGTGTCTATCTCTCTCTGTTTCTCTCTGTCTCTCTCTGTCTCTCTCTAACTCTCTCTGACTCTGTCTGTCTCTCTGTCTCTCTGTCTCTGTCTCTCTCTCTCTCTCTCTCTTGGTGTGTCTCTCTGTGTGTCTCTGTCTCTCTGTCTCTCTCTCTGTCTCTCTCTCTCTCTGTTTCTCTCTGTCTCTCTCTGTCTCTCTCTAACTCTCTCTGACTCTGTCTGTCTCTGTCTCTCTCTGTCTCTCTCTCTCTGTCTCTGTCTCTGTCTCTCTCTGTCTGTCTCTGTCTCTGTCTCTGTCTCTCTGCCTCTGCTTCTGCCTCTGCCTCTCTCTCTGTGTCTCTTTCTCTCTGTGTGTTTGCCTTTTGTTAGAAGCGTGAGTTCCAGGAAGAATTTGACGCTGTGCTTTAGTGTTTAGGGGAAGAAGAGTTGTAAGTATTCAGGAAACGGACTCACAACTCTCTTATCTGTAACCAATGGGCAACAGGGACTTTGACAGCAGGTTCCAACATGGACACCTGTTGCGGTGGGGAAGTTCTTAAAAAAAGGAGGGGGACTGTAGAAATGAGACCAATCAAAAGAACCACATCTCTTCCTACTGCCCAGAGATGCCTTTTGTTAAAGCCAGAATAGTTGAGTTGCATTCCACAACGTAGGAAGGGGGATCAGCCAAATTCCACACGAGATAGGAGGGCCAGGGATACTCTAAAATGCATCTTTTGGGAAACGGGAAGTTAAATCCAAAGGAGGAGAACAGAAAGGGGAAGAGAAAAAGTGTCCCATGAGCAGCACAAAGGCAACAGAAATAACTACAGAAATACATTGAAGAGGGGATCCCAAAGAGATAAAGTGTTAAAGAGAGGAAAAAAACAAAAATTTCCTCAAATTCTTTTTCAGGCAGAAAAATCACCCAGGAAGTAGGCGGTTGGGCCACCAGAAGATAAATCAGTGAAAGGAAAAAATTGGGGGATTGTGGAGAAACTGAACAGTTTAGTGTAGTGGTTAAAGCATCAAGGCTGGGAACCAGGAGATGGTGAGTTCTGGTCCTGCCTTAGACATGAAAGCCCATTGGGTGACTTTGGGCCAATCACCACCAAGCAATGAGTTCTAGTCCCGCCTTGGGCATAAAAGTCATTCTCCTTCAGCCTGACCCACCTTATAAGGTTGTTGTTTTGGGGAAAATAGGAGGAGGAACGAATATTATGTATGTTTGCCTCCTTAGTTACTTATAAAGGATTTTTAAAAAATGAATTAGAAGATTTTATGCCCTATCTCTTAGAAGCTGTAAGAACAGGGGTCATTCCAGGAACTGATTGGAAAGTTAGGAGATTTTTTTCCCCCTTCTTTGTTAAAAATATTTCTTCTTCATCTTCTGCATAAACTGTGGGGTGCATCCTCAGAAGACCTGACAGTGACCCCACTTGTGATTGTAAATCACGGACTACCTGTAATCTCAAAAAACTCAAAATTTTCAATTTTTCAACTTTTCATCGAACTGTTTCAACTTCTGCCCTCAAAATGACACTATAAGGCACTGCACACCAGAACAACTAGCTGTAAGGACCGGTTTCCCCCCCTCCCCCCCGACATCATTCTGCTAAACAACTAATTCCCACAACTCTGTCAAACTATCTAGTAAGGCTGTATTACTATTATTTTTTTCTCATCTGTCCTATTGATTATCTCCTTATCTCCTTATGATTATAACTTGGTTGTTTGTATTTTAGGATTATACTGTTTTATTTAGTATCCTAGTATGATTTATGTTGATTGCTTTTTTAGTATCCTATGACTACCAATCTTGTATCTTATGATTTAAGATGAATGTATTTTTATGATGACTATGATCTTGATTTATCACTTATTGCTTGTACATACACTGAGAGTTTATGCACACTTGGCCAATGAAGAATTCTATTCTATTCTATTCTATTCTATTCTATTCTATTCTATTCTATTCTATTCTATTCTATTCTATTCTATTCTATTCTATTCTATTCTATTCTATTCTATTCTATTCTATTCTATTCTATTCTATTCTATTCTATTCCATTCCATTCCATTCCATTCCATTCCATCCCATCCCATCCCATCCCATCCCATCCCATCCCATCCCATCCCATCCCATTCCATTCCATTCCACTAAACTCTACTCCACTCCACTCCACTCCACTCTACTCCGTGTTCTGTTCCAATCCATTCCGTTCCATTGCATCGCATTGCATTGTATTCCTCCAGGTTGGAGATAGTTAACCTCCAAAGAAGCACTGCAGAAGACTAGCAGTGGGAACAGACAAAATCTCTATCTCCTGCTTGTGAGCATCCTGCTCAGCTGGTAGGAAAACCCAAAGATTAGCCTAGAACTGTGATGGCAAGCCTATGACACGTGTGCCCAAAGTGGCACATGGAGCCAGGTCGCCTGGCATGTGTGGTGTCAGCTGTTCCTCTTCCGGGTTTCTGGTACGCATGCGCATGTGATGATCAGCTGACCTCTGTGCGTGCGGCACTGCCGGAAACCAGAAGAGCTGGTCTTCCATTTTCCAGCATGCGCGCGCTGGCCAGCTGATTGGCACGAGCACATGTGCGGCAGTAACCGGACGTCTTGCTGGCGGAAACCAGAAATACCTTATCCGGTGTGTGCATGCCCCCTGGGCAGCTTCTCTCCCTGGTTGTGGCCCTGATGAGCGTGCACGAATGCCGAAAAGGTTCACCACCACTGGACCAGAACAAGTTTGCCAGTTCCTGTGTTCGCTGGGGTCTCAAATCAGCACAATTAGTCTTAGCAGGCGGTACCTTTAACCTTATCCGAGTTCCGAATCCAAGCAGGGTCAACCCTGGTTAGTATGCGAATGGGAGACCATCAAGAATCCCTGGATTGTCACAATTCCAGGAAATGGTCGGGGGTGTGGGGGGGAAATATGGGAAAGCATACAGTGGCCAATCCCTTCTGTGTTTTTGCAAGGAAAACTCCACAGCTTGTGAAATCCCCAGGAACCAAGCTGGATTTGAGGCCATCATTATCTTTTATAGCATTATTCAATTATCATAAACAGTAGGAGGGGAGGAACAGTTAAGGAAAGAAATGAATTGCTGATAAAAAGGATGAAATTCTAACAAGGCAATATTTGAAGGGAACAATCCCTTCAAATATTCCCTTTGGAGGGAAATGAGAACCATCAACACAATTAAATCCTTATGTGAGTTGAAGATGGGAATTATTCTTTTTTTGGCTATTCTTTGGCTATCCGGTAATTTCGTTTACCGGATCATTTGGATCTTCAGCTATGGAGAGAAATGCCTTGTTTCTCTTCTTGTTATTAAGGCAAAGGTAAAGGTTCCCCTCGCACATATGTGTTAGTTGTTCCCAACTCTAGGGGGCAGTGCTCATCTCCATTTCAAAGCCAAAGAGCCGGCCCTGTCCGAAGATATCTCCATGGTCATGTGGCCGGCATGACTAAACGCCAAAGGCGCACGGAGCGCTGTTACCTTCCCACCAAAGGTGGTCCCTATTTTTCTACTTGCATTTTTACATCCTTTTGAACTGCTAGGTTGGCAGAAGCTGGGACGAGTCACGGGAGCTCACTCTGTTACGCGGCACTAGGGATTCGAACTGCTGAACTGCTGACCTTTCTGATCGACAAGCTCAGAGTCTTAGCCACTGAGCCACCGCATCCCCCTTGTTATTAGTAAGGGATTAAATCCTGCAGAATCTTGTGGCTGAGTTATTTTGCCATTACATCCCCAGCCTCGTTGTCTGCCGCTGGACTGGACTCTCGGCATACTCGATGGCCTTTTAAGAGAATTTCTGTGAAGCTTTTAAAAAATTTACTCTGATCTTTTTTTTAAAAAAAAATTATTGGTGCTATTTTGCGCGCGTTTTAACCTTTAAGAGACGGAAAAGGGCAAATGGGCACATTTTTTAAAAACACGGAGCTTCGAGGTCTCCGAGCTGCAAAGGAAAGGTGAACGTATGCTGAGATAATCTCACTTTTTCTTTTTTATTCAAAAAAATAAAAAAATAAAAAGAGAGAGATGATAGGTGCTATGGAAAATCGCACATTTTGTTATGCTTTTGTTCTTTCACTTGGAAGGGCTCTGTGCTCCCGTTTCGGATTTTCAGTGTTAAGAAACAGAGAGAAAAACAGAAAGCCAGAAGGAAGATGTATCAGATATCCTGAAAATGTCCCACTGAAAGGAGAATGAACAATTTGTGAACGTGGGAAACCCTTTATCACAAAGAGGCTGTGGTTTGGTCATTAAGATCCTTATAGAATAGAATAGAATAGAATAGAGTAGAGTAGAGTAGAGTAGAGTAGAGTAGAGTAGAGTAGAGTAGAGTAGAGTAGAGTAGAGTAGAGTAGAATAGAATAGAATAGAATAGAATAGAATAGAATAGAATAGAATAGAATAGAATAGAACAACAGAGTTGGAAGGGACCTTGGAGGTCGTCTAGTCCAACCCCCTGCTTAGGCAGGAGACCCTACCCCACTTCAGACAAATGGTTATCCAACATCTTCTTAAAAACTTCCAGTGTTGGAGCATTCACAACTTCTGGAGGAAATTGTTCCAGGGATTAATTGTTCTAACTGTCAGGAAATTTCTCCTTAGTTTTAAATTGCTTCTCTCCTTGATTAGTTTCCACCCATTGCTTCTTGTCCTGTCCTCAGGTGCTTTGGAGAACAAGTTGACTCCCTCCTCTTTGTGGCAATATTTTGGGTTTTATTTTCTCAGCATTCTTTCCTAACACTCACATAGCTCATTCATATAGAGAACAGAATAGAAACTGAGGAGAAATGAAAGACTCAGCATGTAATTGAATAGAATAACAGAGTTGGAAGGGACCTTGGAGGTCTTCTAGTCTAACCCCCTGCCCAGACAGGAAACCCTACACCACTTCAAACAAATGGTTATCCAACATCTTCTTAACAATTTCCAGTGTTGGGGCATTCACAACTTCTGCAGGCCAGTTGTTCCACTGATTTATTGTTCTAAGTGTCAGGAAATTTCTCCTTACTTCTAAGTTTTTCTCTCCTTGACTAGTTTCCACCCATTGCTTTTTGTTCTGCCCTCAGGTGCTTTGGAGAATAGCTTGACTTTTTTGTGGCAGAAAAGTTGGCTTTTCTAACTCTACACCTCCATCAGTCCAAACCAAGGCTTTTTTTTTTAAAAAAAAAATCTAGAACAGTTTAGGAACAAGAAAAAGCAATCACATGTAATACAATGTATTAATAGTAGAATCACACGGACTGGATGGTTGGAAAGAACATGAATAGATTTACTCTGTATGTTTAAATGATCGTGATTGGTACTAGAAGTGTACACTGAAACACTGAACAATGATAGAATGAATGATGAAACATTAATATAAATAGATGTGAGGAGCTAAATAAGGGAACTATGAATAACAAAGCAGGTGAAAGATGGAAGATAGAAAAGAAATGTTTTTTTTAAAAAAATATTATGGTGACATGGGAAAAAAAGTTAAAATAGAGATAGAAATAAGAGGGAAATAATAGTATATACCAAGATATATGTAATAATAAGAGGGAGGTCTAGAAATTGAAGGGCAGTATTAGGTATAAAAGAGATGCAGTGGCTCAGTGACTAAGACAGTGAGCTTATCAATCGAAAGGTTGGCAGTTCAGCGGTTCGAATCCCTAGTGCCGTGTAATGGAGTGAGCTCCCGTTATTTGTCCCAGCTTCTGCCAACCTAGCAGTTCAAAAGCACGTAAAAAATACAAGTAGAAAAATAGGGATCACCTTTGGTGGGAAAGTAATAGCGTTCTGTACGTCTTTGGCCTTTAGTCATGCCGGCCACATGACCCACGGAATCGTCATCAGACAGCGCTGGCTCTTCGCCTTAGAAATGGAGATGAGTACCGCCCCTTAGATCGGGAGTGACTAGCACATATGTGTGACGGGAACCTTTATCTTTACCTAGTATTAGGTTTGTTTAAACAATATGAAACAATGAAAGTGAAATGTAATAACTATGAATAATAATATTATGTCTATTTGTATCAAAATGTATGATACTCAGGTATCACACTATTCATACATTATTTATTTATTTATTTATTTATTTTATTAAATTTGTATACCGCCCTACTCCCGAAGGACTCAGGGCGGTGAACAGCCATAAAATAAAACATGTAGATACAAAATTTAAAATAGAGATAAAACTAATTAAATAAATTTGGCTGAGATTGATATCAGGGGTGGGTTCTTAAATTTTTTACTACTGGTTCTGTCGGTGTGGCTTATTTTGTGGGCGTGGATTGATGGTCATGTGACAATTATTTAGGATTTAGCAGAGGTACTGGTCTATCAGGCTTTTAACTGCTTGCAGAGCTGTACCGGTCTACTCATTTGTTTTTGCAGGCACTGATCTACTCGTGTATTTTTGCAGGCACCGGTCTACTCATTTATTTTCTTTTAACACTGATCAGCTGTAGGGCGGCCTTTTGAAGCCCCGCAGCAAGAGTTTAAACAGTTTTTTTCCCTCTAGCCATCAGCTGGGACTCAGCAGGCAGCAATAGATTGGGGGTGGGGCCAAATAAAAGATAAGAATAACGCAGGGGGGCGGGAGGGCAGAACTGGTTCGGTGACATCATATCGTCACCGCTACTTGCTCGGGAGAACCGGGCCGAAGCGGGAGGAACCCACCACCGATTGATATGTATAAATAATATAAAATAAAAAACTTGGAAAGACAAAAAAGAAAAAAGCAATCACAGTAGCTTAGTTTTCAAACCTCAGCAAGCATCAAGAGTCATCCAAAGCCTCTTAGCTTTCAGCAGTAACAAAATCCAGACCTTTGGTGTTTACAGAAGAGGTCTTAATAAATACCTTCAAAGTATCCTTCTCCAACCAGATCTGCTGGAGCTACAATTCCAAAATTGCCCACCGATATGATTCCATATCGCTTATTTTCACATGTTGCTTATTTCGGTGTTGCCCATAAGCTTGAGCCGTGGTGACGCAGTGGTTAGGACACAGTATTGCAGGCCAACTCTGCCGACTGCCAGGAGTTCGATCCTGACCACCTCAAGGTGGACTCAGCCTTCCATCCTTCCGAGGTGGGTAAAATGAGGACCCAGATTGCTGGGGCAAGAGGCTGACTCTGTAAACTGCTTAGAGAGGGCTGTAAAGCACTGTGAAGCAGTATATAAGTCTAAGCGCTATTGCTATAGGAGGCTGCACAGTCCTCTGTTAAGACCATTTTAATTTGGATTGTGGCACTCAGCAAAAAATCAGTCAGTTTGGTGTAGTGGTTAAAGCATCAGGCTAGACACTCATCAGGTCATGAGTTCTGATCCTGCCTTATACAAAGAGATCTGGCCACTCTCTCTACCCCAAGAAGGCAAGGACAAATTGCTTCCAAAAATGTCTGTGGAGATTCTTAGTCATCCAGGTCATAGTTGTCCCAAAGGTGCTTTTTTTCAAGAGGCAACTGGACTTCCTTTGTTTTTCCTTGAAGACGTTTCGCTTCTCATCCAAGAAGTTTCTTTAGTTCTGACTCAGTTCAGTTCTTGGATGAAAAGCAAAATGTCTTCAAGGAAAGACAATGCCCAGTTGCCTTTTGGAAAAAAAAAAAAGCACCTTTGCGGACCACAGCTAGAATACTTCATCCAATTTTGGTCACCACACTATAAAAAAGATGTTGAGACTCTAGAAAGAGTGCAGAGAAGAGCAACCAGGATGATTAGGGGACTGGAGGTTAAAACATACGAAGAACGGTTGCAGGAACTGGGCATGGCTAGTCTAGTGAAGAGAAGAGAAGGACCAGGGGAGACAGGATAGCAGTCTTCCAATATTTGAGGGGCTGCCACAGAGAGGAGGGGGTCAAGCTATTCTCCAAAGCACCTGAAAGCCAGACGAGGAATAATAGATGGAAACTGATCAAGGAGAGATTCAACCTGGAAATAAGGAGAAATTTCCTGACAATGAGAGCAATCAACCAATGGAACAGAAGTTGCCTTTAGAAATTGTGGGAGCTTCATCACTGGAGGCTTGCAAGAAGAGACTGGACTGCCATCTGTCAGTAAAGGCGTAGAGTCTCCTGCTTGGGTTGGGTGAGGGGGGTGGACCAGATGACCTACAAGGTCCCTTCCAACTCTGTTAATCTGTAAATGGGGTACTTCCAAAATCTTGCTAAGAAATCTATAGGGCTTAAAAAGAGCCTGGGTGGCACAGCAGACTAAAGTGCTGTTAAGTAGCACTTAGCTGCCAGCTACCTGCAATTACTGCGAGTTCAAATCTCAACAGGCTCAAGGTTGACTCAGCCTTCCATCCTTCCGAGGTAGGTAAAATGAGGACCCGGATTGTGGGGGCAATAAGCTGACTTTGTATAAAAAAGAACACCGCTTGGGGGGGCGGGGGGCAAAAGCCCTACTAAGCAGGCATATACAAAAGTATGAAGGCTATTGCTTAACACATTGTAAGCCGCCCTGAGTCACCGGAGAAGGGCGGCATATAAATCGAACCAATAAATAAATAAATAAATAAATAAATAAATAAATAAATAAATAAATAAATAAATAAATAAATAAATAAATAGGGCTCTGTAGAGTAACTGCCAACACTCAAGATTCATTCAACTGGCACACACAGAGAATGTGGGAATATAAAACAGCAGTGACCACAGCACAATCCCTGCAGCTCTCAGTGTGATTAATGATTGGCAAAACTGAAAAAAGAAGACAGAGGCAGGGAAAAACAAAAACAAAAAACAAATGTGTGCTAAATGTATATTGCTGGCAAGATTCCAGAAGCCCACACAAACCCCCAAAATTACCGTTCGTTTTTTTAAAGGAAGGGAAATCTTCCCAGATAGAACAGTTGCTATTTAATTCTAGATCCCTTCCTTCCTCCCCACACCATCCCTCTTTTTTTTCCAGTAACATTTTGAGACTTGTCTATTTGTGCGCGCATGTGTGTGTGTATCTCCCTTTCATTGAATGCCTTCGGGAAGATTTTTTTTTTCTCGCTGCTTTGAAAAGCATTCGTTTCTCCTCTGCAAAGAGGAGAAGGTGTTATTTCTCTTTTTCTCAGGAAGGAATTGTCGAGGAAGATGGTGTGTAAAGGTGGGGGGGGCAGGTGGTTCAGCGGTGGTGGTGGAGAAAGATGGAGAAAGGAAAGAAAGGGTCAGTTTCTCACTTAGGATCAGGGGTTCGCTGCTGGGGGTTCGCAGGGGTTCGGGAGAACCTCTAGCTAAGATTTGGTGCAGTTTGGAGAACTCCCAAATCCCACTCATGACTGGCCTAGCCCACCCCTCCGAGGAGTCACCACATGGCCCGTTTTGTATGCAGGTAAGTGCAGGGCATGTGCGGAGGCTTGGGGAGGGCGAAAAACAGGCCTACCGGAGGTTTGGGCCCATTTCCAGCCTCCAGAGGGCCTCCGGAGCCTGGGGAGGCTGTTTTCGCCCTCCCGTAGGCTTGAGAAAAGCCTCCGGAGCCTGGGGAGGGCAAAAACTCTCCCACCCAACAGTGTGATGCAGGAGGCTGACTAGGCCACACCCACCACGGCCATGCCCATCCAGCAACCAGGTAGAGAACCCCTTGCTAAAATTTTTGAATCCCACTGCTGCTTAGGACGGTACACACCAGTCAAAGACGCGAAGGTGATGGAAAGCTGAACTGTCCTGAGGGATCTGCAGGTTCTACCTTTGGCCTTTTACATCTGGATATTGCCAGGGGGAAAAGGAATAATAAAGATCAGCAATGTGATTGTTGCTCAGAAAATTGTTTGTGTGTGTGTGTGTGTGTGTGTGTGTGTGTGTGTGTGTGTGTGTGTGTGTAAGAAGGCATTTGTATGTGTGTGAAACACAAGGACCTCTATATTAGCTACTTGCCTTTCTAAAACCATGTATCTAATGCAGTGTTTTTCAACCTTGGTAGCTTGAAGATGGGTGGACTTCAACTCCCAGAATCCCCCAGCCAGCAGCGCTGGCTGGGGGATTCTGGGAGTTGAGATCTACCCATCTTCAAGCTTCCAAGGTTGAGAAACACTGATCTAATGTGATGGGGGAAACACCATTAAGCAAATGCCACTAAAACTGTGTCGGCATGGAATTAAATTGGCCTAAATTAGAAGTTGTTTTCAGGAGCTCTTTCTCCCCCCTGTTTCCTATTAGCAGATAACATAAATATTTGTTACTGTTTCCTTGCTTCCTGCAGAAAAGAGGAGGAGATTTGATATCCAGGATCAATAAGAAGAGACTGGAAAGGCACTTGTCTGAAAGGATATAAGGACTCCTGCTTGATACAGGGGTTGGACTAGAAGATCTCCCAGGTCCCTTCCAACTCTGTTATTCTATTACTCTGTTAGGTACACCTAGTTATATAATTTGGCAATGAAATGTCTGCAAGGAAAGCGCCAAGCTCAGAGGGCACCTGTTCTGACCTAGGCGTTCCCAAACCACGAAGCAGACTCCTTGTCCTGACAAAAATCCCTTTTTACTCAGTTACTGTGAATTTCTCTCATTCACACCCAGCAAAGTCTTTCAAGGGAGAATTTACAGTCACAGACCTTATCTGGCTTGGAGAGCTGCTAGGCCAATATCTTCAAAACTTGATAAGGAGTCTCGGAGAGTCACAAACCAATTAGGCGAACTAATTGTCTCCTGCAAACTCCACTCCCCTTTCACTCCTCTTTTATTCCCTCTGGGAGGGGCCATTCACCATCCACCTGTGGCCTTACTCCCGAGTCAACCCTTGTTCTTTAGCTGTTCCCTTCGTCTGGCAACTCTGCGCACACTGGGAACAGGCTCCAGCTGTTCTTTTGCCTCACTGATGTCTGACTCCAAAGGCAGCTGATAACTGGCATCTGGTCCTGGCCCCCTCTCTGCCTCCAATGCAGAGCCCTCATCAGAGCCTTCCCCAGACTCCAGGAATGGCCCATGTTCCTCCCCAACCTCCTCACTGTCCGAATCCGCTGCCAGCTCTGCTGGCCGCTGGCGGGCCACAACAGCACCAGAGACCCCACAATTCAACTCTGAGCTACAAATATTCAATTGCATGGAATCAATGGACCATGAATTGCCTTCCATTTGAATCTACCCTTTCTTAATGTTGCACCTTCTCTGTTAGGATCCCGTTTTCTCCATTTCCTTTTTTTTCTGCCTGTCTTCAGTCTGTGATGGATTAATAGGCACTAGGAATGTAGAGGAGGAGATTAAGACCTGTACAGAAGTGAGAAGAACTGTACACAGAAAAGATTCCTTAGTCCAAGGGAAGGGAGAGCATTGACAGAAGATGCAAGAGATTCCACCTTAAAAGATATGCATTGCTTTGGCAAACTTCCAGGTTCCAAGAAATTCAGATTCATTTATTTATTTGGTTTCCTGATCCTGCCGGCTTTGAAGAATTTGACATAGTTAGATCAAAATGCTAATTGCACGGAGGCATCAAGAATGAGTCCTCATGTATTTTTTTTTCCTATTTTTTTTTTAATTTTTTTAAACATAAAACATAAAATACATCGTTTTAGAGCAAGGGTTTGGTCCGGCATAAAATAAGTACAATTATTCACATTCCCTTCACTTCTTTACAGGAAGATTCATGATTCTTCCTTACTATGGAGCAGTGAACAATTCTCAATAGTAAAAAAAAAGAAGATAAATTCAACTAAAGGAGGACTTATGTTGATATGTGAAGGTGACAGGATTAAGCCACCTGCTTTTGCATTTGTAAAACCATAGCATGAACATCCACCTGTGATGCCCATCAACTTCTAAAATTGCAATCCAATATTCCTGACAGACAATGATAGCAACTGGAAAAGGGGGGCTCTATTGAAACGGATTTTCTTGAAAACGACTATGGTTTTCCCAGTTGCATTGTATGGCTGTGAAAGGTGGACCATAAGGAAGGCTGAGCGCCAAAGAATTGAGGCCTTTGAACTCTGGTGCTGGAGAAGACTCCTGCGAGTCCCTTGGACTGCATGGCGATCCAACCGGTCAGTCCTAGAGGAGATCAACCCTGACTGCTCTTTAGAAGGCCAGATCCTGAAGATGAAGCTCAAATACTTTGGCCACCTAATGAGAAGGAAGGACTCCCTGGAGAAGAGCCTAATGCTGGAGGGCAAAAGAAGAAGGGGACGACAGAGAACGAGGTGGCTGGATGGAGTCACTGAAGCAGTCAGCATGAGCTTAAAAAGACTCCAGAGGATGATAGAGGACAAGAAGGCTTGGAGGAACGTTGCCCATAGGGTCGCGATGGGTTGGACACGACTTCGCAACTAACAACAACGACAAATTGAAACGGGTGTTTGCAAATACTGGCATTATCTCCACGGAATCAGGTGGAATCAAACTTCTCTGGAAGACATAGCTAAAGGAACATCTTGATCTGAGCAGGAGTCCTTACCTATTTTCCGAGGAGAACACATTTTTTCTTAACAATACGATAGCTCTTTGCTTTAGGAATTTAATCAATACTGAGGGAGAAAGTACCCCTGCCTCTTTATTATGCTCTGTTGCATAGTTACAGTTCAAACAATGGCAAGGCAGTTCTATAGCCAAGGAGCCGAAAGGGACTTGCCACTGATCTGGTTCCTGAAAGGACAGATGTCTTTCAAAAGAAACTGCAGTTCCAGCGCCACATCCGAGGCACCATGAGCAAACAGGCAAAGTATCAGGCACGGTAGCTTCTATGTAAAGAGAACGCTCGTCTTTAAATCCAGACCACATAATGCCTCGCTCAATTAAAGACCGAAGGGCAAACTAAAAGAATAATTCATTATAGGGCCTTTAATAATGGAAACGTGCCTTTTTCCTTATACCAGTTCTCAATCCGTCGGATGAAAGAGAATTGGCTTTGGAAATGCGTTCAAAGGAGATGAGAACGTTGGTGGAATTCTCCTGGGCAGAGTTGGGATTGCGTTTACACGTAATGAATTAGGACAGGGGTCTCCAACCTTGGCAACTTTAAGCCTGGAGGACTTCAAAGCTGGCTGGGGAATTCTGGGAGTTGAAGTCCGCCAGGCTTAAAGTTGCCAAGGTTGGAGACCCCTGAATTAGGATTCTGCATCCTAATTCTGCACCCCTGGTCCAGAATGCGGCCGCACGGGTGATTATGGGAGCGACACGGTGCACCCATGTAACATCTCTCCTGCGCGAGCTGCACTGGCTCCTGGTGGTCTTCCGGGTGCGATTCAAGGTGTTTGTCACCATCTTTAAAGCGCTCCATGGCTTAGGACCTGGGTACTTACGAGATCACCTTCTGCCACTGATAGCCTCCCACCGGCCAATGCGCTCCCACAGAGAGGGACTCCTCAGGTTGCCGTCGGTCAAACAATGTCGACTGGTGACCCCCAGGGGGAGAGCCTTCTCTGTGGGGGCACCCGCCCTCTGGAATGAATTACCCCCGGAGATTCGTATGATCCCTGACCTACGTACCTTTCGCCGTCCCCTTAAGACTCTACTATTTCAACAGGCTGGGCTGGCTTAAGAACGGATTTTAATGGGTGTTTTAGTTTTTAAATATAGGGCCAAATCATTTAATACGTTTTAAACTGTTTTTTAAATTTTATAGATACACGTTTTAGTATGGCTGTGCACCGCCCTGAGTCCCTTGGGAGAAGGGTGGTATAAAAATGTAAATAATAAATAAAGAAATATCTCTTTGAGCTCAAGTCCTCCCTTTCATCCGACTCCATCTTCCAGCTCCATCTTCTCTCCAGAAATCTGCAGCTTCTAATACCACTCTCGAATCTCAGTAGAATTTGGTCTCTTCCCCAGTTTCTTCCTCAAGAGAAATTTCCTCCGAAGGAACATTTCCAGTTGAGATTAGAACATAGAATAACAGACCTGGAAGGGACCTTGGAGGTTTTCCAGTCCAACCCCCTGCTCGAGCAGGAGACCCTATCCCAGGGGTCCTCAAAACTTTTAAACGGGGGGCCAATTCACGGTCCCTCAGACTTTTGGGGGGCCCACACCTGCTGGGTGGGCATGGCTAGGTGGTCATGTGCAGGGGTGAGTTCTACTTACCTTTACTACCGGTTCGCATCGCGCCCGCCTGAGCAGATCACCTATGATGACGTCCGGGTCAGTGGGCGGAGCCTCCTGCCGGTTTTACTACCGGTTCTTGTGAACCGGTCTGAACCGGGGGCAACCCACCACTGGTCATGTGACTGGGTGGGCGTGGCCAATTTAGCAGTCCATTAAACAATACACACAAATTGAACTTTAATTTGTTATGCTTCTGGGGGTGGAAAGCAGGTTAGTGAAGGGATGTGGCTGCCTTGGGGTGTGTGTGAGGGACTTCTGTTTGTGTGTGTATGTCTCTCTCTCTCTCTCCCTTCCTCCCTCCCTCCCCCCCCCCTCTCTCTCTCTCTATCTATCTCTATCTCTATCTCTCTTGGCTAGGTAGGCAACAAATGGGCGTCTTTTTGGCCTCCCAGGACCTTTACGCATCCCATTTTTGGCCTCCTAGACCTCCAGAAAGCAGGTGGGGGCCGGCAGGTAGGTGGGGCAATGTGGGCAGGGCAGCCTTACGGTCCTACACGGGGTGGATTAATGGCTTCAGCAAGCTGTATCCGGCTCGCGGGCTGTAGTTTAAGGACCCCTGCCCTATACCATTTCAGACAAATGGCTATCCATCTCTTTTTGAAACCCTGCAGTGATGGAGCAGCCACAACTTCTGAAGGCAAGCTATGTCTAGGCAGTCACGGAGTCCAGAGAATAGAGAGAATGCTAGTAGATGGGCCATCTAGCATGCTAAATGTTGGGACCATGTAAGCCATGCATGCAATTATATGACCAAATTACCTTTCCTGTTCCAGATCATGCATGTTTGTGAGATTACCTCCGCTTAAAAAAAAACAAAACAGTGCAAATCTAGCAAACCAGACTGATCCAAACCAGAGTGATCCTCTACATTCTTGTGATCTGGACTACACAGTGTATATATAAGGCAACGATTGTGTTGGCACATCATGCTAAACCCTAATGTGATTCATAAACCACAATGGCCAGAGTTCATGCACAGCTACTTCCATTTTACTTAACTGGATGTTCATTTTATTCTGTGTTTTTACCTTTCTGTCTTCTGCTTTTATTTTATCAAGATGTCTCGAGCATATGCGCATATCACCGATGGCACCAAGGAGATGAGAAGGGGGGGATTAAAAAGCCTTCTTTAATCTCTGCTCCCTCACCCCCAAGAATATGGGGATCAAGGAAGGAAATTATTATCAGGAATAAAACAGCAATGCTCCAATTCTGTCCATTTTTTAAAAAAAAAAAACATTTCGCTTTGATAGTTTTAAAAGAAGAGATTTTTTTTTAAAAAAAATTAAACCTAAAAAGGGTGCAGCTGAGTTGGCCCACTTGTGTCACACAGGAAGATGCCTTTTATGTAGAATAGAAGAGCTATACAGTGTATCTACTGTATGCATATACCAGGTGTTGGCAACCTTAAACACTCAAAGAGCCACAAAGGTCCTAACTGGAAGCCCCTCCCCCATTCAATTCTGGAGCTGACCAGAAGTCCAGTTCCTCCTCCTAACGCAGCGTCCTTTTTCCTCTACCTGTCCTAACCGAAAGCCCTATCAATTGTGGAGTCGACTGGTGACAGCACCACAGCAGAGGGATGAAAGAGCCACATGTGGCTCCAGAGCTGCAGGTTGCCGACCCCTGGCATAAACTGATGTAGTTTTAGTTTTCATCCACAGAGGGATAGTATCAAGATCATGTGAAGTGACATCATTGGCATCCTTCAGTCTCAAAAGATGATGGTATCGTGCTCTGGAAAGAGGTCCTAAAAGAGCATCTAGTGTGACTCAAAAGGCCAATTCGAGAGTGGCAATCCCTTCCACACTGAGGGCAGATACATTCTGTCCCCTGCCAGCCCCCAGATTTCGCTGGTTCTGGGATGGCCTCTTTGCCTCGGCCTGCCAAACAAGTGTCTCTTCGAATTGGAGAAGGTCATGCTGCGTCTTTAGCCTCCAAGCGGAACGATCAGAGGTCAAGGTTTCCCAGTTGTTAATGTCCATTCCCAGTGAAGTGACAGTACCCCTTTATACCACACTGGTGAGGCCACACTTGGAATATTGCATCCATGTTTGGTCATCATGGTACAAAAAAAGATATTGTGGCATTAGAAAGAGTGCAGAGAAGAGCAACCAAGATATGGAGACCAGAGGCTAAATCATACATTGAGCAAATTCAGGAACTATGTTTACTCTAATAAAGAGAAGGATTAAGGGGTGACATGATAGCAGTCTTCCAATATTTGAGGGGCTGTCACATAGAAGAGGGGGTCATTCTCCAAAGCACCTGAGGGCAGAACAAGAAACGATGGATGGAAACTAATCAAGGAGAGAACCAACCTAGAACTAAGGAGAAATTTCCTGACAGCGAGAACAATTAATCAGTGGAACAGCTTGCTTGCAGAAGTTGTGGTTGTTACAGCTTGCCTTCAGAAGTTGTAGGTGCTCCATTAATGGAGTTTTTCAAGAATAGCAGCCATTTGTGGAATAGCATAGGGTCTCCTGCTTGAATAGGGGGTTGGGTTAGAAGACCTCCAAGGCAGGGGTGAAATCCAGCAGGTTCTGACAGGTTCTGGAGAACCGGTAGCGGAAATTTTGAGCAGTTCAGAGAACCGGTAGTGGAAATTTTGAGTAGTTCGGAGAACTGGCAAATACCACCTCTGGCTGGCCCCAGAGTACAGTGGAAATGGAGATTTTGCAATATCCTTCCCCCAGGAGTGGGGAGGGAATGGGGATTTTGCAGTATCCTTCTCCTGCCACGCCCACCAAGCCACGCCCACAGAACTGGTAGTAAAACAATTTGGATTTCACCACTGTTCCAAGGTCCCTTTCAACTCTACTATTTTCTATGTGAAGGATACATTGATCTTGACCCATTTCCCACATATACAAACTCAGACATTCGCAGGTACTCATAAATATACACACGGCTATGGGTACACTCAAGGTTTTTGACTTAAATCACCTCATTTACCCATTGTGGAAAAGCTGCATATGTCATGCTAAGCCATAAATCAACTCAACTGGCAGGGTTTGTACTAGGTTAACACTAGTTAGGGTAGGTTTAACTTCAGTGGTGGGATTCAAGTAATTTAACAATCGGTTCTCTGCCCTAATGATTTCTTCCAACAACCAGTTTGCCAAACTGCTCAGAAAGTTAACAACCGGTTCTCCCGAAGTGGTGCAAACTGGCTGAATCCCACCACTGCTTAAACTTACTGTTGTGGCCCGCCAGCAGCCTGTGCGGATCGTGGTTGATCCCGACGAAGAGGAGGCTGGTGTGGTGTCGCGCCAGCAGCCTGAGCAGCCAGCGCTCGCATTGGACAGTGAAGAGGCTGAAGAGGATGTGGTGCCAGAGGCAGAGACTCAGCCAGGGCCTTCAGAACCTCCAGAGGCTCCTTCCAGTGGAGAGAGCGAAGTGGAGGAGCCTCTTCTCAATGCTCGAGCACGCAGGGCTGCCAAAAGGCTGGAGTGGCTACTCAGGAGGAGGTCTACTTGAGAGTAGGGCTTGAGGATAATTGGCCACTCCCTTAGCCTATTTAAGTCGCACGCAGCTAGTGCATTCTTGCTGGAAACAACTCGTATTTATTATCAGAGTATTTTGGTTTATCATATCTTGTTTTCTGGGCTGGTTGCCAACCTTTGCCGGTCTTGTTTATTCTTGCTACTTAATAAATTGGATAAGGAACGTTGGTGTGTGTCAATATCCTCGGAAATCTGGAACTGGGGCAGAACACTTACACGGAAAAATCAGCAGCCCAGGTATTGAAACATATGGATCATGGGTTGTTTATGGCACTCAGCTTGGTTTGAAGGTCCAGTGTTCTGTTCCGATTTGATGGAGAGGTCTAGCTTCCCCAACATGGTAGCTTCCAGAACCAGTAGCTGGCTGAGGACTATGGGATCTGACATTCATACCCCTGGAGGGCATCAGATGTGCACCGGATTGGAGAGATTTCTCTAGACACACACACACACACAGAGCAAACAATTTGCTTCTTTTCTCTCATATTAGGCGCTAAAGTGCTTCAATGTGGCTCTTCTGGTTTTGATCTATTTCTTTAATTCACTTTGCATGTCTTTTTAATCTTTTTATTATTGTTGCTCAGTGTTCTGATTCAGTTTTTAAGTATGCCGAACAATTGGCAAATCGCTAGAAAAATCCAGGAGGAGGCAACCATATTCCCGGAGCGCAAGTCGTTCATGAACTAATTTCATTTCTTTCCTTTTCTTTTTTTTTTCTTTATAGAGAGAAAACCAATTTTAAAATGAAAGAAAAGGCTGAAAATTACCTAGAGCCCCTGAAGACTGAAAAATACTTTCATGATGACGATGATTTGCAGTCTCTGATAAAAGATGCCTGACCTTGAGTAATTGAATAAACAAAATAGCTTAGTTTTAACAATGAAGACAGCAATTTTCTCATTCTTTTGTGAGGAATTAATTAAATGTAGCCGGATCTTCTCTTCCGAGCAAGCATTAATTGCACATATAACATCTCTGTTGTGCAGTAGAAGATGACCAGGCTGAGACTGAGGGAGAGGTCAAATGCGTCATCAGTCATGAGTCCCTTCTTGCTCACAAGATCTAAGTCCAGCCTGCCTTGAATTTCTTTCTTATCTCCCGCTCGTTTCCCTTGACCGTTAGTTAGCCAGATTCTTGTAGAGAGCTTACGTTTGTAATAAATCTTTATACTCATTTGAAGGGCCTGAATATCCTGATTTCCCCGGCACTTGACAGATAATTGGTTACAAGTTTGCTTCCCAGTCCAATTGTTTGCCTTGGAGCTTTGATTCCGTTGGGTGTGTGTTGTGACCCAGGCCCAAGTAGGTATTATCAGACGCAATCAGTTCTAAACAAACAGACTTTATTAGAACAGCTGAGAATTAACTCATTTTCAGCGTAGTCCAAACTAATTCAAAAGAATTCTTCATAACACAAATTCTTCAGTCTAATCACCAACCTTGGTCTAATTAGGCAACCTGCCAAAGGCTTTTCTTGGGAAAAGTTCAGAAGCAGAAGACACCAACAAGAAATAAATTCAGCAAGACAAGAAACAAATCTATCAATCTTGTTTTCCGACAAAGAGCCCAAGAGCCGTTGCTGGTCTTTTAAGGCTTATGGGAGGGGCCAATCATCTCTTGGCCTTACTCCCGAGTCGTCCTTTTTGCTTTATCTGCTCTTGCCTTCTGGCAGCTCTTCTCACGCATGCACTAGGAACAGGCTCCTCCTGTTCCTCTGCCTCTCTGCTATCAGCGTCTGGAGGCTCCGGAGTCCGCACATCACTCCCAGATGGCCCTGGCCCCATCTCTGTCTCTGACGCAGAGCCCTCATCCGGGCCTTCCCCAGCCTCCAGGACTGGCCCATGTTCTTCCTCAGCCTCCTCACTGTCCAACTCCACTGTCAGCTCCGCAGGCTGCTGGCGGACCACAACACTGTGCTACTTGGAACCCTGACATACATTTAATAAAACAAAATTAACGGCCTTCCAAATCATCCGAGCCTTTCTCCGAAGCCTGCATCATGCAAATATGACTTTTAAAAAAGATAGATGAATTGTGGTTTGCAAGTGGCCGGATGCCTGCAAGGAAGGGCTCGACTCAATAAGTCACATTCCTTCCGATCGTGAAGGCTCCCCAACCATTGATAAATCTTTTCGGAATGGGAGTTTTTTTCCCACCCACCCCCGTCCTCCTTCTTTGGAGGTTAAAAGAAAAATCTTCGCTGCCAATCTGGGGCTGTAATCACACACGATGACATAATCGCACAAATGTCACAATTACCTAATGCACACATTTTGACAGCATCGCTGTAGTTGTCACCAACACGGAATTTGTACAAAAGAGGCAATTTTTCTTCCCCCCACCTTTTGCTTTTGTAAGTGAGGATGTCAATATGTCAGGCAGCAAAATAAATTCTGTAAACGGCCTCTGGAATAAATGTTGATGCAGAAGGTTCATTTTGGGGAAGCTGTGTAAAAGTTCTCATAATTTCTCTGCGAAAAATCCAGTCGCTGCCGAGCATTCATTACTGTCCTTAATTGTTATGGAGACATCCGTAATGTATGGTAAATGAAGCTTAATTGCAAGCGTATTGACTTGTTATAATTATCTTGTTACTTAGCGATTAAATCTTTTAGGAAATTAAAGAAGAATTTAAGGCTTGCCATAAACAGGTATCAACCCACCGAATCTTGGAGTCAGAAAGTGCCCCTAAGGACATTAAATCCTTTAAAGGTTATTACCTTTAAAACCCTACATGGCTCAGGGCCAGGCTATCTTCGAGACCGCCTTCTACCACATAGCTCCCAGCGACCGGTAAGATCCCACAGAGTCGGTCTCCTCCGGATCCCGTCAGCTAAACAATGTTGGCTGGGGGGCCCGTGGGGGAGGGTCTTCTCTGTGGCTGCCCCGGCTCTCTGGAACCAATTACCTCCTGAAGTCCGGACTGCCCCCACCCTATTGGCCTTCAGGAAAGCGGTGAAGACCTGGATTTTCCGGCAGGCCTGGGGCCGTTGATCTCGTTATAGTGATCTTGCGAGACCCGGCCACAAATTGGAGTGTATGTGTTTTAATGTTTTAGAGTTTTAATATGTCTTCTTTTAACTTTTGTATGGGATATTGTTGCATTGTTTTATTCTCTGTTGTAAGCCGCCCAGAGTCCCTTGGGAGTTGGGCGGCATAGAAATGCGACTAAATAAATAAATAAATAAATAAATAAATAAATAAATAAATAAATAAATAAATAAATCCAACCTGCTGTGAGTTAATTTCTTTATTGTGTCTTATTTATTTATTTATTTATGTATTTATTGGTTCGATTTATATGCCGCCCTTCTCCGGAGACTCAGGGTGGTTTACAGTGCGTTAAGCAATAGCCTTCATACTTTTGTATATATCTGCTTAGTAGGGCTTTCGAGCCCCCCCAAGTGGTGTTCTTTTTTATACAAAGTCAGCTTATTGCCCCGACAATCCGGGTCCTCATTTTATCTACCTCGAAAGGATGGAAGGCTGAGTCAACCTTGAGCCTGGTGAGATTTGAACTTGTAGTAATTGCAGGCAGCTGGTATTACTTAACAGTGCTTTAGTCTGCTGCGCCACCAAGGCTCATATACAAGGCTCATATTGTCTTCCAGACAATGTTGACTCCTGACCACTGCCTGGGTAAGTTCCTGCAGTTTTCTTGGCAAGGGTTTTTGTTTTGAAAGTGGTCTGCCATTGTGTCCTTCCTAGGGGCAGAGGGAGAGTGACTGGCCCAAGGTCACTCAGTTGGCTTTGTATCTAAAGTGGGCCTAGAACTCATCATGGTCCCTCAGTTTCTCCTCTGATGTTTTAACCACTACACCAAACTGGCTGTTTTTTTGTTTGTTTTTTGCTGAATGCAGCAATCCAAATTAAGGCTTTCTTAATAAAAGACTGTCCAGCTTCTACTCAAATGGAATTAGTGAAAAGAACATAGAATAATAGGGTTGGAAGGGATCTTGGAGGTCTTCTAGGGGTGAAATTCATTTTTTTTTTTACTACCAGTTCTGTGGGCGTGGTTTGGTGGGCATGGCCGGGGAAGGATACTGCAAAATCCCCATTCCCTCCCGATCAGCTGGGACTCGGGAGGCAGAGAATAGATGGGGGCGGGGCCAGTCAGAGGTGGTATTTGCCGGTTCTCCGAACTACTCAAAATTTCCACTATCAGTTCTCCAGAACTGGTCAGAACCTGCTGGATTTCACCCCTGGTTCAACCCCCTGCCCGTGGCAGGAGATCTTATGCCATTCCGGACAAAGAGCTGTTCAATCTTTTTCTTGAAAACCTCCAGTAATGGAGCACTGATCCCTTCTGGAGGCAAGCTATTCCACGGATTAATTCTTCCCACTGTCAGGAAATTTCTCCTTAATTCTAGTTTGGATCTCTCTTTAAGGATCTTCCACCCATTGCTTCTTCCACCCAATTGCCTTCAGGTGCTTCCGTTCCAACTCTATTAATCTGTTAATCCCTGGAAGCTTTCAAGAAGTGACTGGACTGCCATCTGTCAAAATGGTGTAGGGTCTCCTGCTTGGGTGGGTGGGGGGGTTGGACTAGATGACCTACAAGGTCCCTTCCAACTCTATTAATCTGTATAACTGAGCTGTAAAAGCTGGTGTCCCTCTGGGCCACCTCAGGATACATTTAACCTAGTTACACAATTAACCCATGTCCTGAGTTCACACAAGACATCAATACATCATTGCCTAATTTGTTGTTCTGTTCTGTTCTGTTTTGTTCTGTTCTGTTCCCTTTTCAAAGCACACATTCTGAGGTTTCTAAATCTCTCCTCACAAACTTAATAGGGGAGCCCTGTTAGTCTCTAGGCTAGCAAAAAAAAAAAAATCAAAATGGAGACTCATGGCGTCTTTTCTGATTAACAAGTTTGATGAAACGGTTGAAGCTCACTTCCTCAGATGCAGACTGGAGGGACTGATAGAGGATTTAAATTGGGGGGAGGTGGGGGTGGGGAGGAAGAAGAAGAAGATCAAGCAATTATGCTGATGAGGGCTACCGGTGAGACGGACTGCCAATGCCTTATCAATTACCCACTCTAATGTGTTAACAACCCATCGTGGTGCCACTCTATGCCTCTGAGGCGAGAGCTGCAACTCATTAAAATGGATGCTTTTTAGTCAGACTGGCCTGTTGGAAAAGGTGCTATTAGACTCCTTCGGATGTCTGGCAAAACTCAATTTTCAATTCAATCCTTTCTTGCCCTTCTCTGATCCTGTTCTTTTTTTTTTTAAATGGAGTTCAAGAACGGGACAAAACTTAATACCTTATTAAGTTATTATTAAGTTATATAGCTTATTAGTAACCTTGACTCTCACTAACTGTTGTATCTTTTTATTCTTGATTAATGTGCCCCAAATCTGCCCACTCAGATCTAGGAACAAGAACAAACATTCTTGAGGGTAAACAAGAACAAAATGGAATTAGAAGATGGAGGAAGGAGACCATCGAGCAAGGAAAAACCTTAAAGGAGGAGACGGCTGAAAGATCTGACCTCCTTTATACTACTTGGAGGACCTGAATAGGTTGAAAGTTGATGGACCACCTAAGTGTAAAACCAATATGCTCAAGTGGAGGCTCTTAATGGATAACAACACACTGTGTGAAGGTGGAGAGACACAGAGCCCGGCCCATCTTCTGGCGTATCGGCTACTACTAGAAACATGTACCAATAAAGCAGGGGTGAAATCCAGCAGGTTCTAACAGGTTCTGGAAAACCGGTAGCAGAAATTTTTAGTAGTTCAGAGAACCGGCAAATACCACTTCTGGCTGGCCCCAGAGTGGGGTGGGAATGGAAATTTTGCAATATCCTTCCCGAAGGAGGGGAGGGAATGGGGATTTTGCAGTATCCTTCCCCTGGAGTGCGTTGGTGATGGAGATTTTGCAATATCCTTTCCCTGCTACGCCCACCAAGCCACGCCCACAGAACCGATAGGGAAAAATTTTGGATTTCACCCCTGCAATAAAGACTTATTTTCAGCCAAAGACAAAGTCAAGACGCTGGCTTTGTTCTGACAGTTTAACGTTTGAGAAGAAAGAAAGAAAAAGAAAGAAAGAAAGAAAGAAAGAAAGAAAGAAAGAAAGAAAGAAAGAAAGAAAGAAAGAAGGAAGGAAGGAAGGAAGGAAGGAAGGAAGGAAGGAAGGAAGAAAGAAAGAAAGAAAGAAAGAAAGAAAGAAAGAAAGAAAGAAAGAAAGAAAGAAAGAAAGAAAGAAAGAAAGAAAGATAGATGGTGGAGTGAGGAGAAGAAGGGAGGATGGGGAGAAGAAGGAGGAGAAGAAGAAGGAGAAGGAGAAGAAGGAGGAGGAGAAGAAGGAGAAAGAGAAGGAGGAGGAGGAGGAGGAGGAAGAGGAGGAGGAGGAGGGCTTGCTGGCCTAGATCAGCAAATCAGAATACATCCATGAGATGCATGAGAACGTATTTCAAATCAAGCCCCCCCCCCCAAATCCTGCTCAGCTGAAGAATTGGAGAGAATAAACTTAGTATTTTACAAAAATCTGAAAACAGACTGGTAGTCTGTTAGTGCACTTGGCATTTCCAAAAACGCAGACAAAAGCTCTTAGCTAACACACAAAGTGTGCAATAAGCACCTCTTTTTTGTTGTTGTTTGGGCCTCCAGAAGATTACATTATTCGCCCAGGGAAATATTGCATAGCATTCTGGTGTGGCTTTATGGCTTTTTCATTATGCTGTTTTGTAATGTCTGTTTGTTTGACTGAACGGAGGGATGCACAACAGCGAAGGTGGAGGGAGGAAAGATAAACACAAGATGGTAATTGATTGATAATATTCTGCCATGTCGAAAGGGGATAGGTTTCTGTTGTTAGAAAAGTGCAAATATGGGGAAATTTACAGCAGGCAGGGCCAAGCCAAGCAAAAAAAAAAAAAGCGAATTTTGTCCAGGGTCTTTAAAAGTGATGGCAATTGCATTTGTTTATTCTGAAGTTTCATTCATCGCTTCTCAGTCAAACGTTTCTCCAGGGCTTATTGACGATGAACTAAAGCAATGTTAAACTAATTTACTTAATTTATTTGTAAAATAATGTTCAGGGGATTCAGTGTCTGGAAATCAAAGGGAGAACAATCCCTGCATGTTAAGCAGCACCAGTTTACCTGCATGGAACGCTGTTACCTTCCCACCAAAGGAGGCCCCTATTTTTCTACTTGCATTTTTTACATGCTTTCGAACTGCTAGGTTGGCAGAAGCTGGGACAAGTAACGGGAGCTCACCCATTATGCGGCACTAGGGATTTGAACCGCTGAACTGCTGACCTTTCGATCGACAAGCTCAGCATCTTAGCCACTGAGCCACCACATTCCCTATCTATCTATCTATCTATCTATCTATCTATCTATCTATCATCTATCTATCTATCTATCTATCTATCTATCTATCTATCTATCTAAATATTTATATATATACCCACTTAGCAAATGTCTCACTCAGCATGGGAAATTTGGGGCTCAATTGTAGTCATTAAATCAAGGCATGGAGAAAATATATCTGCTCACTAGGAGTTAAAAATAACTTGATTCATCAATCAATCAACATATATTCTTTGTGTCAAAAAAGTAAGATGGTGGCTTCAATGGTGCAATTAAAACATTTGTTTATTTGTACATTGCGGTTGCCATCTTGATTTTTTCATCACCCCCAGAGGACAAAGGGACAGTGCAGTGGCTTAGCGGCTACGATTTTGGGCTTGCCAGTTAGAAAACCAGCAGCCCGGGTTTGAGACCCGAGCACCACACAATGAGGTGAGCTCCCGCCTCAGCTCCTGCCAACCTAGCAAGTTTGAAATCATGCAAATGCGAGTAGATAAATAGGTACCACTGGTGGGAAGGTAACAGTGCTCTGTGATGTCATGCTGATCACATGACCGTGGGAATAATTGCGCTGGCTCAATGGCCTTGAAACAGAGATGAGAACTGCATAGAACCGGTATTAAAACCGGCAAGAGGCTCCGCCCACCAACCCCAACATCATCAGAATGCTTCTGCGAATGCACACGCATGGCCCTGTTGCGAACCGGTAGTAAAGGTAAGTAGGAATGGACCACCCCTGGTCCATTCCTGATCTGCTCATGTGCCAGTCATAGAACATTTGCTAAAAGGACATCCTGTAGGGCCAACTCTCTCATAAAGCTGCGGATTGAGCTGCAGTTAAAAGTTCTGCAGTGAGATGATAAACAATTTGGCAAGTCTCGTTGCAATTAACTTTAAAATCTGTCTTACTGAGATAAAATGGAAATGATGCATGGGGGGCGGGGGAATGGAGAATGACCCTCAATTTAATATATGATATACATTTAATATGTTGTATGTGCATGCAGAAACCTTAAGAGACATCCCCCCCATTTGTGAAGTCTGCCACTTACCTCCATCTGTGATTAAAAATGCCACACTGAGTAAAGTATCCAAAGGGGAGGGGAGTTTGCAAGCTAATTTGCATTTTAATGAATTTTTAATTGAACCCAAATCTGTTGCTTCTCTTTAAAAGATTTGCTGTTGACTTGGCACACCATGCTGTCAAGAGCCAAGTGGGAGCTTAATGTGATAGAAACAATGATAACTTCAAGCTTAATTAGATTCAAAAGCATGTTTGGTGCATTAAGGAAGAATATCAGGATGAGAGCTACTTCCGAATTCTCAGTGTCTGTTGAGGCGTGTGGATAAGTGGAAACAGCAGACACATGGCCTCGATTTTAATATAGTTGCTTGTGAGCACGTTAAAGGACGGGTGGACTAACTGGATGGGTGATCTATTCAATAGGAGAATTTCTCTTCCTTCAGATGCCATCAGATTGATGTGGCTTCATTCATAGTTGCTTGTCTTCCCTGAAGGCAACTCATTTTTGTACATCCAAATTGTACAATTTGGAGAGGGGAAAGTGAAGGCTGTACTTGCAAATGTATCCACTCTAATTACTCCACTGACATGGTTATTACTGCGAATGAGGATGAAAGGTAAAACCAAGAGGAGGAGGAGGAGGAGGAGGAGGAGGAGGAGGTGGAGGAGGAGGAGGAGGAGGAGGAGGAGGAGGAAGAGAAGCAGAAGCAGGAGGAGGAGGAGGAGGAGGAGGAGAAGGAGAAGGAGGGGAAGAAAGGAAGATGGAGACAGAGGAGGAGAAGGAGAAGGAGAAGGAAGGAAGAAGGAGACAGGGAACGAGAAGGAGAAGAAAGGAAGCAAGAGACAGAGAGGAAGGAGGAGAAAGAGAAGGAGAAGGAGGGAAGGGGAAAGAAAGAGGAGAAGAGCTTTGAATTATTTGCACAAGTGAAACCATGGCCAGTCCTAGCAATGGCTTGGTCTAATGTTGGTGGGTGGACAGTGAGTAGACATTGTGCCTCAATGGTCCCACCACCTGTTGCATGCACTCAAATAGCAATGCTGGTGAGTAACGGATATAGGATTATCTCCTATAATATCACATGCAGCATTGCTATTGCATTTCCCCTATCATTTGTAATGAAATAGAATTTCTTTCTTTTTCCTCTCAAAAGAGAAGATTGTTTTGATTCAATTATCTTGGATTATGGATCCTTGCAGTGTTACTCACTGGGCCAAGGAGTGAGTATAAATGCCCTGTCTTCAGCAGTGCTCACATGAGGGTTTATCAAACATTATCCTTATCCACATGTTTATGCACCACTGTTGAGTTTTTTTCTTTTTTTTACTTCCTCGCTACCCACTAGAAGGCTCTTGCTTGTTTTTCACGTTCAGATCCTCTCTCTGATATCCATCCACACTTCCTTTCATCCACAAAGGAAGAAAGGAAGAAGGAAATAGCGTGAGAATAGGAGAAAAAGCATTCACGGGTTGTGGGAGTTGCACCAAACTTCGTTTCGTGACCAAAGTTACAACAGCACTGAAAACAGTGGTTTATCACCCTTTCCCACAGTTACAATCGTTGCAGCCTCCCCAGGGTTATGTGCAGTGCTGGGTTGCTCCCGGTTCGCACCGGTTCGCAAGAACCGGTAGTAAAAATTTATAGTAGTTTAGGTTTCAGTATGTACAATTACAAGCTAGATGGAGAAAAGATCAGAACATTGGTATCATACAAAGTGAAGAAAATTTGGTAAAACAAATTAGAGACCAGAGTCAAATGCATATAAAAAGGTTGTATAATATATTGATAGAAACAGACTCGGAAACAGAGTTAGTTAAGGATTGTATGATAAAATGGGCACAAAACTTTGAACAACCAATAATGATGGAAACATGGGAAAAGATATGGGTAAGAAATGTAAAATTTACAAAAGCGCAAAACTTGAGAGAAAACTTTTACAAAATGTTTTATAGATGGCATTTAGATCCCAAAAAGTTAGCTTGTATGTATCTGAATTTACAATCTAAATGTTGGAGATGTGATTGTGATGACGCTACTTATTTTCATGTATGGTGGACTTGTAAAAAGGTTAAAGCATTCTGGATAAAAATTTGGTGGATTATTCAAAATATTCTTAAAAAGAGGATAAAGTTTACTCCACAGTTATTTTTGTTGGGTATAATCACGGATTGTATGGTTATAGAGACTAATTTGATCCTGAATTTAATAACTGCAGCAAGATTGTTGGTGGCGCAGTATTGGAAGAAGGAAGATTTGCCTACTATTCAAGAATGGATATTAAAAGTAGCAAACTTAGCAGAGATGGCCAAGATCTCAGCGTATTTGAAGGACTATTCAAATGAGAAATATATGATAGAATGGAGAAGATGGATAGATTATATTCAAAGTAAATATCAGACTAAAAAATTTCAAATAGCTTACGAATAGATAGAGAGATGTTATTATGTATTCAAATTTAGTTTGGTAAATGGGGAGTTAAAGTATTAGAGGGATGTAAGAAGTTATAATTAATTAGACTATGTTAGATTATGATTGTTGAATGTTATACCCTGTATTTTGCTCTGGGAAGTAGGGAGGGGGATGGGTGGGAGGGGGAGGGTTGGGGAGGGTGGAGGGAAGGGGGGATATATATGTATATATGTATGTATGTGTGTATGTGTATGTGTATATATATATATATATATATATAACTTTTCAATAAAAAATAAAAAAATATATAGTAGTTTGGAGAACCGGTAATAACATTGGCTGGCCATGCCCCCAAACCGGTCCCCGGCCTGGTCGCCGCTCGCTTACTCCGCCCACCTCATCAGAGGCTTTTTTTTTTTTTTACTTTTAAAAGCATTTTTTCTACAACCTCTTCGGCCCAAAAAATGCTTGGGGTGATGTGATCAATTTTTGCAATCTTCTGAAAAGCAAAGACGATGTGGAAACTTAACAACTGGGTTACTAACAACTAAATAACTGCAGTCCTTCACTTAACAATCACGGCAAGAAAGGTTGCAAGATGGGGCAAAAAACTTGAGTGTCTCACTTAGCAATGGAAATTTGAGGCTCAATTGTGGCCCCGAGTTGAGGATTACCTGCAGTTATGGCTCTGCTGTGACTCCCAAAGAGGGGATCTTGCTGCTAAGAAATTCAGATTTTTTTTTCTTCCTTTGCTTGGAGAACATCTGCCTCCAGGGATGGGCTTCAAAAATGTTAGCAAAGGGTTCTCTGCATGGTTGTTGGGTGGGCGTGGCCATGGTGGGCGTGGCCTAGTTAGCCTTCTGCACCACAGCAAAGGGGAGATATTTTTGCCCTCCCCAGGCTCCGGAGGCTTTTTTTGAGCCTCCAGGAGGGTAAAAATGGCCTCTCCAGGCTCTGGAGGCCCTCTGGTCTTCCCAAATTTCCAGTAGGTCCATTTTTCACCCTTCCCGAGCATCTACACACACTCTGCACTTACCTGCATGCAAAACAGGCTGTGTGGGGACTCCTGGGAGAGGCGGGGTGGGGTGGGTGGGGCCAGCCAGGAGTGGGATTTGGGGGTTCTCCAAACTGCACAGAACCAGAGCTAGAGGTTCTCCCGAACCCCTGTGAACCCTCAGCAGCCCACCCCTGTCTGCCTCCCACCCCTCTTCTCCCTGTTTCACAGATTTAGGGGAGAATTTCAAGCGTTTACTTCTGTACGACTCTGGTTTAAATCCGAAAGAGGTGTATTCTCAGCTCCCGTCTTCTCCCAGGGGGGTCAGCGAGGTTCGCCGCTTTGTGAAGAAGCATCCGAGAGACAGACAGAAACCTTTTGTGCGCTGACATAATGAAGAGTGAGCACCAGCACTCTGGCTTCTCTCATGTGGAACCGAGCAAGGCTGGCATTTCAGGAAACAAAGAAAGCCGATTAAGGCTTGGAACTCAGAAGCCCCGAATGGGCCAAATGAAGCCGGCAAGGTTGCCATGACTTAATTAGGGAAGACAGGGGAGAAAGTAGTGGTGGTTCTGGACTGCGGAGAAGAAAGGAGACCCTTCTCTTGCCATGGGCTCGGCTTTAGGTGTCCGTTTTATGGGGCCTGTCCTGGAAAACCCTTCTCCTCTCCTCTTCTTCTTCTGCTGCTGCTGAGGCTTATGAGCTGATTTACTTTTAGGTCCAAAAAAGGACCGAGGTGACCTTTGGGGGGGGGCAGGGGGGAACGGAGAAAGAGGTTGAAAAAAGATACTGCAGAATTGCTTAGAAATCCAAAGATGTGTGTTCTCAACTTTTGGGCGTCACGGTTCTTTTCCTCCTCAGGAGAAATGTGTACAGTATAGCAACTGAGATGAGAGGGAGAACAGAAAAACTAATAGGAGTTGTAGTTTTTCCCTATACACATCCTATCCATTTCTGTCTTCCTCGCTCTCTCCTGTCTGTCTGTCTCCATTCTCTCTCTCATCCATCTGTCCATAATTTATCTTTCATCTCCTCCTCCTCCTCCTCCTCCTCCTCCTCCTCCTCCTCCTCCTCCTCCTCCTCCTCCTCCTCCTCCTCCTCCTCCTCCTCTTCCCCTTCTCCCATCTTGGCCAGCACTTCTTTACCGTCCTTCCATCGGAAAGGAGATACAGAAGCATAGCCAGCTGCACAAACAGGCTTAAGTTTTTAATCCGTGGGCTGTCAGACTCCAGAATGCAAAATAACATCATAACTATGTAGTACGATGGACTGGCAGGGCTGGCGCAACATGTAACATGTTCACACTGGTGCAATAGGACTGGGGGTTTGCTAATATGATTTATTGGGTTATTGGGTTAGGGATTTTCCGTCTTCAGTGTGAGTTGTATTGTGTTGGGTTAATGTGTGTGCACGGAGGGAGCTCGACCAATCTCATTGTACATATGTTGTGCAGTGACAATAAAGATTTGAATTCTTCTTCAAATCCCACAGATTGGACCTGCAGGGTGGGTCTGGTTAGGCGGTCATGTGACTGGGTGGGCATGACCAATTTAGCAGTCCATTAAATACCCACAAATTAAACTTCAATTTGTTATGTTTCTGGGGATGGAAAGCAGGTCAGTGAAGGGATGTAGCTGCCTTGGTGGGGGTGGGGTGAGGGACTTCTGTTTTTGTATGTGTGTGTGTGTCTCCCTCCCCCCCCTCCCTCTCTCTGGAGGCTGGAGTGGTCAAAAACGGGCCCATTTTTGGCCTCCATGCATCCCGTTTTTGGTCTCCTTGGCCTCCAGAAAGCAGGTAAGGGCTGGCGGGTAGGTGGAGCAATGTGGGCGGGGCAGCCTCATTGTTCCGCGCGGGCCGGATGAATGGTTTCAGTGGGCTGTATCTGGCCAATGGGCCGTAGTTTGAGGACCCCTGCTCTAAGTGCTATTTCTATCATCAGGTAACTGGTGTTACCTAGTTTGGGCAATGAAACATCTGCAAGAAAACAACCCAGCTCAGAGAGCACCAAGGACCCCTCCTTTCTATGCAATACTTCCATCCTGTGTCATTGTCAACACTGTCATTTTAGGAAATGGAGTTAGATTAGGGCTTCCCGTGGCAGGGCTACTGTTCTACTCTGTAAATTGACCTTGCCTCTGATCTTTGCACTATTCTTTCCTTCACTAGTCCTGAATGACAATCATTGTCTTCTAAGATACCAAGAGGAGACCAAGCTGGAAAAGGCCGTTAAGGAACATCAGCAACGCAAGAGTCACCGAAGGACACCGCCAACAAATGAAAATAGTACTTTTAATATCATTTACAGCAAACAGTACAGTACTTAATTTCACGTCATCACAGGTTTCTAAACTCATCTGGAAAATAGAAGCTTGCAAAAATACAGGATGCGGTACTCAAAATATACTGAGCACGGCCTTTCTTTTATTTCTTTCTTCTTTGTCTCTTTCAATCGGACACACGGTAAGATTGTTCTCATTGTTTAAATAAATCTCCCTCCTCTTCCATTCCACCCCCCCCTTCATCCCTAAGAATTAACACATTAAAAATTGGAAGAACTTCTTTCAAGTGATAAATGAGCCAAAGCATCAACTCTCAAGGGATTATCTGGATATGCTTTGAAAAAAAAAAAAAAGGCTTTTGAGACATGGTCAATTAATTTTTTTTTTTAAAAAAAAATCAGCATACTGTGCTGTTTATGGGAACAATTAAATAGCAAAGAAGATGAATGTTAGGCGTCTAGAAGGGAAAAAAATGAGAGACTGAAATGTGTTACTGGACTTAAGAGTTTCAGTCTGGAATTGTTTTCATAAATTAGTTTATAATAAGGACAATAACTTAGAACATACCCCATTCCATTGCTAAAGGAAAGCAGTAGAATGTTTACCATTTGTGTCTTCTTCTACTGCTCCATCCATGCGTTACTTACAGCAGTTTAAGAACTGCTATATTGTTATTGTTATTACTGTATTATTATTTCTAAAACTACTATCTTTATCCACAATAGATCTATCGGGTAAGTTGAGATGCATGGAAGCAGTGTTTTGTCTCGAGATTGGTCTAGAACAACTTTTGAAAGTTCCGTTCTCCTACGATGTTAATGTGATATACATCAAATACTCTTTGTATAAAAGCGGAAATCCTGATCCAAACTTAGCTGAAAAAAACCCTCAATTCTGCAACCATAAAAATAACTCAATTTCTACCATGCCTGCTATTACATGTACATTGCATTTGCTGGTTTATTTCTCTTTCTTTCTCCCTCTATATTTGCCAGTTTTGGAAGTGTGGAGTTACATACACATTTTATTCAAAGTTGATTTTGTCCATCTTGGTAAAATGTTTCCCAGTTTGTCGTATTTGCATCATAAAGAAGGGCTAGGAACTTGCATTTCAGCCGATACAACCTGAATCCTGGACAGAGTATTATTTGGCAGATTTGTGGTGTGCTACCAGATCCAGGTTGCCAAACCCAGATGGACCAGTAGATGACAGCAGAGAGACCCTGAAAAACCTTCTTTGCTGCCCTCTGGTGTTTCTCTAAGCCAGTATTCTCAACTTCAGCAACTAAAGTTCAATCCCCAAATTTTCCAGCATGCTGGCTGGGGAATTCTAGGACTTGGAAGTCCACCCATTTTAAAAGTTGAGATTGTGAAACACTGCCATAGACCTGATAATAGTATTCTATTCTAAAGATTTCTGCATATGCCTTGGAAGCGGTTTTGACTTTGAACTTTGTGGTCAAGTGTGCACCAGAAACTGCTTAAAAGCAAGCACCAGGAAGCACCAGCCCAAATCCACCATGCACGAGCTTTTAAATGCATGATATTCAGTTTCACTTCTTAACAGGTGATATGCAAGGGGGTGGGGTAAAGCCAGCTACATCAGTACCTGCCAAATTTGGCTGGTTTGCAGAAGTAAGTAGGGCCAGATCAGCTTTAGTGCACAGATGGGAGATAATAAGGACATCTCAAAGCTATACATTAGAGTAAAAAAAAAAAGAGAGAGAGAGAGAGAAAACACCACAGTAGGTAGCAAATCACTTATATACTGTTGCAACCGACCAACCCAAAATTAAGACGATGTTTATGAAGTCATCAGAAGTTCAGCTCAGCTGAAAGACAGGAGTGAAATGCTCCCGGTTCAGACTGGATCAGGCGATCCGGTAGCAATTGTGACAAGTGGTTCGGAGAACCGGTAGCGATGGCGGCTTGAGGCTCCGCCCATCTGCCTGGGATGTCATTACTTCCTGCTTTTAAAAAAAGGCTCTGACAATCGCACACCACAGCTGTGATTGTCAGAGTCTTTTTTTTTTTTTTTACTTTTAAAAGCTTTTTTTACAACCTATTTGGCCGAATAGGTTGTAAAAAAAAAAAAGCTGGCCACGCCCACCCAGTCACATTACCCCCACCACCACCAAGCCATGCCCGCAGAACCGATAGTAACAAATTTTACATTTCATCACTGCTGAAAGACTACCATTTTTTAAAATGCAAAAGCTGAAGCTAATTTGGCTAAGAGTCTAGTGCTTGAGATACCGCGTGGTGATAAGAGATGGATCTTTCAACTTCTCTTCATAGCTTTTAGGGATGTTAAGGGCTTTTCCCTCCCCAGATGACAAAATTATCCCAAATACTTGCTTGCACCAGGGCAGCAGTGAGAAGTCTCGTGGATGTGCTCACAAAGGAATGCCACAGCTGGCACAACCGGTCGTAAAACCTGCATCCCAAAAAAGCAAACTGGCTCGCCCAAAGAGAGGCAGGAAGCTCAGAGAACAACACAACTACAGAGGTGCAGTTTTGGGGACCCAAAACCTCCTTTTCCAGCATCCTCAAGACTTGTGAACTATTTGCAAGGATGCCGAAGCAGTTCTGAGAAAGTGCAATGCCATTTCAAGATTAATGCGAGGGAGAGAGAGACCCATAGGGAGGGGGGAAAGAAATGAGGACTCCACGTTGAATGGATGCGTTTCTTATTGCTTAGAACCACATGGCATTATGGCACTGAAGACTGATGGATTTTTTTTCCCTGTGATAGGCAGAGTGGAACTAAGACAGGCAGATGTGTTTTCCATCTTGCCCTTAAAAAGATAAAATCAAATGAATGAAACAAAACACAACAGTGGCACGTTTTGAATGGCACTAAATGATCGATTCTGATACTGCAGCCAATTTGCCGCGGTGGCGCAGTGGTTAGAGTGCAGTATTGCAGGCTAACTCTGCCCAGAGCCAAGAGTTCGATCCTGATGAGCTCAAGGTTGACTCAGCCTTCAATCCTTCCGAGATCGATAAAATGAGGAGTCAGATTGTTGGGAGCAAATATGCTGACAACTTCAAACTGCTTAGAGGAGGCTGTAAAGCACTATGAAGCGGTACGTAAGTCTAGGTGCTATTTCTATTGCTATCTTGTTCCCCTAGAACAGGGGTCTGCAACCTTAAACATTCAAAGAGCCATTTGGACCCGTTTCCCACAGAAAAGAAAACACCGGGAGCCACAGAACTGTTCCCGTGCCTGACTATTTCTTGAGCGACCACAAAACTAGCATATATAGTTGAATTAAATATTATGTTTTCTTCTGAAACTTTTCTTTTCTTGGATTTATCCATGGTTGGCCTACTGGGGGGGGGTTTGAAAAGCTCAATAAATAGCATGCCGGTGGGTGTCGCACATTGGCGGTTGTGACACATATTTTGAATGACAGGGAGCTGCAGCAGAAGGGTGAAAGAGCCACATGCAGCTCCAGAGCTGCAGGTTGCTGACTCCTGCCCTAGAATGCTAAAACTGAGTTTGCAGGAATCAAATTTTCTTATTGCTGTGAAGCTCCAATATAAACACTCTTATATCACATTCAGGTGTGAGAATCCTGTCCCTGCAACCTTCCCTATTCAGTGCTCTCCAGAGAAATTTGGACTACAAGTCCCAGAATTCCCAGCCAGCAGAACATTTGATTGGATGTAGAAATTGGAGAGCTGTAGTTTTAAGACTTTGAATAGCTACTTTAGAAATGTTGAGTTTTTAGTGCCTCTTTGACTAGCTTATAATATTTTAACCAAGATATCTACAGACAGTTTTAACTTCTTATAGTTGCTTTCACCTAATGGACGGTATTATTATATTATAGATTATTATTATTTCACACTTCTGCATGCATTTCACATTACAGTTCCCCAAGGGTTCAGCCGGTACGGAATTGGGTAAATCTGCGTGAATTCAATTTATAGCCTAGTTTTCCATGTTTCAACAAATCATTCCGCGACATAACGAAAGACATGAGCAGTGATAATTAAACGCAAAAGCTCTACTTCAGTTTTGCTCTAGAAAATGACATTTGAAGGTTACACGCCTTGTTTGATTTATGCCAGTTGCACTTTATATTGAATCTTTGCTGACATCCGTGATGATCTGCTGTGTAATCTTGGATACTGAATGAGTAAAGCCAACAAATAAAATCAACAGAAAAAAGCCCATAGTGGATCCCTAATGATCTTTCTAAGTAAACTTGGATTCCGTTCAGAAAGTTCACTCTCGCCAGGGTTACAAATTATAGGGAAGAGCAAAACCAATGTTGTTAGCTCCATCTTCCTCAGTTGAGACCTTTTGTATTGACTTTTCTGAACAATTCAACACTCATGGGATCTTTCAAATGTTGATTTTTCACCCTTGTCATCATGCAGGAACCCCTCTCATCCGCAGAGCAGAGCAGAGCAAAATAAAACAAAACTAAACAGAGAGGGATGAAAAAAATCTTAGGAAGATGGCAGACCCAAAGGTGTTGTCCATATCGCTCTTGCCTTAGGAACGGGTGAGTGAACTTTTGAATTCACCTTGGTGTACAATGATCGTGAAATCATGGCTTACTCATGAAACGTTCACTTCATCCATTCGCTCATTCGTTAGGCACTGATTCATTCAACTTCTACACTGCTTCCTTCTTACTTTAAGCGAGTCTTGAACGAGCTACCAGCTGCTCTCACCTTGTTATGAGAATTAAATTGGATCATTCCAAATAGGTTCCTGTCTTTTAAGAAACAGGGAATACAAAATTAAAAAGAATAATGTGTAAGAAGCAGCCGCCTATTCAGAAAGGTGAGAAAGAGGAGAGGAAGAGAGATCGGATGAAGGGAAAATACTGGATCATATTTAAAGCCCCTTTGTAAATGGGTTATTAGGATATCCAACCTTCCTTTTAACGAGTTGTCCAGGATTCTATAGCCTGATCAAGAAGAGTTTTATTTAGGATATAGATGTGTTTGTCCAAATAATAATAATAATAATAACAACAACAACAACTATCGCTTGAATCCAAATGATTATGTACTTCTTTCTGGGAACAGAAAAGTAGATGAAATATATTGGAAGAGATTCAAAGTTCTAGGTGATCAAATCTTTGGCTACAGCAGATTAAATCAGCTTTTTCACAATTTGTGACCTTCACATGATTTGGATTGCAATGTCCGCCTCCCTTCAGCCAGTTAGCCTAACACAGATAGTCCTCGACTTATGACCACAATTGAGCCCAACATTTCTGTTGTTCAAGTGAAACATTTAAGTGAGTCTTGCCCCATTTAACTTGCCACAGTTAAGTTGAATCATTGCAGTTGATAATTTAATCTGCCTTCCCGGTTGATTTTGCTTGTCCAAAAGGTCATAAAAGGGGATCACATGACCTTGGGACCCAGTAACGGTCTTGCCAAGCATTTGAATTTTGCTCACATGATCATGGGGATGGCTACAAAGATTGTTAAGTTTGGAAAATGGTCATCATATGTCACTTTTTTCAGTGCCATTGTAACTGATCAGTCACTAACTGAACTGTTGTAAGTCAAGGACTACCTGCATGGGCAGTTTTCCTTCCACTAGGTTACATTCCTAAATGTAAGGAGGCCATTTTGTTGCTGCTGCACAAGGAGTCATTTAAACATTAATATGGAGTCTGGGTCATCCATGGGGAAAGAGTCCAAGAATCAAAATGGCCACCATGACTGCATGCGTGGAATAGGGTTTTTTTGGGGGGGGACTGGCCCCTTCCTCACTCCCTGAAGATGAATTTCTCTTCCTAGTCCAGCATTCCACCATTTTGTTCTGTTGGAACTGCCTGGTTTTAAATTTACATGTATTTGGAGTAAATTTGGAAACTGTTTACGTAGTATTTGGCATATGGCAAATTTGGAAGTTGAAAAACAACAGCAGAAGAACTCCAAAGCATTACACAAAAAAAAGGTTTCCACTCCCCTTCCCTACAAAGAGTCCGGTTCACTCACTCCACAGACCAAACTCCCTCAGCCAGTTCTATCCGGTTCGGGCAAATCAGTAGCAGTGGCAGTGGGAGGCTCCGCCCACCCACCTGGATGTAATCACGTCGCATTTTTGACACTCTGTGCATGCGTGGAGGTGGCACCTGTGCTCACATTTGCGAACCGGTAGCAAAGGTAAGTGACTACCACCCCTGCCCTCAGCCAATCTTCTGCTGCATGTCCCCCTCCTCTTATTACTTCCTTCCTTCCCTCAAGCCACTTTTAGGATAATTTTTCCTGGTAATTATGGCTCCCCCTCCCCACTATTGTATTAAAATATATGTTCCGGTGGAGTGACATTATAACACTTATTAGTGGAAATGACTTCAAAGCTACTGTGTCTGCTTCAGAAAAGTTCTCCCTCTGCCTTTTAGCTAAATGGAGGGGAAGGGATTTGCATACAAAAAAAAAAGGCCATTATTTGCTGTGGTTTTTTTTTTTTTAAAGCTATTTTTCATGGCTCTGTGACATTCCTCCGAGTGACCACACCTTTCCATTTACAATTAATGTTCCTGCATAGCTAGCGATGTGGGCCTGCAAATTTTGGACTGCCTTGAAAAAAGAAAAAAAGAAAAGAAAGCTAAAAGCCATATGAAGGACCCCCAACACTGAATCCCCTGGAGGTTTTCCAGGCAGTTTGCCAGCTCAAAGTCATCTTAAACAGTGGCTTAACCATCCATGTCTCCTACAGGCCTGTGTCAACTCAAAAGAGCAAAGATGCGGCTTTCCAAATTCACCCTGCTTTCTTGAATGACATTGGACTGGGATATAAATAGAACAGATGCTGAAGAACGTTCCATCAGGGGCTCCCACCAAGCAACATTTTGCTGGATCCAAATCTCTTAAGAGATGGCAGTAGGATACTCTTCTAAAAGGAGGGGGATTTCTTTTGACCTTGAATTCCCAAGGATTCGAAGAAATGGACAGAGATTCAGGGAAAAGCAGTGAAGACACCTGAGGTTTGAATAGAATAGAATAGAATAGAATAGAATAGAATAGAATAGAATAGAATAGAGTAGAGTAGAGTAGAGTAGAGTAGAGTAGAGTAGAGTAGAGTAGAGTAGAATAGAATAGAATAGAATAGAATAGAATAGAATAGAATAGAATAGAATAGAACAGAACAGAACAGAACAGAACAGAACAGAATAGAATAGAATAGAATAGAATATTCTACATCAGTTATTGAGGTAAAAAAAGATGTGGAGACTCTAGAAAGAGTGCAGAGAAGAGCAACCAAAATGATTAGGGGATGAGAGGCTAAAACCTATGAAGAACGGTTGCAGGAACTGGGTATGTCTACTTTAATGAAAAGAAGGACTAGGGGAGACATGACAGTAGTGTTCCAATATCTCAGGGGCTGCCACAAAGAAGTGGGAGTCAAGTTATTCTCAAAAGCACCTGAGGGCAGGACAAGAAGCAATGGATGGAAACTGATCAAGGAGAGAAGCAACTTAGAACTAAGGAGAAATTTCCTGACAGTTAGAACAATTAATCAGTGGACCAACTTGCCTCCAGAAGTTGTAAATGCTCCAACACTGGAAGTTTTTAAGAAGATGTTGGATAACCATTTGTCTGAAGTGGTGTAGGGTTTCCTGCCTAAATAGGGGGTTGGACTAGAAGACCTCCAAGATCCCTTCCAACTCTGTTATTCTATTTCTATTTCTATTCTATTCTATTCTATTCTATTCTATTCTATTCTATTCTATTCTATTCTATTCTATTCTATTCTATTCTATTCTATTCTATTCTATTCTATTCTATTCTATTCTATTGAAACTCCATTTCTTTTGACCTTCAATTCCCCAGGATTTGAAGAAATGGACAGAGATTCAGGGAAAAGCAGTGAAGACACCTGAGGTTTCAGTCCCATGAAGGGAGATGCGATTCACACAAAGATGATCATCTGATTCCATGTTATAGAGTGCAGAGAAGAACAACAAAGATAAGGGGTCCAGAGGCTAAACCATACAATGAATGATTGAGGGAACTAGGTATGTCTAGTCTAACGTGGAGAAGGATTAGGAGTGATATGATAGCAGTCTTTCAGTATTGAGGACCTGTCCCCAAGAAGAAGGGGTCAAACTATTCCCCAAAGCACCAGAGAGCAGGGCAAGATGTAAAGGTGGAAAACCATCAGAGAAAGGTACAACCTAGAGTTAAGGAGAAATGTCCTAACAATGAGAACAATTAATCAATGGAACGGCTTACTTCCAGGAGTTGTGGGTGCTCCATCATTGGAGGATTTTAAGAAGAAACTGGATGGCCATTTGTCTGGAATGATATAGGGTCTACTGCTTAAGCAGGGGTTTGAACTAGAAGACCTCCAAGGTCCCTTCCTACCCTATTGTTCGATGTTCTGTATTTCTAACAGTGACAGCACTTCTTGGAGAAGTCATGAGCTCCAGAAGTGATGGGCCTTCATTCACTGAGATCGCAATTTGGGATGCACTTTAAAAAGATTCACGAGGGGGGCCTATAAATATAGGGCGATATAAATATCTTAACTCTTTGACTACACCCTGTGGACACCCCCAATTCCTGCACTGAGTAGAGGGTGAGACGAATGGCTTAACCTTCTCCTTCCAACTGTATCGCTCTATCAACTGTTGAGCAAGGAAGAGATCATTGCAGAAACAAAAAAAAAAAAATGAGGAAAATATGACAAATATGTAAAAAAAAGCAAAGTGAGGCAACTGATGAGTTCTGGATCTCCCAAGGAAGAGGAAAAGAATGTTTCTTGAGAAGAGGGTTTGAAAGGAAGCAACCGAATTCTTCTACTCCCTTGTGTGTGATGGATGCCTATGGGATAGTTTGGTGTATCCCCATCTTTGGTACAAAAAAGATCCAGATCTACAGGTGTTTCCTAAGTCTATAGGTATATCCACACACAGGGAAGAGTCAAAGCAACCAATATGGCAACCATGAGTGTGTGATAGAAGACCCGCCCCCATTTGGTGTGCATGCAGAAAAGGGCAGGTCTGCCATTGTGTTGCCATCTTGATAAGTTTAACACTTCCCACCTCCCAAGGACCCTGAGCTATTCTCAAGCATCCATAACCGCACACAAAAGAGATGGGAATGCCAACAGGAGAAGTAGATTTTTGAAGAATAGCCCCCAACAATCTGGGTCCTCATTTTACCCACCTCAGAAGGATGGAAGGCTGAGTCAACCTTGAGCCGGTCAGAATTGAACTCCTGGCAGTGGGCAGAGTCAGCCTGCAATACTGCATTCTAACCACTGCAAGCTATGGATGGATGGATGGATGGAAGGAACGAAGGAAGGAAGGAAGGGCAATAGCAATAGCAATAGCATTTAGACTTATATACCACTTCATAGTGCTTTACAGACCTCTCTAAACGGCTTACAGAATCAAACAACCTCTTGCCCCCAATAATCTGGGTCCTCATTTTATCCACCTCAGAAGGATGGAAAGCTGAGTCAACCTTGGGCCTGGTGAGATTCGAACTGCCAAATGACAGGCAGCCGGCAATCAGCAGAAGTAGCCTGAAGTACTGCATTCTAACCACTGTGCCACTGTGGCTCTTGTTAAGAGTTAAGCCAAGAGTTAAGCCAATAGCTGGATTTGTTCGAACAAAAAAATGCCGCGGAAAGCTTTTGTACTTCCTTTCTCACCTGAGACATGCCTGCGTCCATGCAACACGCTGTGAAAATGATCAGCTGAGATGGCTTCTTGTTTTAAAAATGCCACTCGTCCCTGCAATTGATCATCATTAGCTCCTTATAGACATGTGAGATCTATGGAGATTCTCAATCATCCAGGTCATGGTTAGTCCCAAAGGTGGTCTTTCAAAAGGCCAACTGGACTTTAATTTTTCTTGAAGACATTTCGCAGTTATTTTTTAAAAAATTATTAATCATATTTCTATGCCGCCCACTCTCCGAGGACTCTGGGCGGCTTACAACAATCGACAGTATATTACTGTAAATAGCATATTGCCCCCAATCTGGGTCCTCATTTTACCCATCTCGGAAGAATGGAAGGCTGAGTCAACCGTGAGCTGGTGAGATTTGATCCGCTGATCTGCTGAACTAGCAGTCAGCTGAAGTAGCCACAGTACTGCATTCTAACCACTGCGCCACCTTGGCTCTTAGTTCTTGGATGAGAAGCGAAATGTTTTCAAGGGAAAAAAAAACAAAGTCCAGTTGCCTTTTGAAAAAGCACCTTTGGGACGACACATGAAATCATATTACTTACATGCTTTGTGTTCCCTATCCTACCCCACACTTGCTTGCATGAATATAGATTTAATCAGGATTGACTGGAATGAACCAATCCATTAAAAAAAAAACTACAATGCAGCTTAATAATAAGCGTTGAGCCCTTTCTCTAACAAGTGGCTCAAAGTAGTTTCTAAATAAAATACCAGCCAAACTTTTTGGAAGGTGGGATCCAAAGCTGCCTTACAGCAAGTCAGATTGTCAGGGGTGCTCACAGTTTACCTTCCTCTGCATTACCTGGAAATCTGAAAGGGATCTGCATGAACCCATCAGAGAAGATTCAAAATCTTGTCTTCATGCCTAGGGCCATAGAATGCATTGTCGTGTACATGTTTTAACACTGGAAAACCTCTTAAGACCTTCAGTGTTCAATTCCTTTATGAAAAAGGAATGGAAATTTGAATTTTAAAAAAAATGAATCCACCAAGAATGCTCCCACCAACACTGACAGGGCAAGCTACTAATATATAAACAGAGAGCAAAACCCATTCTCTTCTAGCACTGATGTTGGGTACCTAGTTGGGTAATGAAATGTCTGGAAGAAAACAACCAAGCTCAGAGAATACCAAGAAATCCACAGTCCTCCTCCTTTTCCTCCTCCTCCCTCCCCCTGCAGCCCCATTTCCTTCTAGCACTGATGATGGTACCTAGTTGGGTAATGAAATGTCTACAACAAAACAACCAAGCTCAGAGAGCACCAAGGATCCCACGGAATGAAAACAGTTTTCTTTGTTCCAAGGAAAAAACACTCAACTTGCTACCTCTAAAATATTTCAGAAACCTCCACTGCCAGCAGTGGATGGGAACTCGGAATGTTTGGCAAGTTGCAATTCTTTGGCTTAGTTCACACGTTCTAACCTCTACCATCATTCTACATATAAGTATATCCTGTAGTATAAAGAGATAACTCTACATAATTCCGGGAGCTGCCTAAAAGTTTGTGTCCAATCATGTCTGCAAACCTAACTTTGGAGTCTCGTCCAATAGATCAAACGGTCCTTTTTCACATTTGTAATTTTAAAATGCCTATTTTTTAAAAAAAGAGAGAGAGAAAGAGAGAGAGAGAGCATTCAGCTTCGGACACAGATGCTTTTCTGGATTTAGAGTAAGAAGAACACATGCCTTACAGAAGCACTTAAATTTTGGCTCGATGTCCCTGGGGATCCAAACAGATATGCACAATGGGAGTTTGGACACCTTCTCTTTAGAACTGTAGGTTCGACTTTATGGAAACCCTGTTTGTGGGACAGCAGAAAGAAGGGATTTTATGTGAAATGACATAAGAAATAATACCTAGAAACCTCTTTGGAAGTACAGAGCTATTCTTGAGATCAGGGGTGTTTGGGAGAACCTCTAGCTAAGATTCTGTGCAGTTCAGAGAACCCCCCAAATCCCACTCCTGGCTGGCCCCTCCCACCCCACCTTGCTCCTCCCTTACCAGGAGTCCCCACGCGGCCCATTTTGGATGCAGGTAAGTGCAGGGCGCACATGGCGGCTTGGGGAGAGTGAAAAACAGGCCTACTGGAAGTTTGGGAAGGCCAGAAATGGGCGCATTTCCGGCCACCAGAGGGCCTCCGATGCCTGGGGAGGCCGTTTTCACCCTCCCGGAGACTCGAGGAAATCCTCCGGAGCCCAGGAAATGCAAAAACATTTCCCCCACCCCCGCCATGGTGCAGGAGGCCGACTAGGCCACGCCCACTATGGCCACACCCACCCAGCAACTGGGCAGAGAACCCCTTGCTAAAATTTTTGAAGCCCACCCCTGCTTGAGATCCTACGCTTAGTTACTGGGAATTCACCTTACTGTTTTCAGCACCATGGTGAAATCGGAATTGGTTTCCTACGGAGCTCCCAAATCATGAAAAAATGTGGCTGGATGTTGGGTTGGGTTTGTTGATGGCAAAGCAGACTGCATCATGGTTTGTTTTTTTTCCCCTAAGCTGGGATTGGTTTATCACAAGAGAAACCAGCCAAGGATTCTGGTTTGGCTATGATGGTAACCAGACCACAGATGGAGCCATCTGGACTTCTTCATTGTCATCTGTCAACATTATCTAAGACAGAGTAAGGTTGATGAACTGTTTGGACACAGTCACTGTGGACACTTAAATTCAAAGATCATAGTTGAAACCGAAATATATTTAGCTCCTGCCATATCCCATTCAGCAAAGTCTCACAACCCCAACTCAGCATCCGAAAAATCCATTTAAAAAAGTTAAACATCTGTAAATTCTTCTCTCGCTTCGTGGTGTTTCTTTTTTAGTGCCCCTCCCCTTTTTAAACAAAATAAATTCATTTCAACGTCCAAGAAGAGAAAAGATTAAAGCAAGAGCAATAGGGAAAGGGAAGAAAAAAAAGGCACAAAGCTAATTTGGGTCCTTCGAAATAGATGCCTCTCCCAGTGGAATATATTATAAATATACTATATAATATACTATAAATCTCTGAATCCTCCTTTATATGTTGAACGTGCCTTTGCTGTCAATCAAAGTGGGAAGAAGTAGAAAATATTCAGAATCTGGTCCCAAAAGTGCTTTTTTCCCAAGAGGCAACTAGCTTTTCTGGTTTTTCTTTGAAGATTCAGAATCTGGGGAAGGGAATGAGGGGACATATTACAGTTCTGGTCCCAGCAGGGAAAGGGTTAGCCCAGAATTGGGATCTACCACTGATGATCACGGCTAAATACAGATATGTGGGCGAAGAAGAAGTATATTTCTATAGAAAACGCCACCGATCCTTTGCATGCAATGTGGTTTTTTTTAAAGATGTGCAGTACAGCCCATCTGGGAGGCATGCCTCAATAAATAGGACGCATACAAAGTTTGCCTTTTCTTCGTTGGAAAGCATGCTGCCTTTGTGACAATGTGAAAGAAGAGCCCCCCCCCAACTCGAGGGAGCCAGCTGGCTGTTGTTATTTTTCCCAGAATGCCTTCTCTGTTCTGGAGCACCCCCCCCTTCCAGGCCCAGAGGGCATTCTGGGTGATGATGACAGCAAGGACAGTCAACCATCTTGGGAAATTCACTCTCGTTTTAGCCAAAGGAACATGCTATATAAAAGTTTTAAGAGACCATCAGTGTATTTAGGGACTTTGGTGAGTGGCGTGTGAAAAGCAAAGGTTTCATTCCAAACTTGTCCAGGTTTTCTGTTTTGCCACTCACAAATAGAGTCTCCTGTCTGAGGGCTGGACTAGAAGACCTCCAAGGTCCCTTCCAACTCTGTTATTCTGTTAACGAAAGGGATCTCTCTGAGATTTTGCTCCAGTGCTACAAAGTACGCCCTACATCTCTTTCCTGTGATAAAGGTTGGCTACTTTTCCTCTGTCTGACTCTTGTAAAGCAAATACATTTTTTTTCCAAAAAAAAAAAAGGCACATATATTTATCAGCTTATTCGTTGTTGTTTTTTCCCCCTAAGGTCAAAAACACGTCGAAGCTTCCATTGGAGGGAGTCTAAAGTTTTGTGACCGTTTTTTTAACTAGGGGAGGCTGAGTAGCTGAGCAGCTCAGGGAATAAAGTGGATAATTTCTCTTTCTCGCCGTGGTAGCAATATTCTGATTCAAATGGAAGCCGTACTGAAAACTTTCCTTTTCCAGTGCCGACACAAAACTAGAAAAATGTACAGATGTTTAAAAGGCAGTGATGGCTCAACCAGACCGCCTCTGCCCATTTTCAATGGCAACGTTGGCCACGATGACCTACGCGCCACTTCAACCCTGCTAAAAGTTGAAAAAAGTTAGACAGGCAGACTCTTTGGCGAGAGTCATCCCGTCCTCTGTTCCTCACAACTGCACACATACACACAAACACACGCACAATGCCCCGATTCCCATACCAAAATGGAACTACTAGACCCGCTCCCAAATAGTTTAAGAAAAGCAATGCTGGTATCTTTAAGAACTGTAATGTTGTGATTGCGTTAAGTGTGTTGGGTACAAGCCACAATGGCATCCGAACAATGACGTGCACACAAAGGATGCAGCCTATCTAACTCTTAATTCAGCATCTAACTCCTAGTTGGGGATGTAGCTCTTATTCAGCACGTCGTGATGTCAACTTGACGTCATCATGGCTTGTACCGGACACGTCTATTGGGTTTGCCCATTTCAAACAGCTGTTGAGGTTGGTCTTATGGACTTTGCAGCTGGAGACAAGAAAGGGGAAGCCGTTCTGGCAGGGCTTCCTGTGATATGAGAGAGAGAGCAAGAGACGGAGAGCGTGAAAAGGACTGCATAGCACCCTTGTGGTTGTCTTTTAAGCTTGTATTGCAAAGGTTACTCCAACGATGCTTCAGTTTCACAGAGCACTTATTTTTGGAAACAGCTGTAGCTTGCTTCTGCTATTTTCCCCCCTCGCTGGGAATTGTCTTTCATGGGTTTGCCTTTCCATCCAAGGACAGACGTCTGATCTGTTCTCCAATGAAAAACCAGCCCCCCCCAAACACTTTGCCCATCTGTTATGTCTCCAGCCAAGGCATTTGATATACTGATGGTCCACTTGGCATCACCATTTCTCACTCCAGATTGGTCTTTACACTTTCTCTTCCTCGTCTTGGTTCATCTGCTTTTGGAGCGAAAGGACGGATTGTCCTCTTCCTCCGGAGAAGCTCCTGGAACGTAATGGATAGATATTTGAAAGAGCTGTGGACTCTGTTTTGCTTAGACTTCCCAAAACATCTTCGTATGGATATATTACACGTTTCATAAAATATCTTCCTTCCAAAAAGGACCTTTGGGTTAGCAATCTGCCTTTCTAATTCACTATAAAACAGACTCCATGTTTTCACACCACTCGTGGTCTTCAAGGTTGTAGATAAATTTTGTCCTGTGAGAGGGATTCTGGCCAAGGGGGTCTCGTCCTAGGTTGTCCAGGGTCAAAGTGGAGGCAAAGAACTCAGTAGTGCTGAGCCCGCCTTCATGGTTCTTGATGTATTTCTTATAGTTTTTCCTCAGGCACTGCCAGGTTGTGGTGTAAAGGAGGAACGCAAGTGACTTCAGGGTAATAGCGATGCTCACATACAGGTACCTATAGACAACGTTGTCATATAGGGCGCATGCTCCTTGTTCACCACAGAAGGTGCTCCAGAAAAGGCAGGTGGAATCAATTCCTGCTCCAAAGATCAGGGGAGGTGGGATAAAGCCTGTGAAGGTAGAAGGAGATATTTTTTTATATCGGCAATATTCTCTGAAACATCTAGACCTGTGATGGCGAACCTATGGCATGTGTGCCACAGGTGGCATGCGTAGCCATATCAGTGGGCATGCCTGCTCAGCTCCGGCGTCAGCTGATTTTTGGGCCTTCTGGGCCCACCAGAAGTAGGGAAACAGGCTGTTTCCTGCCTCCAGAAGGCCTGGGTGGGGTCGGGAAGGCCCATTTTTCTTTCTCACCTGGCTCCAGATCCTCTCTATGCATTTGGGGAGGGTGAAAACAACCTTCCCTGCCCCCTCGGAGTCCTGAAACGGCCCGTTTGCCAACTTCTGGTTGGACAGGAAGTGACTTTTTTTGCTGTCCCCAGCCTCCAGAGACTCCTAGAAAGGCTCTGGAGGCTGGGGACAGCAAAAAACATCACTTCCTGTCCAACCGGAAGTTGGGAAATGGGCC